>NC_136668.1:15987368-16473411 GCF_903797595.1 Erithacus rubecula | reverse complement strand
TAAATATTAATGGGTTTTTAACTCTATCAAAATTCCATCCTGACTCCAAAGAAATGAATGCACCATCTTAATAATGTGCTTGTGCATTTGCTGCTGCTAATCCAGTGGAAAAAATAGGCTCAGTTTCAGAGCACTTGAGGCTGTTGATTACCCCTTGTGCTGTCTCTAGGGAGCCAGGGATAAAGCCACTGGAAATGCCAACCCAGATGCAAAAAATGCCATTGTGGTGACTTGGATTCGAAGGAAAAATCAGAATAAAACTGCCTCAGCCTCCCCAGACACTGATGGCAGGTTTGCAATGCCAATGAGCTCCCCTCTCTCCAGACCTGTGCCACCAGGAGGAATTCAGGATGTGGGTGTTAGACAGCATCTTGCAAGGAAAAATTGCTGTCCAAAGGATAATTTTATCAAAAAGGCAGAGTTTGGCTGGCCCCTGTTTGCAGCTTCAGCTGGTGATTCAAAACCTGCTGCTTTATTTGCAAAGAAAAGGGGGAGAGGTCTGGAGAGTCACCTGTGTGTCCCTGAGACCTGACCCCCAACTTGAAAAATCCAAAAATCCACTGCCCTGGGCTCCTGCTCTGGAGTTCTTCCATAGGATAAAATATCTGGCACAGTTTCACTCTTTGAAATATCAGCATAAAATTAATTCTGATTTCTCCTGCAAAATGGATTAAAAACTTCTCAGTGATTTTGTATGTCAAAATTTCAGGCAGGGAATTTTGGGGGGGGGATCTTTCTTCCTTTGTTGTTCTGGGAAAATGTAATTGTATTGTGCACTGGGGTTGTACAATATCTGCACCATCTTGTTATCATGGAGAAGAAGAACTGAAACTTTCTGTATAGGAGAAAATTAAATCTAAAATGGGGAAAAAAAAATCTTCACAAACAGAGAAAACCCCCCCCAATAAACAAAGGCAATGTGGAGACTGGTGGCACTGGAGAATTCAGGAATGATCCAGCTGAGCTCAGCTCCCTCACCTGGCACCCCTGACCTCCCTCTGCCCCTTCTCCTCCTCATCTCCAAGGGGAAAACCCAGAGAGGGCAGGGATAATGGCTTGGATTTAAAGCATAGTAAAGATTTCAGCTGTCAGAGCCATGGGGGGTTGGCCAGCAGAGACTCCACAGACTCACCTGCCCAGGTGAGATGGAAATGCCCCCCCCAGCTGCAGCACTGAGCCCCTGACACCTTTCCCCATCCCATTTTCTTTCCATCCCACTCATTCCCCATCGTGTTCCATGTCACTGCTGGGCTGGTGGCAGCAGCTCTTGGGTCACTCGTGAGCAGCTTGAGCCACCCCCTGTCCTGCCAGAGCTGCTCCTGCACTGCTGCCACCCCCGACAGGCACAGCCCGGCTGGGCTGAGCCCTCTGCAAAAACCCATTTTGGGACAGGCTCAGAGGCAGGGAATCTCCAGGAGCAGAACATGAGGATGTGGCAGAGCATGGAGCACTGATGCCACAATTAAACACTTGAAGGGCAGGTGGCACTTTCCCAAGAATCATTTACCAAGGAGAAGAAGAAACAAATAATCTAATCTTGCACATCCTTTCCCCTTGGGGTGTGATTTGGCTCTGAGCTAACACTTGTTTCCTTTAAATACAACAAGATTCCTTCCCTGAGTCTGAGATTCTTCCTCAGCCAAGGCTGACACCCTGTATTCACCACAGACCCTGGGCTGCTGAATGAATTCTGATTAAATCCAGGCATCCAACCCCATTAAACACAGACCAGGCTCAGGCTGGACCCAGCTGTGCCTAAACTCCATCAGGAGTTTAGAGGGCAAAGGGGTCCTGTCTGAACCTAACACTCAATGGGAAGCTCTCCCTTTGATTACTCCCTCCTTATTTTGGAGTAAATAATTTGTAAATCATTCTAGATCAATCTTAACTCTCTTTTCCTTTGTGTTTTTCCTGCCTGTGGTAAGGAACAGAGTGAACCTTGCTGTTGAACTTTAAGTCACACTTTTACAACATCCTATTAAAACCCCTTCTGCCTTTGGAGTGATCAAAGTTACCCATTTGTGACACTCTGTGCTGCACCACAGAGCAGGGAGGGGGATGTAAAAATAAACTAAATTATTCTGCATGTCTCATGCTCTCAGTGAAGAACTGGACTTATCACTGAGTGACTTTGTTCTTCTTTTTGTACGCGTAAGGCAAAAAAATCCCCTTTATAATAACCCTTTTCCAGCTTTCTAGAGCACAGGGTGGTGTTTGATTTCAGTACAGTTTTCTGACAAACACACATTTTTTATGGGGTAACACAGAGCAAAAGATGTTTAGAAACTATTTAGCCTTCCCCTGGAAATTGCTGTCCCCCACACCTCAGGTAGGAGTTCTTGGAAGTGCAGGGAATCATTTAGTTCCCATCCAGGGTGTGATTCCAGCAGAATCTCTCTAACATAAATAAAGGCTGCCATCTCAACCTGATTTCAAATGGCTCCTCACTTTCTGTAGTGAACATCTCCTAAATTGAAGCTGGGGTTGAATAAAAAAGAACTGTTGCTCAATTCCCTCCACATTTCACATTTGGGGTGGTGATTTTCCTCACAGCTCCATCATTGTCAGAGAAAAAGGATTTGTTAGCAGAGGTTAACTGGACCAGATGTTCCCAGCCCACATTAAACTGATATTTTTGAAGTGAGAGTCACCTCAATCCAAAGACAATTTCTTGCTCATCACTGCAAAACCCTCCAAGTGCTGTAAGAGAATATCCTGCCCATGACAACACTTGAGGAACAGGAAATATCAGAGTGATTCATCTTGTTCACTCCCAGATAAAATGACTTTATTTCCAGCCATTTCTGCCAAAGGCACTGCCCCCTCCCACAGCACCTCCTGCCTTCCCTGGCACTGCTGCCTCTGTTCTCCCCATGAAGGACAAAGCTGATAAAAATTCCCTCAGCTGTCAGCAGAGATTGCTGGGCTGATTTTAATCCAGCATCATTCCAGCAGGTTCAAATTGAGCACTTGGCTTAACAGAGAAATTAAAAGAGAGACGTGACACATCCCCAAAAATTAAAATGGAGTCCAGCTTGAAATAGGGACACAGAAAAAATGTCTTTATATTTAAAAAGTTCTTTAAGGGGAGTCTCTGGCAGTGGTCTAGGTTTAAACATGAGTTTAGGGCTGGTGCTCCCAAGGGATGCCAGCCACAGGTGGCAGGGTGGCAGCCACAGCCTGTGTGCCAGCAGCTTTGCTTGGTGCCCTCTGTGCCTCCTCAGCCTCACAGCAGCTGATTCTGTCAATATTAAGGTTTAAATTTCATCCTTGAGCACCAAAATAGCCCCAGCAGACAGCACAGGAAAGGGCATGAATCAAATATTTACAGCAGCAAAGCTCCATGGGCTGCTCAAGGGTGACTTTGCTCCCAAGTTCAGACATCTGGAGCAGATCTCTGCCCGTGCCAGCTGTGGGCAGCTGTAAAAGCTGCTGGGTTATTGCTGTGACAGGGGCAGGAGGAGCTTCTCTCTCTCTGCTCTCACCTTCAGCTGCTGCTGCCAGCCCAGGGAAACATCCAGGGGCCAGCCTGGCTCTCTAGGGCACCAAAAATACACTAAGAGATGTCAATTAAAACTAATGGAAGAGGGATGGGTGAGTCCTTTGTGAATTGAAACTAATTGAAGTGAGTCCTTTCTCACCAGCCCTGTCTGGTCTGTGCAGGGCTGCCAAGCTCCCTCTTTGCTCACACATCATCAGAATCATCATCACTAATCATCATATTCCTCAGAACTTTCTTCTTCCTTCCTACAAACACCTTCCAGCTTTTCTCCTCACACCAGCACCAGGGTGTGGAAACTGTTGCCCCAAAAGGCACCAGCTGTGCTTCCTGTGCCAAATTAGTTCGTTTACACCAGCTGGAAATGCTGGTGAATATGGGAACCCCTCAGCTTTGCCATGGGGGCTGGAGGAGTTTTGGGGTGCTCAGCACCAGCCCAGCCCCTGGGATCCACCTGGATCTTCCCTTTGACTGAGTCTCTGGTGATTGTTTGGAAATCATCCCAGGGATTCCTGGGGTCACTCCAAAGGACATTTCAACACATTATCACCTTTGTCACCCATTTCTGTCCCTCCCTTGGGTCCCTGTCCTGCCTGCAAACCCCCCTGGGCAGCTCTGCATCACCCAGGCCCAGGAGGTGAGAAGTGGCAGAGAATTCCTCACTGCAGAGAGGATTTATCCACAGCACCACAGGGATGGCACTGATCCCTTCAGTTTGAGCTTTCAGATTTCCCAGACTCTGCACTGTGTCAGGATATAACTCTGAACTCCATAGAAAGTGTCACAAGTTCTCCTCCCAGCTCAGTCACACAGAACAATCCTTGTCCAGCCCCAAAAAGTGCAAACAGAGAGAATTGAGGGGAGAATCTGGGAGGGTGGGACTGCAGAACCTGGAGCTGGGATTGGACAATGAACCCAACATGGGAATGGACCCAAACTGATAAAAGTGTGAAACTCCTGACCTGGGTCTATCCTGGGTGTAACCTCAGCCAGGCTCTTGCACTGCCCAAGGTGAATAATTTGGAGGGTTTTTGATAAATCCCTGCTTTATTCCTTTAACTCTGCCTGTCCAAGGAGCCCCTCTGGGCACCAGCAGGAGCACAGTTTGTGTTCCCACTGCCCTCACCCCTGCCCAGTTTCCTGCACAGGTCTCTCCACTCCCCATCTGGAGCTCAGGCACAACCACAGCTTTATTCAAATGCTGGAATTAAACCCCTCTGGTTTCTTTTTATTGCTGCCATTAGCTGGGTTTGGAGGCTGTGAAACACAAGCAGGAAATCAGCTCCTGCTTTGAAGCCCAGTGCCAAGAGCCAGTTTATGGTTGTGCAGCTGGACTTCAGCAGGAACAGGAGGATCTCCTGGACTGGGTGTCTTTCCTTCTCTAATTATTCATGTGGGACTCTGAGAAATCACTTGGGTTGTGCTGGATTGCACCATCTGTGATTGCAGCTCCACAGAGGGTTTGGATAGAAAAAAATCTGGAAGAAGAGAGAGAAGAGAAGAAGAGAGAAAGAAAGAGAAAAGAAGAGAGAGAAGAGAAGAGAGAAAGAGAGAGGAAGAGAAGAGAAGAAAGAGAAGAGGAAGAGAAGAAGAGAAGAAAGAGAAAGAGAAAGAAGAAAGAGAAGAGGAAGAGGAGAGGAAGAAGAGAAGAGAAGAGCTTTACCTGCTCCAGGTGTTGGCCAGGATCTCTCTGCCTCTTCAAGGAGGAGAAAATTCTGATGTTCCAACAGAATTGAGGAGATTTGGTTCTTAAAGCAGCAGGAAAATGGGAAAAACACCCGTGTAAAACAAAACCTGTGCTTGGGGAACAAGAATTTCCTTTCCCCTCCTGCCATGGGAGAGCAGAACTCCTGTGCACCCTCTGGGGTTCCAAACTCTATCAGAGGAGATTTAATTCCTCAGGAGAGCTGCTTGGAGCTTTTGTTCAAGATTTCACCTGTGCCAATTGTTGAGAGCCCTGAATTGCTGCAAAATTGGGATAAAGGGAGGCACAGAGATCCTGGGCAGCTCTAACTTTGCTTCCCAAACTAATCCCAGCTTATCCCAGACACTCAGGGTCTGACTGGTGGCACTCAGGGAGAAGTGGCCAATTCCACCAGGCTCTCTAATTACTGCTAATGAGTGTTTGATTAACCCACTGCTGCTGCTTTATCACACTAAATAAATAATATCCACTCTCCTCTGGTGCTGTTTGCAGAGCTCATTTCCCATCCAGAGCTCGGTGCCAGCCCTTACCCAGGTGTAAAAAACTCACATCTGGATATGGGGTGGAATTTCTGCATGGAAAATGTGATTAAACCCTGCCAGGGGCCTCCCCACCCCAGCAGGGCTGACTGCCCCACTCCACTTCCTTCTGAAATTATAAAAAAGAAATTTCTAAAAACCATCCTGGAAGAATTTTGCAGTTCCCTTGTTGCTCTTGAGGAGAAATTTCCACTTTTCATTCCCATGCACAAAGAGTCTCTGACTTTCTGCCTCTTCCAGCCGCCACAAATATTCCAGCAAATAAATTGCTGAGAAATCCCATGGGAAAGCAGATTTTTAACTGAATATTTGGCATCAATTATTAATTAGTTCTGAATTTACAGTGGCAAGGATTAGCAATGAAAACCTGATTTAGTCCCTAAGATAATTCAACAGGACAAAAGTATCAACACTGTTTATTTTTATGTCCCTTGGAACTGAACAGAACCAGCTGCAAGATCAGCAACCAAGAAATTGCAATGACACAAATTGGCACAGAAAAAAAAATCTAAATGTTGTCAGAGTCTGTGATTGGTATTTCCTAATCTAAAATTCATCTGCATCTAAAAATGTCCATTATAAAGATCAGAATCCAGGCATTTCCAAGGTTCCAAGGAGTGAAATATTCATTTTTCTGGAGCTCACCTGGGCTGGGGTGTGTTCCTGCTGTGCTCAATTATTCTGGAGCATGCAGAGTGCAGGGATTTATGGATGGGATGGTCTGGGGCACTGCAAAGGGCACAAGCAGCATCTTTTCTATGGAAATTCTGTGGTTTTAAATGAGAAAAAGATTTGGTGCCAAGTAGGTAAAGCAGATTAAGAAAGACCTGGAATTTCTGTGAAAAATGTGATGTAGAAGATTGTTCTTTGTGGATTCGTTTGGGGCAGGAGATTCTGCTGGCCAGGAAGGTTGGAAATCCTCTTAATTCAAGGTGTTCTGGGGCATTTTTCACCAAAATTCCTTTATTTCCACCTGCTGAATCTCTTTTCAATTCTGATTGTGCACCAGCTAAGCCTGAGCGTGCCCAGCCCCAAACAACTGCAGAAACTCCAAATTGTGGCACAGAAAAGCAAAATTTGGCAAGATTTTCCAGCCAAGAGTTGCAAAAGGGAATTAACCCCTCATTTCCAGGCTCCCACTGGCAGCACAGGGATGTGTGGGGACTACACCTCTGCAAATTGTGCAGCTGTTTACAAAAAAAAAGACAACCCAAAAATGGCTTTAAAATTGTGATTTCCTGTTTGCTCTCCCTCTCTGGATCACAGGGGTGGAGGAGTAGCTGCAGCCTACAGATGCAGTTTGAGGCTGCTTTTAAAAACTTCCATGTGGGTGTTTGCCAAAGGAGCTTTTTTTTTAAATATTTTATTTTCTTCCCTGCTCGTGAAACAACTGACTTTTCTTCATATTTACACAGTCCCTCATAAAGCAAATGAAAAACTCCCCCTGAGGAGCTGCAAAGTATTAAATTAGCCAAACGTAAATGTTATTTTTGGAAAGCAAGTTGCAGGTGTGGCTGCCAGACTCCTTCCACCCAGAGCTGCAGCACTGAGGGAACAAAAGAGGCAGGACATGGCAAAAGCAATGTCACTGCTATTGGAAAAAAAACAGATTTTCCTCTCAAGTAAAAGCTGTTTGCATTTCACCTGGATGCTTTTCCCAGGGCTGCCAAGAAAATCAGGGGACTCTCAAGTCACTTCAGTCACTCACAATGAATAATTTGTCATTTTGGATTTTTTTTTTTAATTTCTGTTTTCCATTTTTGCTCTCTCTGATCCCTTAAGATCCCTTCACACACTTTTATCATCCCATATTTTTCTGCTGTGAGTTTCTTTTACCCTGAAATCCCCTGACTCCAGCAGAGCTGCATTTTTAGTGGGTCCTAAGTTACCCTTTAAACAAATTATTCCTTTGAGGAATAAAACACCCACCTTAACTAGAGTTGATTCTCCCACTGCATTGCTTCTATTAATTAATTCTATTTCCTTCACTCCAATTAATTATAATTTCTACCAGCTCAAGAGATCCAGCTCACTGTGGCCAGATCCCTTAGGAATTAAAGGTAGCTCAGATTTTGGAGTGCTGGTACCAATTTATTGATTTTTATCACAAGAGGAACTGCTGCCTGCCTTGAAAAAAAACTCCCCCATCCTCATCTGCCTCTGACAGCTCCTGCAGATAGAATACAATTTAAAATAACAGTGATAAAGGATAAATAATCATTAAAAAAGGCTTGGTTTACAGCAGAGGCTGGGAAGGGCCAGGCAAGGTCACAGTGCCTGCAGTTGGCTGTAAAAGTTAAATGTGGATTTATCAGGATTGGATCCTCTGTAATAAACCTGCCTGCACACCTGACCTCCCTGAGAGCTTTCCTAATACCCCAACAGATGCACAAAAGCATTTTTGTAGGGTTTGGCACAAACTCCTCAAGGTCACTGCAGCACTGTCTGGTTCAGCTCTTCTCCTCCTCTTCCTCCTCATTCTCCTTCTCCTCCTCCTGCTCCTCTTATTCCTCCTCCTCCTCCTTCTCCTCCTGTTCCTCATTCTCCTTTCCCCCTCCTTCTCCTCCTCCTCCTGTTTCTCTTGCTCCTGCTCCTTTTTTTCCTCCTCCTTCTCCTTTTATTCCTCCTGCTCCTCTTCTTCCTCCTCCTCTTCCTCCTTCTTCTCTTCCTCCTCCTCTTTCTTCTTCTCCTTTTCTTCCTCCTCCTGCTCCTGCTCCTTCTTCTCCTTTTCCTCCTTCTTCTTCTTTTATTCCTCCTGCTCCTCTTCTTCCTCCTCCCCCTCCTCTTTCTTCTTTTCCTTTTTCTCTTACTCCTGCTCCTCTTTCTTCTTCTGTTTTTCCTCCTCCTTCTCCTGCTCCTCCTTCACTTTTTTTTCCCTTCTCTTCTTTCTCCTCTTCCTTTTCCTGGCTGAGCCTTTCACTTATCCAGATCTGCCTTGGATCTTTTCACATCCCTGAGATGTTGCTCTGTTTTCTGAGAGCAGGGCAGGGTGGCCCTGGGGTGTGCACAGGCTTTGCAGAGCATCAGGAGGATCAGAAATCCCCTCTCTGCAAGGCCAGGCTTTGCTGGCAGTGCTCCCAGCAGGTTTTATCCTGCTCCAGAAGAGGAAGGCACAGCTCCCTTCATGTTCTCCATCAACCTCCTGCTGCCCTTGGCTGCCTCACCACATCCCCACTCTAAAAACCTTCCTCACTCAGAGCAGCAGACACTGAATTTGCTCTTTGCCCTGCTCTGGGTGGTGCAGAAGTGAAGTTTGAGCACAGATCAGTGCCCAGGGACACCCAGCTCCAGGGGCTGGCTGAGAGCTGCTCAGTTCCCTGGAAACTGCTCCCTCCAGGAATTCATGGGCAGCACTCAGATTTCCCCCACCCTGCTTTCCATCAGAAATTGGGATGGGGTGAGGGAAGGGGCAGGGCAGGGAGAGGCTGAGATGTGAGGAGGGGATGGATCCAGCCCAGAGGAGGAACTGACAGTGCAGATTTTGCCCTGCTCATTTTTACAGTAAATAAAGAATTAAGGAAGATTGCTGGAAATGTGTCCATTCAGGCAGCAGCTGAATTTCCTGTGAATTGCTTTGGGAGATGGGGGGAGGGAGAAGCTGGAGCCATCACAATGAGCAGTGAGTGACTGTGAGAAGCCAAAGCCTCACTCTGCACGTGTGTGCTAATGATAGAAATAGAGATTGCTCTCACAAAAACCCTACTTACTGAATGAGGGTTGAACATAAAAAATAAATCCATCTCCCAGGGAGACAGAGTGCAAAGTAATTTATCAGGGAATTGTTTTGGAAGGAGGAGCAGCCCCAGTTCCCTGGAGCCAGCTGAGCACAGGGTGAGGAATTGCATGGACAGGACCAGCCCAAACCACAGAAATATGGGATGCTTGGGGTTGGAAGGACCTCAAAACTCATCTATTCCACCCCAGCCATGGCAGGGGCACTTTCCCCTATCCATGAGTGCTCCAAATCCATCCAGCCTGGCCTTGGGCACTGCTCTGGGCACCTGTGCCAGCCCTGCCCACCCTCCAGGGAGGAATTTCCTCCCAGTATCCCATCTCAACCCACTCTCTGCCAGGTGAAGCCATTCCCTGTGCCCTGGCTCTCCAGGCTCTTGTAAAAAATCCCTTCCCATCAGATTAACCCCCAGACTAACAAGCCTGGCCTTGTTCCTGCACCTCCCTGGGTTCACAGGGAGGGGAAGCTGCTGGGAAACCAGGAGATATTTGGATTTTCATCCTGGATGCACTTGGGAAGAGGGAAGGAGAAGCTGTGCTAACGTCACAGCTTTCAAAGCCAGCCAGGGCAACCAGCAAGAAGTGGCTCTGAACAGGGAAGCAGGAAACCCTGAGCTGACAATCTCCTGCCCTGTTATCTGCACCTTTGGTTTATTATGTTTAACCAGGCTTTTGATCTGAAGGAAGAACATCCAAAGAGAAAACAGCACCAAAATCTTTTGTCAGCAGCAACTCTGCAGATCCAATAAAGCCTCAGGACAGCATCAACATCCAGCAAACAGCTTTTCTCTGAGAGCTTGGCTTTTCCCCAGAAAACCACATTACACTGAAATCAGACTTCCCCAACAGGAAGTTTCCATTTGTCACTTTAAAAACCAACTCACTACCAAGAAAATCTGTCATGCAGTTGTTCCAGCTCTGTATTTCTTCTCAGGCTGTGAAGCAGATTCTGAGGCCATGGAGAGAAGACTCAGATGGAGGAAAAGGCCTGGAAGAGACCCTGAGGAGCTGTTTAAACAGACCCAGCAATATTTCAACCTGCTGTGGATGACATTTGGAGATGGAGATTCCACATCCTCCTTATGCACTCTCCCAGGGGAAGCACATGTAGGGATTTTTTTAGGCTCTCTCCTCAATCTTCCTTGCTGTGTTTTATTGCTGTGATTTCTTTTCCTGCCCTTGGTTTGTTCCTCTTGCTGCAGGCACTGCTGCCCTTGCCCCAGCTCTGCTCATTCCTGAGAGCTCCCAAATCCCTCCCGTGGCTTTCCTGAGGTGCAAACCTGACAAGAGCTCTGGGAGGGAGGATTCCATCCCTGCTTCTCCTATCCCACCCCTTGCTGCTGGTTTTGCCCTTTTCCAGCATTAATGGGGGGGGGGGTTGGTGATTCCTAGTTTTCTGAGTGCGATTTCCATGTCCTTTTCCATGCAGTAATTTCCTAACTGATCGTGGAATCACAGAATATTTGGGTTGGAAGGGACTTTAAACCCATCCAGTGCCAACCCTGCCGTGGCAGGGACACCTCACACTGTCCAAGCCTCATCCAGCCTGGCCTTGGACGTTCCAGGGATGCAGGAGCAGCCACAGCATCTTTGGGCACCTGTGCCAGGGCCCAGCATCCCCACAGGCTGAACAATCCAAATTCTCTCAGCTTTTCCCACTCCCCTTGGCCTTTTCTCCATCCCCTTCTCACACAATCAGTGATTCCTGCCCTGGCTCAGCTCCATCCTCACCAGCTCCATGAATTTTCTGGTGAAATCCTTCCCAGCAGACACCCAGGGATGGACACAGACCCCCAGGGAAGGTCTCAGCAGGGACACTGGGGTTTTGCACTGGTCCAGCTCCCTGGTTTCTCTATGGGGGAAGGCTGACCCCAAACCCTCTGCACAGCTCCTGCCATGGGACATCTCTGCCCTGGGGTTGGCAGCTCGTCCCCAGCACGTGGCACAGTGCCCTCCTGCAGGTTTCCATGGAGGATGAGTCAGTTCCAGAGAGTGCATCCCACTGCTGAGCCCATCCCACATTTCTCTCCATTTATTTCCTGCTGTCACTTCTAGCTGGGTTTTGTTAAGTCTCCATCACCTAAAAATGCATCCATGTGCCAGGACTGGAGCTTTCAGTCTCTTCTGTGTTGCCTATTTTTGGATCCTGGATCTGGGCTCTCCTTGCTGATTTATTTTTGTGTGTTTGTTTTTAAATAAACAAAAGCTGGAACAGTAAATGTCTGGGCACCCAGAGAGTGGTGAGGGATCAGATGTTTGCTAAAGAGGAGGGATGTGGAAAAGAAAGGAATTGCCTGGGAAACACTGCAGAGCAGGAGACCTCAGCTCATCTGTCAGGAGGGGAGGGCAGGGAATTCTTGGGATGCAAACAAACAGGGATGAGCCAGAGGGAAACATTAATCCAAACCAGAATTAATCTGCTGCCACCATCAGCATTATTGCCAATAACAAGCAGTGGGGTGTGCTCCCAGCCCTTCCTCATTGCCAGAATTCCTGATTACTGGAAACCCTTCCCCTGCTCCAAGCTTTTCTTCTCTAAGAATTCCCATTTTACAGATATTTGTGCTCACACTGCCCTCACCCCAGACTGCTCCCCACAGTCAACAGCCCAGATTTCTCCTCCCTTTTAGCATTTAAGTGCTGAGTGGCTGTTCCATGGAGCAGGGAAATCCTGAGCTGAATGGGCAGAAGGAAATCCCTTCTTCCCCAGCTCCCCATCCCCTGGTTATGTTTTAATCATCCTGCTCTCTGTATTTTATTAAAAGCAAACACAAGTGCAGGAGGGCTGCTTGTTTTCCTCCCTAAGCTGCAATAGAAGTGATCTGATCAATAAAACAGCTCAGCCAAGCAGAGACCCTGGAAATCTGGGCACTCATAAAAGGCATCTCTGCAATTAGCTGTTATCAGCTCTGTGATTTTCTGCTGACCAGGGAGGAGATGCTGGCTCTGCACTTCCCTGCTGCCCCTGTGCTGCAGGACAGGTTATTTAGGAAGATTTTGGGGGCTGCAGAGCTGAATTTCCTGTGGAAATCAGAGAGGGGATGAAGGCAAAGAGGAGGAGGGAAAGGGAATTTCATTTCCCACATCAGCCCAAGCTCCTGGTGCTGGCACAGAGGCCAACAGGACCTGTTCCACTGTCAAATTTCAATTTATGCCCCTGACTGCCTGGCCAGCCTGGAGGTTTGGTGATAGCAGATATTCCTTGGAGGGGATCTGACTCTGCCTTCTTCTGTTTTGACTCTTGCACCCAGCAAAGCAGTTATAGACAACATTCTGCTGGTTTTTAACACTCCTGGAAGATGCTTCCCCTCCATCCTTAACCCCCTGCTCATTACTAATTCACAGATTCCTTTAGCCTCCCTTATCAGACACCTACATGTTCTAATTCCTAATTTATATTCATTGCTGCAACTTTCCCTTATTTTTCTGGGGATGGTGTTGACTGGGTTTGGGTTTCTGTTTTATTCCCCTTTTCCCCTTCTCTACTGAATGATAAAAATTTTGCTTGGCACTTTTTTTCCTGTTAGGGAAAACATGTTTTTGTAGCAATCCCATGGAGAAGAAACACATTCCAGTGCTTTGGCTGATCTAAAACAGGCAGGGCTCTGAACTTCTGCCTCAGCTCAGGGAAATCCAGAATCCACAAGAGAATCATCTCCCTGCTCAGCTTGGTGCTGCTCCCAGCCAAAGCCAGGCTCTGTAAAACCCACCTGTGGGTAACCAGCCCCTCCTGGCTGCACACCAGAACATGCCCAAAACACCAACACCACCCAGAAAATGGCTTTTCACCCTCATCTGCCCCTGCCAGGCTGGTGGCAGGACCCAGGGGTGGCTCTGGAGCAGCTGCCATCCCCAGCACCATCCCCTGGGCAGCACTCCACCTCCAGAGATTTTCTCTAATTGTTTCCCTAATCACATCAAATCCCCAAGTCCCATTTGTGTTCCTGCAGAGTAATTTGCTTTCCCCCATGTCTCTGCCTGTGCCCCACGTCTGCAGCCACTCCTCAGGGCTGAGGGCAGCCTGAATTAAATCATGGGCTCTAATAAAAATGAGTCTAATGGAATTACACAACCAGACCAGATGAAAGTCAGCTGCTTTGCAAATCCTGGGCTTGGGGTGGTGTGAGCTGAGGGAACAAGCATGGATCATCCCTTTGCCATCTCCTGGCCCCACACATCCACCCTCTCCCTCAGCTGAGGCTAAGGGAACATCTCCCTGACAAATAATAGTATAATAAAGGCAATTCCACAAAAAAATGCACCAGGAGAGCAGGGAATGCCAGGAGACAGAAGTGCAAAGAGTTAAATGCAAAAGCCATGAAGCACCTTCACCCCTTTCCCATAAACTCACCACAACAAGGCTTTTCACACTCTGCTTCCTCCAGGAATCAACCAGATTTACAAAGAAACATTGGCACCATTTAATTGGGTGTATTGGTTTTTTTTAGAAAGATTTTTTTTTTTTTGAGAGACTACCTAAGGAATGAGGCACAGGAATCAGAATAGGAGACAGTCTCTAAATTGACACTCCTCAGTGTCTTTTTCTGCAAATGGGCCAGGAAAACCCTAAGTGGATGTTAATTAATTAATTAGTAATGTTCCCATGAGAGATTTTCTTTAACCCCCAGAACCTGGCACTGTCAGCCACAGGTTCTCAGGATTTACAAACATTCACTGCAGTCACAGAATCCCAAATCCCAGAATCATTTCAGTGGGAAAAGCCCTCCCAGCCCATCGAGTCCAGGCTGTGCCTGATCCCCACCTTGTCCCCAGTCCAGAGCTCTGAGTGTCACCTCCAGGAATTCCTTGGACACTCCAGGGTTGGGGATCCAACCCTCCCTGGGCAGTTCCAATCCCTGAGCTCCCTTTCCATGCAGAAATTCCTGCTGATATCCACCCTGAGCCTCCCCTGCCCAGCTGAGTCCTTGTGGATCCCCAGCAGCTGCAGCCAGAGGAGCTCCTCAGTGCAATAACTCAGATTATTTCCATTTGTGCCTCTGTGAGCAAACCCTGCCCTGCCTCCTGCATCCTCTGTTCCACGTGCAGCTGCATCTCACCTGAATCCACCTGGGAACTCCTTCCATGAGTTCCAGGTATTTCTCACCCAAAGGACCCAGCCCTGTCCTGGCAGGCACCCATCCCTTGCTCTTTGTCCTGCCTCAAACTTCCTGGAATACCTGGAAAAAGGGGAGCAAACATGGGGAATGGGAGACATGCCAGCTGGCTGCAGAGGATGGAGAGGAGGGGGGAGACCCAGAAGCACTGCTGGCACTTGCAGGAGCACAGTTGGCACAGAGGAGCTGAATACACAATTTGGAGACTTCCTAGAAGCCTTAATGAGCCAACAGCTCAGCCAGAGCACTCTTGCTTTTGCATCAGTGTTTACAAAGTCCTGGGCAACTCAACTGTTGCTGTCTGTCGCTGGTCAGAGCCTGCCTGGGGAAATGAGCACACCTTGGTGTGGAAGGAGTTGTTATTTGAGCATCCTCAGCCTGACTCGTGTTTGTTTTTCAGCTGTGCTATTGGACAGTGCTGGCAGAGGGAAGAGGGAAGATCCCAGAGGAGAGGAAGCTGCTGCTGCTCCTTGCCCATCTGAGCAGCCCCATTCCTGTGGGAATGCTCCCATCCCTGGGGCTCTTCCCCCAAGGAGTGGCACTGCCCAGCTGCTGACAGTGACCTCAGCCAGGCCATCCATTGCTCCCCTACACTGACAAAACACAAATCATCTCCTAAAAAGCTCCACCCTGCCTTTGCCAAGTGAAACCAGCCAACTGCAGCAACAGGGGACAGAGAAAAGTCACCCTCCTTCAAGAAACACTGGGCAATATTCCCAGGATTTTGGTTTTGAGTAGAAATGAAGTCATGATGACATCACACATTTCAAAGCACGTTCCAGGCTGTCCAGGAGCCTGGAGCTGGCAAACCAGGGCTTGGCTCCTTCCTCACTGCCCTCAAGCAGCACAAGCCTGCAGCTGGGTAATTGTTTTAATTACTCATCCCTCTGTCAAGTTTCTGGGGGTGAAGTTTGCTCTGGAGAAGGGGAGATGCCTCAGGGGGCTGAGGAATGACACTGTTCTCTCAGTGCCAGCACAGCTCTGTCTGTCCTGGAGTCAGATCCACACACTGGCTCCACTCCCAGCCCCTGGATCAAAGCATCCAGGCTAGAGCAGGGCTCGTGTGAGCTTCTCTCACTCTGGAGTAATTCCGAGCAAGCCTCAGCAGCAATGAAACGCTTTAACCTCAGTGACACGGGCTTGGAACGGATGCAGAGCCTGGGGAGCTCCGGAGCCTCTGCACTCTGGACCCGGGGACACAACTGGCACAGCTCAGAGCTGGAAAACACCTTCCCTCACCACAATCACAGAACTGCCAAGGCTGGAAAACCCCTCCGAGATCCTCGAGTCCAATCCAGCACTGCCAAGGCCACCACTGAACTGTCCTCACGTGTCACAACCCGCCCGTCCTCTGAACTTTGCCAGGCACACTCATCCTCACTTTGCGAAGTTTCCCACTCGTGCAGAGCCCACCGAGCCTCCCCTCCCGCTGATTTCCCCGTGCCAGGGGCTCCTGCTCTCTGCCAGCCTCAGTCCCGTCCTCCTGCGGGTCAGCGCTGCCCAGTTTGTGCCCAGTTTGTGCCCAGTTTGTGCGCACAGGAGCCGCACATCCCGCACATCCCGCTCGCTGCCACCTTCACCTGTGCGACCGCACAAGCACCGACCTTCCCTCCGCTCCCCCGGGCGCTCCGGGGCTCTGCTGTGCCCCGGGGACACCGGGCACCGAACACGGGGGACACCGGGCACCGAACACGGGAGACACCGGGCACCGAACACGATGGGGACACCGGGCACTAAACACGATGGGGACACCGGGCACCGAACACGGGGGACACCGGGCACTGAACACGGGGGACACCGAGCACCGAACACGGGGGACACCGAGCACCGAACACGGGAGACACCGGGCACCGAACACGGGGGACACCGAGCACCTAACACGATGGGGACACCGGGCACCGAACACGATGGGGACACCGAGCACTGAACATGATGGAGACACCGGGCATTAAACACGGGGGACACCGGGCACTAAACACGATGGGGACACCGGGCACTGAACATGATGGGGACACCCGGCATTAAACACGGGGGACACCGGGCACCGAACACGATGGGGACACCGGGCACCGAACACGATGGGGACACCCGGCATTAAACACCGCACTCGGTGGGAGATCCCGGGCACCGCACCCGCATCGCCCCCGCCCCGCCGGGCTCTCCCAGGGCGAGGAGAGCGAACAGCTCCCCCCGCAGCGGCTTTGCCCCCATCCCCACCGGACCCTCCACCCGCCCCGCTCCCTCCGCCCCTCCTGCTCACCATGGCCGGGGCAGAGCCCCGCGGAGCCCGGCGCGGCTCCCCCGGCGCTGCCGCTCATCCTGCCGGCCGGGACCGTGTCCGGCTGCGGGGTGCGGTGTGTCCTGCTCAGCTGCGGGATGCGGTGTCTGTTCCCTCTCAGGTGCGGGATGCGGTGTCTCTGCCCGCCCAGGTGCAGGACGTGGTGCCACTGCCCAACCAGGTG
Organism: Erithacus rubecula; assembly: GCF_903797595.1. Taxonomy (NCBI): domain Eukaryota; kingdom Metazoa; phylum Chordata; class Aves; order Passeriformes; family Muscicapidae; genus Erithacus; species Erithacus rubecula. Next base: position 16,456,360 of record NC_136668.1, on the reverse strand, counting down.
CTGGATGCGGTGTCTGTTCCCTCTCAGGTGCGGGATGCTGTGTCTGTCCCCGCCCAGGTGCCGGATGCGGTGTCTCTGCCCTCCCAGCTGCGGGATGCGGTGTCTCTGCCCGCTCAGGTGCGGGATGCGGTGTCTGTTCCCGCTCAGGTGCGGGATGCAGTGTCTGTTCCCTCTCAGGTGCGGGATGCGGTGTCTCTGCCCGCTCAGGTGTGGGATGCGGTGTCTCTGCCCGCTCAGGTGCGGGATGCGGTGTGTCCCACCCGCTCAGGTGCGGGATGCAGTGTCTGTTCCCTCTCAGGTACGGGATGCGGTGTCTGTTCCCTCTCAGGTGCGGGATGCGGTGTGTCCCCGCTCAGGTGCGGGATGCAGTGTCTGTTCCCTCTCAGGTGCGGGATGCGGTGTGTCCCCGCTCAGGTGCGGGATGCAGTGTCTGTTCCCTCTCAGGTGCGGGATGCGGTGTGTCCCCGCTCAGGTGCGGGATGCAGTGTCTGTTCCCTCTCAGGTGCGGGATGCGGTGTGTCCCACCCGCTCAGGTGCGGGATGCAGTGTCTGTTCCCTCTCAGGTGCGGGATGCGGTGTGTCCCACCCGCCCAGGTGCGGGATGTGGGTCTGTTCCCTCTCAGGTGCGGGATGCGGTGTGTCCCACCCGCCCAGGTGCGGGATGCGGGGCTGCGCTCCCGCCCGTGGCTCCTCCCCGCACGGAGAGCGGGGGATGCCCGGCTCTGTCCCCGCCCCGCCCGGGGAAAACCGGGGCCGCTCCCCCCGAGAAAGCAGCTCCGAGCTCCCCCCGTGTGCCCCAGGAGCCGTGTGAGCGCCGTGCCCCTCTCCCTTTATCCCGCTGAATTCCCGCTGGTGCTGCTCCCTCGCTTTCGGAGCAGCTCCAGCTTTGCTTTGGTTGCTTGCGTGCAGGAGGGAAGGGGAGCGAGCCCATCTTGCTGTAACTTGCTCGATAGGAACTGCTTTTTAAAGATCTGAGGGGTTTTGGCAAGGATCTCTCAATGGATTTGTCAAAACAAACAAAAAATTGGCGACATTTCCAAGCACGCTGCAAAGGCTTTTCCAGTTGCAGCATCGGTCCAGCTCCCCTGACATTACTGGAGCTTTGGCAGTGAAATCTGGCCCCGACATCCTTAACAAAGCTCAGTCTTGGCAGAGCAGGACAGCACAAGCAGCTCATCAGCTGAACTTTTTAAATACCCACTGAAAAATCCGACTGAGCATAAACCAGGAGCAGCTCCAGGTGTGCTCACCTTCACCTCTCACTTCTTGAGCTGCAGTTTGGGGGTTTCAAACTCCTTTGTCCAGTCACTGGGATCTTCAGGCTGGGATTTCTCAGAGCAGAACTTCACTGGATTCACAGGGAGACCCAGAGCACGCTCGGGTTCAGAGAAGTAATTTGGTTTTTCAAGCATTTCCATGCCCTCTAATCACAGCTGAGGTCCTTGCCCCTGGAAAAGGGACATCCCCAGTTGTGTGTGGATGCAGGAGAAACCAGAGCATCCACAGAATTGCAATATCTGCTTCTTGCCAACAAAATAAATTTTAAAAGTAAATGTATATTAAACATATCAAATTGATTGATAGGATTAATTTTTTTTAAGATCTGGGGGGTTTTGGTAAAGATTTTTTGGCGATTTTCTCAAAAATTTGGTGGTGTTTTCAGGCAGTGCAGGCAAACACCATCCAGACTGCCAGGCTCATGTGTGCTGTATGTGTTTGTCCATCACTATAGAAACTGAAAGACAGAGTAAAAAAATTACATTAACAAAAGTAAAACACATCCAATCCATGAAGAAATATGTCACAGTTGGGATTTTCTCAGACTCAAAGGAACAAAACCAAAGTGAATGAAGCTGATCTGGGTGGAGCTATTAAAGAGTTTCGAAAGCAATTTTGGTTTGCCTTCATTTTCCTCTCCATGGTACTGATGTGAGTTTTTTTGGACGTTATTAGTATTTACTAATAGTAGACACTAATGGTAACTACTCACTGCAGCCTCAGCTGAATGCTGAATTTACATATAAATATATGTGGAGCAAACAATTGTAATTCTTCCTGGCAGGATCTGAGTGCTCAGAGCAGCTCCTCACCTTCCAAGGTGTTCCAGGATCTCCAGCAGCAGCTCCTCAAAGGAAAAAATGGCACAAAAGAGAAAAATCAGAGTGTGGAGCCCTGAGCCAAACCCATCCTGAGTCTGCAGGAGGGGGAGAACTGAGGATAAATGAGTTTTTCAGTGTTTGAGTGTGTTGGGGGCAGCAGAGCTCTGGGGCAGGGTTAAAGCTGCTCAGGGAGGGGATTTGGTGCCTGGGGAAGGCAGAGCTCAAACCTTTCCATCCCTGGCTGTTCTGAGCCTGATCCATGCTGAACCCAGTGCTGTGACCATGTTCCACCTCTTAATGCAGGTTCCTCTGCAGGATTAGCAAAAGTTTATTCCACCTGAACGGGGTGCCTAAAAAAAAGGAACTAAAATTTTAATCTGTAAAATTGGGAACGATTGGAGAGGGGGATAAAGCACTGGGGTTTTTTGTGGGATTTTTTTTCTGTTTTTCCTCCCCTCCTCCTTTTCTTCCTGCTCTAACAATGATGAATCCCAAGATCTGGTTGGGAAAGAGTGGCTGAGTGATTCATCGGGGCTGAATCACACCACTCTGCCAGGAACTCGCTGCTGCAGGTGTGGCTCCATCCCTGCCCGGATCAGAGAGGGCAGGAGCAGCTCTGGGTGTGTTCTCAGCACACCCTGCTCCCCTTTCCCCACGTGGGAGGGATTTTATCCAAAAGGAGCTGAATACACCGAATTTCTGAGGGTTTTACCCACTGCTGGATCACGCAGCCTCCCACTCCCCTGGGAAAGATCTTTCCTTCTATTCCATTTTAAATGCAAGCTTCCCCCTGCTCTCTGAGATTCCCCCACTAGTCCTGGGATACAACTGGTACCCAGAGCTGAGCTGGAAATTCGGGATGCAGCAGCTGAATTCCTGGGATTTCCCAGTGGTTGGGTTTTCTGAGGCACATCAGAGGAGAGGCAGCAGAAAAATCCTGGTCTGCAGCTGATTTTCAGCATCAGCTGGGTTGATGCTTGTCCTTCCACGGGATTTTGTCTCTCTGTTGTCACCACCTCCTCTCCTCACATTACTCACACCCAGAGCACTCTGGATTGCCAGGAATCCACATTTCCAGAGTCCTGGTGAAATTATTCAGCCAAGCCAAGGTGGGAGCAGCTCAAAGCTGAAAGGATCAGAAAGAAAAGAGTCACCCTGGTGATTCCTGAGCAGAAAGGTTCTTAAATAATCCAACTCTGCCATCTGTGGTGGGAACTGTCCCTGCTTGCAGAGCACTCTGATCTATTCCCCACATGTTATTTATAGCACTACCTGCAGGCACAAATCTAAAACCCAGTTTAGGGCAGGTTTGACTTTAAAGCAGAACATCTGGATCATTTTTACCAGTGTAATTATCACTGTTCAGAATGCAGAGAGTGTTAGTTCAGCTTCCATTGGAGGGGCACAGAATTGTTTTACAGATATTTGTTGTCTCAAGGCCAAAAGTGGAATCAAAGCAACCAGAGAGTCAGAGCTGGAGGAAATCCCACATTTACAATGGCTGGAAACTCCTAAACAATTCCTCAGAAATTTAAGGATGAAACTCCTCCTGGGGCAGCTCCTCTGAGCCATCTCAGTCTCTCTCTGGAGGCCACAGAAAAGTGACAGGACTTGCCATCATCTTATTTTAACTTTTTTTTTTTTTGTTTTTTTCTTAAAAATCAGATGAGGCTGTGTGTGATTCCATGTGAAGTAATCCCACATTTCCACTCAGAGCAGGCTGTGTGATTCCATGTGAGTGTAATTCTGTGTGAATGCTGATAACTGATGTGGCTGTGAATAACAGAGCTGAGTGAATCATTCATCATGGATTATTGAAAGGATTAATTTTACCTCTTTTTCTGCTCTCAGGATGCCCACAAGCCCCTCCCTGAATTTATTTTCCCCCTTTTTTATGGAACATTTCTGGAGACAAAGTAGATTAAAGCTGAGTAATTTTTCTCCTCTTTGCTGGGCTCAGTGAGATGTTTGCTGTCAGGTTAACCCTTGCAAACCCTCCCTGCTGGCATCTCTGGATTTGCACATCAGCTCTTCTCCAGCCAGGACACCCCAGCTCTGTGTGCTGGCATTTCAGTGTCCCCTCCTGGGTGTGACAAAAGTCCTGAGCGTGGCTCCCCTCAGCCATACAGCACCACACAGATAATTCGGGATGATTCGGGATGATTTGGGATGATTTTCCCCAACCAGGGCAGGGATTGCTCCTCGGAGATGCTGCACACCCTGCAGGCTGCAGTTTCCATGGCAGCACATCACTGATTCCACTTGGAGCAGCCCCAGGGTTGAACACAAACCAAAATAAAGCTGCACAGAGACTTTTCCCTTCCCAGCCTTGCCTTTGGGGACCCTCTGCTCCCTGCTGGAAACCTCATTCTGCTGTGGCTCTGCCCCCCTGGGGCTGGATGAGCAGCGCCTGTGGTGAGATCCAAATCCAACTTCCCCAACTCCTTCACCTGCTTGGGGAGGAAACATCATTCCTGACTCTTAATCCCTTATTAAAAACCTTCAAAAGGTAAAAATAAGGAGAGATGGGAAGATGATTCAGGTGCTTTGCAAACCTTTCCTGCCAACCTGCAGAGGAAAATCCAGCTCAGGGCAGGGAGCCCCAGGATGGGGTTTGCTCACATTCCCTTGATGTTTCCAGGATGACATCCAGGGATCTGCAGGACAGGAGTTAAACCAGAGCTTTGCACACAAGAATTGTGGAAATGTCACTGTGAAATAACAAATGGATTCTGTTAAACCCACAGGTTTAAGCCAGGCTTTGATAAGACAGACACAGGGATTTTCCTCTTTCTGGGGGATTTGCACAACCAGCCCTGGGTCCAATAAATGCAAAAAACAATTCAGTTTTTGCCCTTCTTATTCAGTGTTTTCCCTTCCAGAAAACAAACACCAGGAGCTCCCCATCCAAATTTAACTCACCTCTTGTGCCATATTTAACCCTCAGCCATTTTCACACCTTCTTTCTGTAGTTTCCACCCTGATTTGGGCAAAATTCACAGCAACATGCACAAAGCCTTGAAGGGAAGGTGATTCTGCAGCTTCCCAGCCACAGCAGATATTTTAGGCTGAAAGGGCAGAGGGTGGGGAGGGCTCAGCAAGAGGAAATTTCACCAGCAGCAGCTGCTGGGCTTCCTCTCTGAGGCCACAAAAAAAGAAAAAAGAAAAAAGAAAAAAAATTAAAAAAGAAAGAATTGGTTGTTTGTGGTCCAGTCACAGAGCCCAGGGTGGGGACAATGGTGCCATCCTGTGGCAGGTGACACTCAGGTGACACCAACAGCTCTGCCCTGCCCTGGCTGCTTTTGGGGTTCATCATTTTGGGATAAAGCAGAGCTGCCCCATCCCTGTGGGATCCTGTCCCAGGAGCTGCCCCGAGCAGGGCAGGGCAGGGGACACCCCAGGGAATGTCACATTCACAGGAAACACCTGGAAGAGCTCAAATCAAATTCAATTAAATTATTAAATGCACTTTTCTTTAAAAAGAATAAATTGATTTAGTGTAGAAAACACGGTGAGGATGGTCTGAAATAGAAACAACTCGGGGATGGCAGCATTCAGCACTTTTATTTCTGCTTTTCCTGGGTGAACTTTGGGATCTGTTATCCACTGCCTGCCTGGGAGCCTCAGCTGCTGCCAGGCTTGGCAGGTATTTTACAATGCATTTAATCTTTTTATAGAAACCACAATTGTACCTGCTGAAACACTCCCCAGCCACCAAAGGAAGAAAACAAAAGAGACATTTTCTTCTTGTTGCACTCTTTTCTCAGCCTTGAGACTTTGAAAAGCACCTTTTCTGTGGCTCTTTTTCTATAACTATGTGGGTTATAAATTTTTTATTATTATTATTTTAAAGATGCACCAGCCATCTTTAATAACTGTTTCCAAGAATTCAGGTAAATCTTAGAACTGTGAAACATGAAACCAAACTGCAGGATTTTTAAGAAATCATGGCACAAACCCCTCCATATTTTAAATCATATTTTTAATCAGTCCATGTCCTGCCCTTGTTTCCTCCATAAACTGAAATCTCCATAAACTCAAAAAGGAAAGTCTCCTATCCCAAGTAAATTGGTAAAAAGCTGTTTTAAAAACAGTAAACTAACTAAATTGTTTTCTGTGTGAAAAAAATAAAAGAAGTGTAAAAGAGGGGGGAGGAAAAGTAGTGTAAAGTTTTATTCTAAGTTGTTTTTCTTTCTGTAATATCTAGTAATAAAATTTCTCTTTGTACCATTTAAAGTCAATCCTGTTTTGCCTTCCTCCCAGTCCTATCTCACAACAGGTATCAGAACCAGTGGGAGATTTCCCAGCTCTGGGTGACTCCTGTGTTTTGGAGGGGATCACAATGGGATTCACTGCCAGGATTTTCCTCCTGATTTTCCTCCTCAGATCATCTCATCCTCTCCCTCTGTCCCTCTGCTGACCCTGCTCCAGCCACTCTGCTGCTCTGCCCCAGGGCACCTCCAGGGCTGCAGGAACTGTCCCTCACCCTGATTTCACCCCACAACACCCAGAGCTACCCCCTGCACCCCCTCTCCAGCTGGGTTTTCCTGCAGGGTGCCCATGGGTGGATCAGCACACCTGGCAGCCCATCAATGCCTTTAGAGCAGCCAGGGAGCTGCAGGTGCAGCAATCAGGGTCTCCAGGGCTTTGCCATCAGCACCAGCCACAACCTTTCCACCTCCAGCTTCCCCCGGGTGGAACATTTCAAAGCATCCAAAGGGATTTTGAGCTGTCCAGCTGCTGCTGAGCCGTAATTAACAGCTGCACACTCAGCTCTGCCTGTGGCTGGCAAAGGCTCAGCAGCAAATCCTCCCTTGCTCACACTGCTGGGGCATTTCTGGAGCCACGGGCAGGCAGGGGAGAAGGGAGATGCTGCCAGGGGGGATGACATTTCCTTTCAGCTGCCCCTGGGGAAGCTCCCAGGGTGCAGCTTTTGGCTGTGGGATCTTTCTCAGCCTTTAGATTTAACAAAGCACCTTTTCTGTGGCTCTTTTTCCTATGTGTGTTATCATTTATTTTATTTTATTTAAAGATGTGCCAGCCATCTCCGTGAGCTGTTGTGGTTCCCAGGAGTTCAGGTACCTACCTGAAAATCCCAGAACTGGGAAACATGAAAGCAAAACAGGATTTTTAATAAATGCCAAGGGCAGCAGATGAGCAGAGCTGCTGCAGTGCAGGTGGAACTGGAGCCCAGGGAGTCCTGGGGCAGTTCCCAGCTGGAATATTGGCACACAAAGGGTTTTTATCAGGCTGGTGTCCTCACCAAGAGCCCTTCCACCACCAGGAATTGCCCCTCCTGCTCTCACCTGCCTCCTCCAGGAGACCCCAGTGATGGAAACTGACCTTGGATCCTGTCATTTGTCCCTCCTCTGTAACATTTACAGCAAGTGATGTAAAAATAACAATTCTCCCTGGCAGAGTGTGGGGACAGGAGGAGCCCTGGGTCCTGGGGATCTGACTCCTGGGCTGGAAGGGGATGCTGGAGCTGCTGGGATGGCAGAGCTGGGCCAGCAAGGGCTACCAGGAGGATCCCAGGTGCTGGAGAGGACGGGGAAGGAGTTTATCACCCCTGAAAGCTGCTGGGGTCTCTGTGCCACTGTCTCAGCTCTGCCCACAGGAAGATCCATGTCCCACTGCAGGGCTGCAGGATCTCTGCTCTGGGCTGCACCAAGGGATTATCAGCACTGGGTTTATTTCCTGCTGTGCCTTTATGACCCCACTGAGATTGTAAATGCCTCTGAAGCCCAACTAAAGCAGTTTAATTTTCTCCATAAACAGGCTTGTAAAGAAATGCTGTTCAAAGGGGAAGGGTGGTCAGGAGTTTTTTACTGTCTGAAGTGCCCCATTCCTCCTTGGTGTGTGGCTGATTTAACTCCCTGGGGAGTTTCCTCCTGCTGGGATGGTCTGAGAGGATCCTTGGCAAGAGCTCCTGGGAGCTGCATCCACCCACACCTGGAGCACCTGAGCACAAATATCCATCCCTCCTGCAAGGAGATCTTTGGGTAGTTCAACTCCCCTGGCACAGCCTTGCCCCAAGGACTGCAAGCAGCCTGGGACACTGTTTGAAATAAGTTTTAACCCCATTTGAAATCATCTTTTAAGCACAAAAAGGCATTTTCCTGAGCACAGCCACAGAATTCCTTTCCCACACACTTTATTTACAGCAATCTGCCATCCCTGAGCTTCCAAGCCGCAATTCCCCCCAGCAGGATTTCTTTTGGGGCTGGGAATAGGATGATGTTCACGGTCCCTGCCATGGCAGGGGGGAATGGGATGAGTTTTGGGGTTCTTGAACACGGAAGGGGGAAACAGGATCAGTTTTTGGGTCCCTGTCCATGGCAGGGTCAATGGGATCAGTTTGGGGTCCCTGTCCATGGCAGGGTCAATGGGATCAGTTTTGGGGTCCCGTTCACAGCAGGGTCAATGGGATCAGTTTGGGGTCCCTGTCCATGGCAGGGTCAATGGGATCAGTTTGGGGTCCCGTTCACAGCAGGGTCAATGGGATCAGTTTTGGGGTCCCGTTCACAGCAGGGTCAATGGGATCAGTTTGGGGTCCCTGTCCATGGCAGGGTCAATGGGATCAGTTTGGGGTCCCGTTCACAGCAGGGTCAATGGGATCAGTTTTGGGGTCCTTTCCCGAATTCCCGACAATTCCCGGTCCCACACGCGGCTCACCCGCTCCCCCCAGCGGCCACGCGGGGCAGCGCAGCTCCCGCGCCCTCCCCAAACTTCTTCCCAAATTCCACCTCCTGCCCCATCCCGAGCATCCTCCGGTACTCAACCCTCCCCAAACCCCTTCCCAAACTCCTTCCCCACCTTCCTGCCCCATCCCCAGCATCCTCCGATACTCAACCCTCCCCAAACCCCTTCCCCACCCCAGCCCCTCCCGCGCTCTGACAGCTCAAACACCGACCCTGCTCCGGACTCCATCCCTGTTGGAAACCTTTCCTGGCACACAGGGCTACAGAGACACCTGCCAGTTCATCTCCTGGGGCTCCGGGGGATCAGCCTGTTTGTCCCCGCTGTCCCCCTGGTGCGAAGCGCTGGGCACCGTGGATGCGGTGGAACCCAGCGGGTCCCCAGTGTCCCCAGTGTCCCCAGTGCTCCCAGTGTCCCCAGTGCCCCCAGTGTCCCCAGTGTCCCCAGTGTCCCAGTGTCCCCAGTGTCCCCAGTGTACCCAGTGTTTTTGGGAAACAAACACCATTCTGAGAGGGTATTTTGGCTGACAACTTGTTCTGGACACCCAGAGTGATTGAAGGGACACAGGGAAAGTGCCAGATAAGAGGATTGCTGGGATCTGGAGAAGTGTTTGCTAAACAAGGGGGAGGATGGAAAGGAACCTCCCTGCTCTGCCCCTCCCTGAACCCAACGAGCTCAGGTCCTGCTCAGCTTCTCTGCTCAGGTTTTCATCTATTCTGGAACAGCTTTTGTGCCAAAAAACAAGAAGAAAAGCTCTTTCCAGAATGATTTTCCTTTCCTGGCAGTTTTTCCTCCACAGAGACTCTGTAAAGCTGAGAACAAAGCTGTGGAGACACGGGTTATTCCAGGGAGACGGCAGAACTTTGGATGTGTCAAATCTGCACAATTTTGCAGATCCTTTTAGAGACCAGCACATGCAACAAAGGGTTTTGCTGTGCTGAAACACAGCTGAGAAAAGAGTAGGGTTGTATTATTCGTTAGGTAAAGGTGAGCAATTGCAGCAGCAGCCAGGAAAAAAGGATTGTTCATCACCCTGAGTGGAAAGAACAGCCCCATAAATACCAGCTGGAAGTGCTGTGCCCTTGTGAGCTGTGCCAAAAACCTCCACCAGACCTCTCAGCACAAACTCCCACTCCCCTGGCTCTGCCTCCTCCTTTTCCAGCTCATTTCCACTGATTTTGCTGGATGTGCCATGCCCTGTGCAGCTGGATAAATTCCTGCCACACAGGCACCTTGGCTTTTCTTGGAGAGGGGGCTGAGGAAATGCTGCACAGCATTCAGGGAGCTGGAGAGGGGATGGAGAGGTGGAATTCCCACAAGGTTTGGATGGAGAGGCTGGGGAGACACCCCGAGGGAAGGGAATTGGGAAAGCAGAATCCTGAGCTGCATTTATCTCATCAGGGGAAGTCTGGATGTCAGTAATTAGGAGTAAATAAAGAAGAAACATCCATGTTCTCTGGCAGCAGGAGAAAATCAGAGCACATGGTAGGGAGGCAGCTGCTCAGTGGTTTTATCTATTTATATCAAATCTTTTCTTCTCTGCCATTCTTCCACAGCTCATGTATTCTCAGTGCATCGTTGAAAGTTCCCTTTTCCCCTCCCCTGCTCTCAGTTACAGGCTGTTCTTCCTTGGCCTTGTCCTGAAAAGATGATTCTTTCAGACACTTTGTTCCTAGTTACAGCTCATTCTGTGCCTTGACCTGCATGATGTGATCTCTACTCACTCATTTTCCTTTTTCCATCCTCCTCCTGACCTAAATTTCCATTTTCTCTATGAATTCTTCATCTTGAAATGCACTGGAGAAGTGATGAGTCAGGCATTGAAGAGCTGGCCAGGCTGGAATTTTGTCTGATTGTTCCCTGGGATGAAACACAGCTGAGCACAGCCCATCTTTGGGTTTGATCTCATTTAGGAAGATCCAGCTCTGGATCTCTGCCCTGTCCACCACAAAAATGAGGTGAACAGATTAAATTGATTCCAGAAGAATGCAGTGGAGGGAAAACATGGACATACATTTCTATTTCATATTTCCAGCCATTTGGCATTGTTAGGGGGTGCCAGAAAAGCTGCCCCAGCCCTGGGAGTGCCCAAAGCCAGGCTGGACAGGGCTTGGAGCCCCCTGGGACATTCCAAATCTTATCTCCTGCCATTGAATCTTCCATCAGATTTGAAAAAGGAGAAGCTTTTTTTTTTGGGATGCTGTCACAGGGTGTGGTGGGAGTCAAAAAGCAGGAAAGTCTTTTCCATCACTCAAGGACACATTTTCAGACATAATGCCACAGGAACTGCCCAGAACTGCCCTCACAGCTGCTCACAGGTTTTTCTGGCTCTTACTGGCCATGACCTCACCCAGCCACAGAAACTGGGATGGAATCACAGATTCAAAGGGAAGGGACCAAAGGGACCATCAGAATCCCAGCCTGGGCATCCCTGCTGCATCATCCAAACCCTGCTGGGGCTCTGGCATTCCCTGTGAGCCTGGGCAGTGCCAGCACCTCTGGGGGATGAACCTTTCCCAAAATCCAGCTTGGTTTGTCTCCAGGAGCACTGACAGCCACAGCAGCAGCTGTGCAGGGCTGGGTATGAGGTCCCTTCTAACCTCACCCATCCCATGATCAAGAATTTATCTGACAACAACAACAAAAAAAAAAACCATAAATATCATCTTTTAATTGTGCTGAAGAAATCCCGATGATTTTACCCAGATTGGACAGAAAATTCTCTTGCTAACAAATCTCCAGTGACAAAAAGGCACAAGAAAAGTTACAAATAACAATGGACACAAATTAGACAGGACAGGGAGTGCACAGGCACAGGATGGACACAGAACACAAAATCAAATTTTCCTTACAAACATTTGCTTGGTATAAAGTGATCTTTTCTGCACACTACACAATTTCCCCACATTTTACCCCCAAAACACATCAATTATTTTGTTAACAGGCCAGATGTGCTGACAAATGGGTTTGAGTCCAGTCCTGAAATCCTGTTTGGTTAAACTGCTGCTCCAACAAAACCCACATTTTGTCATTCTGTTTGTTCTGCAGAGGATTATTCACAACTGTCTAAAATTATTCTGAATTTTCAATTATTAAAAAATCATACCCCAGAACATACCAGAGATGGTCAGGAACACAAAATTAAAGACTCAAAGCATCGTGTGCTTGTCATAAAAAATGAGATTTAACCTCTCCTTAACCATGTTTGAATTGCATTTCACATACACATAAAATTTACTTCTTTAAGTAAAAAAATCAGATATAAAAAATTGGACCCAAGTTCAACAAAATGTTTCCTACCCACCTGTGGAGTCTTTAGATCACCTGGGGGCTGGGATTCAAATATTTAAGCATGGAAATGGAAATTTCCTTCTCCATCCAATGCTGAAATATTTGATGAATTTGCACATCAAATAATAACATAATGCCTTAGCTTATAGAATCTCTAGAAAATAAAATAGACAGGTACTAATTATGCTATGAACTAAATATATATAAAATATTTGCCATTTTACCTAAGCAGAAGTTTTGCTTTTTGCACTGCAATGATCTCAAAGGAAAAAGCAAGGCTCAGAATTATTTCCACCTCAGATAGAGTTTGACTGAAATTGTAAAGATCAGGTTGATTTTCACATGAGCAGCTGATCCTCCAAAGGCTTATAAAGATGATGACCCAGTGTAATTAACTCTTGGGATTTAATGAGGTCATTCCCAGTGCAATCCCTTCTAGTGTGGAGAATTTCACCAATATTGGAATTTCACCAATATTGGAGTCCCAAAACATCATCCCACACCCAGAACAAACTCAGCCACACCAATATGAAGCCCCAACATGGCAAGAGCAGCACAGGAATATTTGCATCCCAGTTTCATCAGCTTAGCCATGTCCACAAAAAAAAAAAAAAATTTAAAATGTCAATTACTTCAAGCATTTAATCACTTTTCCAAAGCAGGTGGGAAAAAACCAACCCATAAGAGAAAATAATGTCCTGGAACAGATTTTTGCTTGAAGAAGTAAATATTTCTTTTGCAGAGATAAAAGGGAGGCTGAGATTTCTCCCAGCAGGGAGCACCTTCCTCTGCTGGCCTGGCCAGGACAGCCAGGTGTGGGCTGAGATCAAAATGAGACAGAAATAAATAACCATAAACCCAGAAATCCCTGATTTCCACACAGGCAGCTCAGCACAGTGGCTGGTGCCACACTCACAAAAATCACAGAAATCACAGAAATTCCACAATGAAGACACAGAAATGAAGACATCTCCAGGTTCATCTGTGGCTCCTGGGCAGCACAAACAGCTCCATAAATTCTCTGTCAGCCCCAAACCAGACTGAGGGCCAAGATTCTGGAGTTGTTTTACACTCACTTTATTATTCAGGAGCTTTGACTTTATCAAAAGATCATGAAAACTGAGCAGCAGGTCACATGGAACACCAACACACACGATTTCCCCTGTTTACAGTCAATTTTCTGTGTCTGGAGGCAAAACAAATTTGCAATAACAGAGGCTGGAGGTTGGTCCTGCAGTGTTTGGGGGCAGGTGGAGCTGCTCCAAGGGAATCAGCATCACTAAATCCCAGCTTGGCAAAGTCAGTGCAAACCCAAAACAAACCCTGTGCCCCCTGCAGTGCCTGCCCCTGGTTTGGGAAGTGGACTGAAAATGGTTTTTGTGTCAGAACACTCAGACAAGTGAAACATTTCTCAGCCCCAGCAGCAAGAGGGGAAACAGAGCCTGGCACTGAGCAGGAGAGGCTAAAAACATTTCAGTCAGGCTGTGCTCATTTCCATAATGCTCTGTTGTTGTTAATGAACGTGCTAATGATCTCTTAATTCTCCATTCACACTGATAATTGCTGATTAGGACATTTGGGAATTGATTGAGCTGATTGATACCAGCTCCCAGTCTGGATTGGGGGTCTGTACCTGGGAGGAACATCCCTGCTCCAGACTGAGGGAAAACCCAAATCCAGTCGTTCTGAGGGGTCTCTTTCCCATAATTTACAAATTCAGGGGATGAGGGAAGGCTCAGGAAGCAGTGAGAATGGCAGATTTCACTTTTAAAAACCTGGCACATACACCTGGCAAAAAACAAACAAACAAACAAGCAAAAAAACTTTAAAAAAAAAAGCCTAAAAAACGTGGCACTGTTCATTTAAAACAGTAGAAGGCAGGAGAGCCCTTGACAGGACAGGAATAAAAAAAAAAAAAATTGAGATATTCAGCTGCTGCATGCATCACACAGCAGCAAATAAATAAATACATGGAATTCCTTCATAAAACAAATGCTTTAGAGGGAAAGTTTCCAATCAGTGATCCCCAATTCCTAAAGATAAAATTGGATTGCTTTAAAGAGTCCATAAAGAAATGCCTGCCAATAGGCTCCAATCAGATTCATGTCATTGCTAAAAAACTATTCCAGGTCTAAAAGAAAAAGGGCTGAAACCCACTGTTCTAAGAAATTCCAGCCATAATAAGCTTTAATCTCCAGTTAATTCCCAAGAACTCCCTATTGCATGAACTCTCCAGCAAATGACATTTATTTCAGTTCCCTTTAAGCCAGGGCAATAATAGATACTAATTAATGCTATGAGCCCTGGATGTTATTTTAAATAAGAATATTAAAATATTTCTTTTGGTTGCCTGCCTGCTTTTGCTGTTGCATTTTAATAGTTTTTTTTTTTTGTGTTTTGCTTGAAATGGAATTTGGAGGCTGCACAAACAGCACTGATGCCAAATGCAATGTGCTCTTCAGCACATCTTTTAGACATAATCAGATTTCATTACCTGAAAAATCATTTAATGGCTCTTTTATTGTGCTTTTATATAAATAAATAGCCAGGAGCCACAAATATACATCCCACTGGTCCTTTTTGGAGTTAACTTTGCTATTCCTCCCTTCCTGGCACAGGTAGGAATGGATTTGCAAAGCCATCTTTGAATAAATAAAGGGTTGGAATTTGGTTACACAAACCTGTGCATGGTCAGAGGTGAAAAAATCTCCACCTGGGCAGCATGGAAAAAAAAAACATGGGAGAGAGGGAAAGAGGCTGGAATATATTTTTATTTGAGTTTTGTAGCACTCATGACTAACCTGTCCTAAAAATCCTCTGGCCAGCAGCTCCTTGCTCCTCTCTGTGTCCTGCCCATTCCTCAGGGCAAAGAACGAGCAGCTGCAGCAAGGCAGGAACATTTGCAATAAAAAATAAAATATTTGTGCTGTCCTTTGTCACCAGCATTTTCTGCTGTTCTGTGGCAAAACAGGAGTTAAAAATCAGCATTTTTAAACTGCTTTTGTTCCAAGTTCCAGAGATTCTTTCTGATCATGTGAGCAAATTGTGCTGCAAAGGGGATGTGGCACTGCCATCCCTGTGGGGACAAACCTACCCAGGGGATCTGAGTGGCACCTCCACACAAAGCAAAATCGGTTAAAAATTTAAATACAACCTAAAAATATAACCCTAAAAACTGAAATACAACCTAAAATTGCAGGCTTGCAATTTTAAAATAATTGTAAATTTAAAAATATAATAATAATATAATTTTGTAGAGCTCAGCTCAATCCTCTCTGGCAATGCCAATTCAGTGATTAAAACTCCCCACACTGCACAAAGGATCCTCAGCCCAGAATAAAAATGTTCATGCAGGAGGTTATGGCAGCAAAGGAAAAATTCAGAATTTGGGATTTATCTCCTATTTGGGATTCCTCTCCTATTTGGGATTCATCTCCTATTTGGGATTTATCTCATCTCCTATTTGGGATTTATCTCCTATTTGGGATTCATCTCCTTTATAAAGGAGGCAGAACAATATTTGTAGGGTTTGGATGCTACTGCTCTGGTGTCCTAAAAAAATGCAGTAAGTTCAGTTAAAACAAAAATGACTCATCTTCCTGCTGCCTCATCCTTCTTTGAGGCTCCCAGGGTGAAATGATCCATGACATTCAGTTTTCACAGAAAGAAGAGAATAGTTACAGGTCCCTGCTCAGAAAAAAAACACCAAAAAACCCAACAAAACTCAATATATCTTCCTATTTAGTAAACATTTCACAATTCATATTGCATTTTATGCCTTTTTGGCTTCTGACTCATTATATTTGAATGATTAAGGATGAGAATGTTGTCTGTACACAGCACTTTTCCCTTTTAAAAGCTGTGAAGCACCTGAAATTCAGACTGTAAACTCCTCTGGGAGGAAAGCACCCTCTTCCAGGGATGTGTGCTGTGTACAGCTGGGACTCAGGAAAAATTGTTAATCCCTCAAATCTGCCTTCACAATTGTATTCTACTGCTGGGAGGAAGGAGAATCTCTTCCTCTCCTTGGATTTTAGCATGAAGAACAGGCACTCTTCACTTGCACATAATTTAAAATCAGAGTAAAAAGCTTTATTTACACTGAACAGGTAAAAAAAAAAAAAGCTCAAAAATTTCCTGGTTCCTTTACCAATGATTTGTGCACTTCCATTGCATAAGGTCCAGGACAGAGTAAAGGGTTTATAGTCAATAAATCCTGCATTCATGCACAAAGTCTGTGTGACATGGACACATCTGGGCAGATGTTGGATAATCTATTTGTCCCTTTTCACTTTGGTGCTTTTGATTCTCTTTGCCTGGTGTAAAAAACAGCCTAGAAGGGACTTTTTTGGTTAAAATTAAAGAACAAGATATTTTCCATATCTAACGTTCTCAACTCTGAAGAATTCCTAAATATTAGGAAAACAATTGACTGACCATAAGAAGGAATCAGATTTCTAAAGAGTCATCTATGAAAAAAAAAAAAAATCATTAAAATCAGGCTGGAGAGGTGGAATTTCCATGGGCACAGGCAGGTTTAGGCCTGTGGAGGAATGGGAGAACCATGCCCTTGTGGCCTGGCTGAATTAGGAGGCAGTGCCAAAACCTCTGGAGGTGAGAGGTGCTGGGTTAAAAGATATCCATTAAGATATTTTCCTGCATGTTCAGATTTGATTTCTCTATCTGAGATTCAGATTGCAAAATCAAACACTGCCCAGTAAAGACCAGAGCAAAGAGTCCCTGGCAGCCATTCCTTGGCAAACACAAGGGTGTGGTGATGGAGAGCAAGGCCAGAATGAGGGATGAGAAACAAATTGCCTCATTCTTCAGCTGCTCCAGCCTACCCCAAAATCCCCCCCTCATCCACAAAGACAGAGTTGTAACAAAGATTTTATCACTTAAGAGTGAAACTGAGACATAGAAATCTCCAGAGAGGAGGCACGAGATGAACAACAAAGTCCAGATTTGCAGATTGGCCACAATGGAGGCAGGAACTCCCTTCCTTCAGCACCTGCAGTGGAATGAGTGCAGGTAAATCCAGAGGTGGCACAGTGCCAGCCTGCCCTGTGCCACACACACTGATGGCACAGACGTGCTTGCCCAGGCTTTGTTCCAACCTCCCCTTGCCCAGCTAGTTCTTGGCGTGTGTGCCCAGGGCAAAGTCCACGGCCTGGTGCACGCTGTGGAAGAGCAGCTGCTCCTCTCCCTCTTGGAAGAAGTCCCCCCTGAGCAGGGAGCTCCTGACAGAGGGGCTGCACTGGGCCAGCAGCAGGCGGACCCCGATGTCCCCGTAGTCCCTGCAGACCTCCCGCAGCGTGCGGATGCCGGCCGTGTCCAGGAACTGCACGGCACAGCAGTCCATCACGATGGTGTGAAACCCCACAGGCTCCGACCCCAAATCCACGGGGACGCCGCTCTGCTGCTCCCCACACCCCGCCTCCTTCTCCTTCAGCATCTTTTTGGCCGCTTTCTTCTTGGCTGCCTTCACCCACAGGGGGTTGACCCCGGTTTGCTTGTAGAGGGCGGATTTGAAGCACTCCTTGTTGATGTAGTAGAGGGGGGCTTCGAATCGGAACACCACGACTCCAGGCTTGGTCTGCAGGTTCTTGTAGGCAGACAGGGACTCGTAGGTCTCCGACTCGGCCACCCAGCCCAGCAGCGGCGCCTCCGGCCGCTGCGTGCGGAAGATGACGCAGAGCATGGAGAAGCAAACGCCCACCAGGAGCCCGATCTCGGTGCTGATCAGCGCCGTGGCCACCATGGTCACCCCCCAGACCACCGTGTCCACCTTGCTCAGGCGCCACATCTTGGGCAGGTCCCTGAACTTGCGCAGGGCTCCGCGGAGGTTGACGATGGTGATGACGGCCAGGACGCATTTCTGCAGCGAGTAGAAGAGCGGCGCGATCACCAGCAGCACCAGCAGGATCACCAAACTGGTCACCAGGCCCGACACCTGCGTCCTGCAGCCCGTGGACTCCTTGACCAGGGTCTTGGCCAGCGCGGCGCTGGTGGTGAAGCAGTGGAAGAAGGAGGGGATGATGTTGCAGAAGCCGATGGCGTACATCTCCTGGTTGGCCCTCACGGTGTAGCCGTGCTTCTTGGCAAACATCTCCGAGAGCGAGACGGTGATGGCAAAGCCGATGATGGCGATGGGGACAGCGTCCAGCGCCACGCTGGGCACCAGGCTCCAGGCCGGGGCCCGCGGCGGCAGGAACCCCGTGGGGATGTGGCCGGACACGCTGGAGCCGTAATTCTCCCTGAGCTTCCCAAAGTGAGACGCCAGAGTGGCCGCCACAACCACCAAGAGCTCCACGGGGATTGGAGCCTTCAGCTTGGATTTGAAGCGCTCGTTGAGCTCTTTGGCTGGGATGAGCACCAGGAAGCACAAGGAGCTGGTGATGAGGTCGCAGATGTTGGTGCTGTGGATGTTGCTGAAGATGTTTGTCCAGGTGGTGACCAGGGAGCCGATGCCCCCGCTGCGGGGAATGTCCAGCCCCAGCAGGTACTTGACCTGGGAGGTCAGGACAGTGAAGGAGGCCCCGGTGACAAACCCACTGAGCAGAGAATCCGAGAGGTACACGGAGACAAAGCCCACCTGGAAAAAACCCATGGCCACCTGGAAGGAATCAAACACACACAACGGGTCAGGACACAAAAATCCCACAGATTTTATCAACTGGGATAAAAAACCCAGCATTGTGCACGGCCCTGGAGGATGAGCTGTGGTCTGGGCAGGGAGAAAAGTCTCCAGTTTTCAAACCAGCCTTTTTGAGGGTCTTCATATTGTTTGCTCTGCTAATCATCCTGGTGGGGAAAAGAGAAAAAAAGAAAACCTAGAGGATAAAAAACAACCCCCACGTTTGAAACATTGTCTGCTTTTGTCGTTACTCTTTCAGTTCCTCTAAACTCTGTGAACTTTGCAAGGATCTAAAACTTTCCTGGTGACCTTTATCTGCCTTACACTGGAGTTCAGAGCCTGCAATAAAACCACAGGTTTTATTGTGGGTAACAACTGTTCTAACAGCTGTCCTCTGACTCAGAAAATCTGCAATGAGCTGCAAACTCTGCTGCAGGTCATATAAATTAGAGATAACTGGGAACTCCAGGAGAATCTCAAAGAATTACTGAAGAGGAGGCAGGTTTGGGAGCTGGACTGGCTGAAATCAGCTCACAGCTCTCAAAAAGGTTGCCTTATAGCCTTGATAATTAATTCAAGGTTGTTCTAAGTGTAAAACATTAATAACAAATAGCTTACCTAGTTAGGCTGTATTAACTGGTGTGAGAAGATTTTCTTTTTATGATTTGATTGTAAAGTTTCTGATACAAAGAATATGTGATTTTGGTTGGAAAAAAAAATTTGAGGGTGTTGGCCTGTAGAGAATGTGCTTAATATTCAGAGGGACAGAAGATAAACTAGTCTGATTTCTTCAGATAAAGAAACTGAATTGTATTTTTACTTGCAAAGAATAATAAGTGCAATTCACAACTCCAAAACTGCACCCATCCCACTGGGATGAAAGATGAAACCCAAAACTCAATGTAGCCTGGGAAGCCCAGAATGTTTTTGAAAAAACACAAACTTGCAGTACAGAAAGTTCCAGGTTGTGTCCAAAACCTGTGTTTTAAAGCATCACAAACATGTTTTGCTCCCCTCCTATACATTTGGATTGGCTATCACCCTGGACAGATGAGAACAAATGAATGTGAACTCACAGACCCAAATACCACAGCTCTGCAGAACTGCTAAAAATAATCCCATTCTGGTTAATGAGTAAGACTCTAAAAACAAAGAAACCTGCTTTAATTTAGGCAAGCAGTGAGTTCTAGGAAATGAAATGTATAAATATAAAATATATTGGATTTCCTCAGTGTAGCCCTTTCCATGCAATTGCATTGTTTTGGCTTCAAATTACAGCTATTTGCACACCACACCTGCCTGTCTGTTGTAAACAGATAAAACTTCAAAAAAAAAAAAGGCCTTGTAAAATCAGGTTTTATTACTCTTTCAACTGCATTAAGTTAGCCTGTTGAGTTTCTATAAGAAACAAATTCTAGGAATGAAAAGCAATTTGCATCACAAGCTATTCTGGTGAAAAACCAGGTTGCACTTAAAAAAACAAGGAATCTATCTTATGAGAATCTGTGAAGAAAATAAACAATTTAAAACCAGCAAAGTTTGACAGACATGTACAATAACCCTTATCAACCAATGAACTGAGTTTCACTAGATTACTCACCAAATACATTCAAACACCTTCTAATGCCATATAAAAATGAACTATCCACAATAAAAAATTAACTATTCTGAAAAAAAAAAACCCACCAACAGATGTTGTGTTGAGTCTTTGTCTTCTTTTTGCCAGGGTCAGGATTGAATGTGTGAGATGGTATTTCTTGTTTGTACTCAGATTTTTATTAGTTCTTATCTATTTTATAGTCTCACAAACCCTGAGTTCTACAGCACCTCAAGCTAACAAACTAAAAATGGAGCTCTATCTCTCTACAAGGCCTTCTAAGTCCAATTAAGAAATGACACCTAAATTATTTTGACTTGTAACCCAATAACCAACCACCTTATCCAGTTACACAATACCACTTAGGACCACAAAGAAGAAGGAGAAGGTGAAGAAGAAGGTGAAGAAGGACAAACCTCTGCCCTAAAACCTCCATCTTGCTATATATATATATTACTATATTCTAAAACCATAAACTGTAAGTTTTGTGATATTGCACACTTCTATTCAAACTGCACACCCACAATCCCAGTTCTGTCACTCAATTTTGGAAGCTTCTCCACCGCCTCAGTGAAATGCAGTGTTCTCCTGGGGGTCAGTGCCTGTCAGCACAGGAAATCTCAAACTCCCCAGGCTTCCAAGAGACGCCTGATCTCATTTCTGTCCCTGAGCTGAGCGTGCTGCCCTTACCTGGTAAACCCCAGAGATGAAGGTCATGGTGGCAGCCACGGCCATGGCGTAGCAGCTTTTGTCACAGAGCAGCTGTGTCCCGTTGCTGGTGCTGTTGCTGTCCCCTGGCAGGGCACTGAGCACACCTGGCTGCAGCTCATAGCCAGCTCTCTCCACCTCCCTGTCCACCACCTGCCCCACCATCAGGCAGACCACCCCGAAGATGCTGACGGAGATGTGGCGGGAGGTGCCGAAGATGCAGTAAATGATGCAGGAGAAGAAGGAGGTGTAGAGGCCATAGATGGGCTCCAGCCCTGCCAGCAGCGAGTAGGCAATGGACTGTGGCACCAGCAGCACCCCCACGATCACACCAGACATGACATCCCCCAGGAGATCCTCCCTGAGTTTGTATTTAGGAAGCCACTGTAAGATGGGGAAAAACCCCAAAATACAATCTTTAATTTTGGCTGGGGTGCAGCTGCAAGTTTTCTTTGCTTGCTTAACCAGCAGAGCCTTCATGCTCCTCTTCTTCTCTTGGGGTTCCAGGAATATTCTGTGTTGGAAACTGCACTTGGCATCATCTTCTGGCCCTTCCATCACTGCATGGATGTTGTTGGTCTCTGTCATTGCTGCCATCACCAGGACTCACTGAAAACACAAAGACAATTAAATCAGAAAATGAATGTACAATGTGAGACTTGCACATTTATGAAAAGCCAAGGGCTGAAACTCTCAGCTCAGCAGAAAGAAAGCAATTCCCTAGCCCTGTGAAGCAAGGAGTGACCTTTCCCAGGAGGGAAGCTGATACCTGTGGAACACACCTGCCCCTGGCAGGGTTGGGAAATGCACAGGAATGCAGCAGCCCTGCCTTCCTGGGAGGCTTCCTTGAGAAAATCCCTGCCTGCAGCCTGTTCCACCTTGCAAAGCCAGACACAGGGGTTATTGTAGTGCCACAGCCACTCCAGTTCAGCTGCTGAAAATTAACTGCAGGTAGGACATTCCCAGCAAAGCACAGCCTCTTGTGGGTTGTTTTTTGTTGTTTGTTTTTTTTTTAAATGCAGTGATGCCTGCCAAATACTGCAAAGGTTGGTTAACTAAGAAGTGACTTTTTTACAGGCCATGACACCCTGTGAAAAAAAAGCACTTCACACTTTGGAAAAGTTTTACAAGGAAATTGCACCTGATCAAAATAATGTACACAGGTGGAAACAATAATAATGGGCACAGTGATAGATAGGGTGGGACAATTCTGCTGGAACTGGTGCTCTAGTTCAAGCTGCCCACAGACTGTAAAGCAGGGTAATTATACCAATAATTTAACACTGGGAAATATTGCCTGACTGGAAAAGAGCAAAATCTTAATGAGACACACCCTAATGAAACTTGCAGCACTTACATAGCTCTCCCACCTTCAGAAAACATCCAGAATTCTGCAGAAAACTCCTGAAGCCTCAGTACCTGGTACCACCAGTACAGGGAGGCCATTTCAGCCAGAAACTCACTGGTCTGGGGGGAGACCCAGCATGAGAACCCTGAGAATTGGCACTGCAGCCCCAGAGTGCCAAGGACAACATGGAATTTATGTGCTGCTCAGGTCTTCTCCATGCAGTGCAAACATCAGCCAGACTACTGTGCATGGAATGTTCACTGCTGAATTAATTGCCCAATTAATTGTCCAATTGTCCTGAATTAATTGTACCAATTAATTAATTGCTCCTGGAACTGGCAGTGCTAAGGATGCCACTTGGGTCTGCCTCAGGATGTGTTAATTTAATCACCAATTTCACAAGCAGCTAGAGCATCCCAGAACTGTGGAGTCCTTCTGGTTATAAAATCCCTCTGAGATCATCCAGTCCAACACTGCCAGCAGTGCCAAGGCCCCACTAACCCATGTCCCTAAGTGCCACATCTACATCTTTTAAATCCCTCCAGGGATGGGGACTCCAGAACTTTCCTGGGCAGCTGGTACAGAAATAGTTCCTAATTAAAACTGGCACTGGGGCCACAGGAAGAATCAGGACTTTCAAATTAAGAAACTGTACAACAAGAAGGGGCATGCTCAAGATGACACAGTGATGACACCTGGAGGAGACCCCCAGCCCCATCTTGCAGGTTTTCAATCTCACCCACCTGTACAGGACTGCAGAGTGTGCTCAGGGATGATTTACAGCCCTCACAACTCCCCTAAATACAGTCAGAACCAAGGGAGTATTACAAAAGCCTGGGTCAGCTCTACTTTGCAAAAGCACATTTGGGAGCTGTATTTGCTCAAGAAGTTTTATTTGTTTTACCAGCAGAGAGTTACAAATCAAAAGGCTTCTCACCCACCCAAAGCTCAGCAAATCAGCACTGTAAAAGCTGAGGGAGGGGGGAAAAAAATCAACCCAGACTACTTTTTATATGTAGCAATGAGTTTGTTTTCTGAGATTTTAGTAAAGATTTCAGTAGTGAGAATGTTTCTGGTTCCTTCTATCCCTCCTCCAAGACTTACAGGCAGCTCACTCAAACCTGGGGATTTTCTTAAATGTGCCAAGACCAGCCCCAGGGAGCTCAGTTTGGTGCTGCTGTAAAACATCTGCATGGGAGGGGGTGCCTGGGTTTCAGTTGTGTCAGACAGTGGGGAAATATTCTAAGTAAAAACCTTTTTGGCTCCAGAACTCTGAGTACACACTGGGTCTTTGTGCTGACTTGCATGACAGCTTTCTCTCCATGGCATGAAAAGGCCCTTTCACCATGCAGTCCCTGCCCTGTGCCATGTCAGGATAGGAGGAAATGACACAATTTCCAACACTCATTTCACCCTTTTCTGCCTCAAAGTGCTGCCCTGTATTAATTTTGTAACCATCAGCCCAGGCTTGCCTAATAAAACTGCATTTTGTTCTTAAACATAAAAAAAACCCAACCCTGAGAAAACCCCTTTGGTTCATGGTTTGGACACTGAAGCACATTCTGTACATTTAATTTGAAAAATGAGCTGTTGGGTTGTTTTTATTCTGAAAGCTGCTATATACACACAACCTAAAATTCACTTTTATCACCCCTTTTGGCCTTTCAGGGGGTGTCTCATTACCACAAACTTCGCTTAAGATAAAATATCAAAAAAACCTACAAGACAGAGCTGAGGAAATTTCCAGTATCTATTATCAACTGACTGCCATAAAATAAAGATACAGGGAGGTCCTGCAGTGTCTAAAAGTCATCAGACCTCCAGACTATTTCTGGAGCCCATCTGGGCCCTTCTTGCTGATCCCATGATGTGGCAGCATCTGCCTGGCTTCTGTTTTTGGGGGAGCACTACCTGCAGCCCAGGGCTGGCTTGGACTTCATTTGTCTGTGGCAGATCAGAGTCACCTTGAGAATAAGAGAAAAATGGGTTTTGTGAAGCTCAATCACCTGCAGAAATAACTATTGCAAAGTGAAACTTCAGATGTGAGCATTTCAGAGTAGAAACTAAATTAAAAGTATTTTTTCTACAATACCCATCTCAGTTTTCCTTAGTTTTCTACATTTAAATGAACACTGTATGTGATCACCCCCCACCCTCATGTACCCCTTGCTACACAGGAGAATTTACATGTACTAAAAAAATAAACCCATCATCTAAAAAGCTGTGAACATTTTCTGGAGAATTGTAAAGGAGAAGCATATGAATCAGAAATCCAAGTTCCACACAAACTGAACCAGAGCTGGGCCCTTAGAAAATACCCCCCTTAAAAACAGATCAGGAAAGCACAGCACAGTATTTTGACAACTAAATGTTTGACCTTTCCTTGTCTGACAATGGCTTTTTTCAATTAATGTTTTTACTGTTGTGGAGCAATAAGGAAATTCAATATTACCACGATAATACCCAGATAAGCAGGAACAACATTGCCTGCACCTCGGAATTCGACAAAATCCTCCAGCAAAACACTCAAGGCACAAACATTTACTTCCACAAAGGACTGAAAATAACACGAATAATGAAAACCACGTTTAAGGAACACATGTGGAAGCAGAGCTGCCTCACTTCTGGCACAGTAACCAGCAGCCATTCACTCAAGTGGGAAAACCTGCAAAGCCAGACAATAAAACCTGACTTTTGGGAATGATGGGATCTGCTCCTACCCCAAAGATGGGATCTCCTCCCTTCTCCCGAGCAGCATTTTTGGGGCAGATCCCACGGAGCCGGCTCCCTGCTGGCAGGGATATTCCAGGGAACTTGTGTCACTTCCAAGGGCAGCTGAGCGTGTTGGCTGCCCGGCCCTGGCTGAAGCAGATCCCTGCAGCAGCTTCCATCCCACCCGGATTTCTTATGAACAGTTTGTCCTTCCAGCGAGTTATTCCCGTGTCGGGGCCCTTCTCCCTCCCTCTCTGTCAGCAGGGAAAGGGGAGCAGTGCCGGGCAGTGAGGATGGGCTGAGCAATTTCCTCCGGCAGGAGATGCCAGCTCAGCCCCGGGCATCCCACACTGCGAGAGCCCGCCCGAAACCAGTGGAAACCCGCTTGGATAATGCAAGTGCGTTGGTTGTCGTGTTGTAACTAACACAAATTAATAAAATTATTAAAAACCGCAAGGAGAACCCCGCACGCTGCGTGCCTCCCGAAACGGCGGGAGCCAAACCAACATCTACGGTCCTGGCAGAGCGAAAAGGAAAGTGAGAGCAACAATTTAGCTTTTAACACAACACTTCCACCCTCGGGGTGCCACTGCTTTCCTAACCAGCTTCCCCATGGCTTCCATGGGCATTTTCCTCTCCTCCCGCTGCTTCCTGCCGGGGGTCGGAGCAGCTCGGGAGGGGCCGAGCCGGACCCCGCTGTCCCCCGGCCCCCGCCCGCCCCTTCCCTCGGCACTCACCGCCCGCGGCTCCCCGGGACCGACGGACAGAGTTACAGAGTTACAGACGGACACACAGACACACACATGGAGGGACAGACGGACGGACGGAGCACCGCCCCGCTCCGGGCAGGCAGGGCCGGGCAGAGCCGCGCCCCTTCCAGCCCCCGCCCCGGGTCACTTCCGAAGGATCCCGGCACGGCAAAAGCTGCTCCTGGGTTCTTGACTTTGCGCTCAACCCTTTTCAGTGGAAGGTGTAGGGCTGATAATGTGAGGTGAAGAGAGATTAAACTTTGTGCAGGTCGGGGATAGTCACACTCTCTGGCCCCGTTTTGTTCTGGGGTACCGCGGGATGCATTAAAAAGTACGGGAGGATGAAGCATCCCTGGTAATGCGGGTATTAAAAATTCCAGGTATCTGTTAAGTGCTCTGATCTTATCTCTGGGCTCGAGGGTCAAGGTCGTAGGGGCCATGCCCAGCCCTGTCTGCCTTCCCCTCCCCATTGCACAGAAAAGCAGATGTTTCTTCTGAAGTCAAACATTGCCCAATATTTGCATTCCAGGTGGAACCTTGAGCTGTCAAAAAATCCCATCCATACACAGTTGCAGCGAACGAAGCCAACTTCAAGCCTGCAGAATTCATGCTCATGCCTTTCAGTGTTAAGCAAATGCTGTAAATCTTACTGTAGAAATACTGAGTATTTCCATAGAAAACATTTCCCTTCTCCATGAGGGTTTATTAGATGTCATGGTAACCAGAACAGGCAATTGCAATGGAAATAGAAGAGCTCCCTCCCTCTTTCCTGACTGTCCATTGTCAAAAACATCAGTGGCTGACTTCCCAATCCCTTTAGGGACTTCCACGGGAGTTTTAACTGAGTTTGAAGTATATGGTGACTCCAAGACAACCAGAGCAAATCCTTGGGAGGAGTGACATCTGTGACAAAAGCATTCAAAGCCTTTTGTGTGGGGACTCTGCAGAATCCTAATATGAAATCACAAACCTCAAGCCAGGAGTGTTCCAGCATTGTCATTCTTGTTCTAGAAGCACTGTGGAAAAACTTGGATCATCCAATACATCATGTCTTCAGAAGAAGCAGGAAAATAGTATCTTCTTGGAATATGATATTAAAAGAAAAAATTCCTAAGCATTATTATTTTTCTGGAACCCTCCAAAATTAGGCTTTTTTTCTTCTTACTTTTAGACTGATTTTCTAAAATACGGGTGGAAAAAATCCAAGCAATTATTTAAGATAATTAAATAATTTCACTTCCAACTGTTTTCCTCTTCTTGAGGTATATTAAGCTTTATGGTTAATATATTTCTGTGCTGAGGGAACCTTTGGCCTTGGAGACATGTGCCTCTCATGAGGGCTCCTCATGCTCCAGAACCTCCTGCCAAGGAGCTGGGACTGGGTGACACACAAATGCCAGTGTGTGCCATCTGCCCATCCCACTCAGCCTGCCTGGCAAACCCTCTGCTTCTCCACATCACCACATCATCTTTGGAACATCAAATCTCCACAGACCAGTTGGTCAGACTGCAAAATAATCCTGGGAATTGCTTTGTTCCACTGAGCAGCCACTCCTGGGCAGCCCTGGCAGCTATCCCTCCCTGCCTTTTGCCCAGCAGCTCCTGTCCATGCCCTGCACAGCTGGCACATTGCTCTGTGTGCTGCCTGTGATGCTGTTATCAGCCCTCAGTCCATAAATCCCACACACAGAGACTCTCCCTGACTCTTCCCAGTTTTTCCAGGCTCCCAGGTCAGTGTTATCACTCAGCAGATAAGGGCAGCCTGGGAATTCTCCTGGCTCTCAGCTGCTTTGTGCCACCTGGCTCCCAGCCTTGTGTAAGGAGCCTTTTTCCTTCAGTCCTGCCCTCCTGGCACTCCCTGGGAGCTCCATGGGAGGATGGCTGGGTTATGCTGCAAGTGCTGAAAAATGAGTTATTTTCTCTCCTTGCCCTTCCTTCCCTCTCCAGCTCACAGTGCACTGAGATTCAGGCCTGAATTTGCACATTGTTGCATTAAGTTTGGAGATGGAGAAGATGGAACTACGTGGGACAAACCTTCCTCCCCACCCTGACCTGCTGGGCTTGAAAAGCTCTAATTAATGTCACACACACACAGATCTACATGTGGCAGCTCTGACTTACTGAGAAAACCCATCAGACTAAGGAACAGAAAGAAGCCCATCCTAATGCTTGAAATGCATTTAATTTAATTCAGTCACATTGTTCAGTGCTTGGCAAAACCAAAAAAGAAGAGCTAAAATGAGCTGCTTTTAAATGCTTCCATCAAGGATGAGACAAATGCCAAGGAAAAATTGAGTGGTTGGAGGGGAGAGGGCGTAATACAAAAGGAAAGATGCAATGAATCAGAGTTCTTAGGTAATCAAAATACTTAAGCCATAAAAATATCAAAAAGAAACAAACCCTGTCCATATCTCAGGACTATGCATGTCAGAATTATACTGCAATCAAGACAGAGTGTTCTGCACAAACATCTGTGCAGAATTGCTGCACCCTCAGTGTGTGTCATGGTCCAATATTGTCACCTAGAGTCAAGAAGTAATTAGGTGATAAATTTTTCAGTGTTGATGTGTGTTAGAAGGCTTAGTTAAGTAATTGCTGGAGTCAGTGTATTTTCTTACCCTGCTTTCATCCAGTCTTTCAGCTCTTTGCTTCCTCAAGGCCAAGGCACAGAACATTAAAACAAGTTACAAATTCCGAGGAGTCTCTTTGCAAACGAGCAAATGGGGGAATTAAAGTGCACCATCAACTCAGAAATTCCACCATTTATCCCAAAGCTTTGTGAGCCTGCAGCAGGATTACAAACCCCACTTTGAGTAAGGGTTGCTGTCTGCAGGGATTTGCAGCACTGCAGGAACTCTGTCTGCAGCAGCAGCACCTGCACTGGCTGCTCCCCACCCTTCAGCAGGCAGAGAGAAGCCCAGATCAGGAAAGTGCTGAAGGACAGGCTCATTTCTTTTACCTCATCTGAGTGGCTGAACAGCTGCCCTTTGTGCCTTGCTGGCATGGAGCAAAAAGGAATTATTTACAAAGTCACCTTGAGCTCCCAAAATCTGGCCGTGCACTTTCTGCTGTGCTGACAATTGATGGGTGCAGCAGAGGCAGGGCTGAGCACACAGCACAGCTGGAGAGTCCATTTAAAGCAGGAAGAGAGATACTGCTCTAAATCTGAGATTGATTGCTGTGTTTATTTTTAATCCCTGAAACCAGGTGCATGTTGATTATCACAAGTGACAGGACAGAGTTGTAGCCACAAGTCCTGTAAAAGCACAGAGAACTTCAGCCTTGATTTCTCAGGAGTCTACCCACAAAAAATGCTCTCAACAGCTAATTCCTGGTGCTGGTATGAAATCCTCCAGCCTTGCTTCCATGTTTCTAGAGCCATTTATTTGGTTATTCAGCCACATGGTGACAAAAACATCACAAATCATTGTACAAAAGTATAATTAGACCCATGAGATGATACAGTCCACAGTTTTCAATGCAGCAGCAGGTGGAGATTTTATAATGTTCATGTTAATTCTTAGCACTTATAAAAAAAATCTTCAGGTGTTATGGAATTGATTTGAATGCAAGGTAGGAGGGGAGATCAAAACACACAGCAGGTTCTCATTATTAGAGGTAATTTTGGATAATATTTAAGTTTTTCTTTCCATCTCAGTTCTGACATGTTTTTCATGTCTCTCTTAGGTCTAGAATCAAAATTCTCACACCAGGATGTATGTTGCTCCTCCTAAATGGTGTTTTCCTGCAGTAGGAATAAACAAGATGGAAAAGTTTTACTTACTGTAAAATGAATTGATATTTTATAACATATTTGACAAGTTGCTTCCAAGCAAAACATTGCCTTGTCTCAGAAACAAATATTTATTTTCCC
The DNA here is from genome assembly GCF_903797595.1 of Erithacus rubecula. NCBI lineage: Eukaryota > Metazoa > Chordata > Aves > Passeriformes > Muscicapidae > Erithacus > Erithacus rubecula. The sequence continues at coordinate 16,426,646 of NC_136668.1, read as the reverse complement.
TGACCTGTTTTGAGTGACTGTCTGGTTCTGTATAGAGCATAGCCACTGACTGAGCTCACAAGACAAATAAATGGACATATACACTGCCTAAAAAAACATATCTCTAGATTTGATCCAAAAGTTAAAAAGTGGTGAAGAATGTAAGATTTTCTTTTGAATTTATGAATTAAGAAGAAAATCATTTGCAAACTTTAGAAGCAGAAATTAAAAGATTAATTTTTAATAAAATCTTTTGTGTAACTTCTAAACATATATTTTAAAGAGCTTGTAGAAAAGATGCCCTGCTGTGCCCAGCAGATAGATACTTGAGCACTGGGCTAGTGCTATCTGCAGAGAAATACTGTTCACATGTTTCATATCTCCTGCAGCATTTGGATTTATCTAGGGAACATTTTCAGGTACTGGGTTTGCTCCAGCTCCTGCCCAGTTGGTGAGAACCCCTCCATGGTTTCCTTGGAACTTTCAGAGTTTTCCTGAGAGCCAGTGTCTCCCTCAGAATGAGGATATATTATTTCCCTGGTGAGTTCTCAGAGATTTCTGCCCAGTGCAGATTTCAAGAGCTGTGCCCTGAGGCTGCACCCTCTGGCAAGGACAGGAGAGACATGCAACAAAATGCTGATCAAATTGTCAGGTGGGAGAATTTCTCTGCAAGACTCACAGCCTCAAGCCAGAGTCCTGAGGAATAAATGGTATTTTTGAACACTTACATTCCGGGGAGGTATTAGACAGAGAAGCTGTAAAGAAATGGTGTTGAATGTTAGAGTCTTGTAAAACACAAATCACATCTTGTTAATAGCAGAACAAGAGGTGTGAATAGATCTGACTCCCTTTTTTTAAGGAGAGGGACAACCTTGGAGACTCTGCTAAGTAAAGAAAAGAACTTACGTGCTGCTCTTCATTCAGTTGGCAAGTTCTAACTGAAGAAAAAAAAAAAAAAAAAAAAAAAAAAAAGAATGGTTTACAAAGCTGGCAATGAACTCAAGTGTAGGGCTGGGTACTGTCCCCTGCATCTCATGGTCAGAGATAAACCAGGAGAGGATGGGGCTGGGCAAACACAGAGGATGTTTCCTGACTGTGGGACTGAGCACCCAAAACTTGGGAAGTTGATGGGAGAAGAAAACCACATCAAAGAGAAGACAAACTGGCCTTGTACCTGCACAAGACTTGTTTCTTTTAATCCCCAAAAACCTGCCCCCTGCCCTCCAGCTGCCCCCAGCAGGGATTGGGGTCCCTGTTTCCCACAGGGCCAGGTCAGGGCTGCTCACCACGCACGTCCCGCAGCAGGCAGTCCAGCTGCCACATGAAACTCTGCTTCTGCCTCTCAAACTGGCTCATGGTGTAGGTCTGATCCAGCTGCACTTCCTCCACATACACATGCTCAGGGCACAGATTCAGATTGGCAATCCTAGGGCACAGAGAGCCATTGCACCAAGGAAAACCATCCAGCATCCAAAGGTAACAATTCTTCACTGGGACAGAGTCTGCCAACAGGAGAGGGCTTTGGCAATGTGAATTATTGGGTTAACAGCCCTTTGTGAAGGTTGAGTTCCAATTATTACATAGTGCTTTTTATTTGGCAGTGCCTTTTGCTGACTTGCACTGGAACTTTCAAATGCTGATAATGGGAGAGGAGGAGGTGCTTTGGTATTCCCCGTGTGTGAACAGGGCTTGCTGCAGGCAGGCTCTTGGTGTTGTAGCAGTGGCAGAACAAGAATGCCAGACTTATTAAATTGTGTCCATGTTTCTGGAAAATTACCTTGATGCCACAGGCTTGTGGCACAGCTGTGAGTAACAGACTGAGCTGCAGCCCTCAGACACACAGTGATTTCCAAGTTCTCCTCACAATCCAAATTTGAACTCAGCTTTAATCTGTGCAAGCCACAGAGGTGACCTCTCAAATTCCAGGGAGATGTTTGAGCAGCCCTTTGTGCAGCTGGGCCTGCAGTGCTGCTGCAGTGTGTCTGGAGCTGTTGGTGCTGTGCTGCACCACTGAATTACAGCTGACACCCTGGCATCACATAGGAAATGGGAAGTTATAAATGAAAGAAGCATATCACTTCTCTTCTTGCAAGAGAAGTGATAATAAATCTTTCTAGCTACCAAGCTTGTCCACAACTCAAAAACTTGGTGGGAAATGAGCTGGGTGCTTCTGCTGCCAAAGGCTATTCCTCAGCTGAGGGAGGGTCACCAGTGTGTATCCAAGAGAGTGTTACTGTAAACTGAACCCTAGGGGCTTCACCTCTGATAAAAACACAGTAATAAAAGCCAGTGGTTTTCATCAGAATCCAGCCAGGAAACTGGAATGTAAAAGGACAAGTGTAAGAGCAGGCAGGGATCTCTCCATCCCTGTTAATTGTGTGCATGTGGTGCCCTCTGGCTTAGCTGGAATTGGGAGCAGCTTACAGCACAGGGTGGTGGGACAGAGGGGCACAGGCAGTGGGCTTTGATCCCAGTTAGCAACACCGTATTTTTTCAAAGAAGAAAATAAGTGTTATGAAATGGAACATACCTGTCTGTGACCAGTTTCAGATCCTACCATGAGGATTGCAAAAAAAAAAAAAAAGAAAAAAAAAAAGAAGACAGAAAAATATCATTAATGTGATTTTCAGAATCACCTGGCTGAGAAAAGGCAGATCCATGAAGAAAAGCAGAATATCACTGCTTACTTTGAAGAAGAGGAAAATATCTGGTTGCTCTTTTCTCTTCTGCAAAGCCTGAAGATTCTGCTCAGCCTGGTCTCTCTTCTGCATCATTTTCTTCCTCTTGTTGGCAATGATTGCCAGGTCTGCTTCCTCATTATACAGAAGGTCTCTCAGGATCCCCTTCTTTTTCTTATCAAGTTCTGTCTTTATATTTTTAAACAGCTCTTCTAGCTGAGAAGTCAGTGTTTTGGTATTGGTCTAAATGAAGAGATAAGAAAAAGGCTCAGAAACTCCACCCTTAGGTTTAGTGCCTCTGCTTATCAATTAGGATTGTATCTCTCCTTAGCACTGGCTTTAGAAGGAAGTAAACAAACATTTGCTTAGAATATTTAATGTAACTTCGAAGTAGTAACAAAGTCACTCTCTTTCTATTCATCTGCTTCTAACAGTACAGTTACCATCAGTTATTGCTGGGAAAGTGTGAAGGAAAGATACTCTAAATTGGCAATAATCTGGATACCAACCTTGATCTGATTCTCACTTTTCTGAAGCTCTTCTAGGCCAGTAACTAAGTAATTTTTCGATTCCTGCAGTTTTGCCATGGTGTCAGAGAGGTTAACCTGGCAGAAGGAAAGACAGCACTGAACCTCCCAGCAGGAATAGCTTCAAACCACACTGGCAGTCTGTGGAGCTGCTGAAATGGTCTCACTTCAAGGCAGTAAGTGAGCAGGAAAATGCATTTTATCCACTCAGCCTCAGCTGATTCTGGAGTATTTCAAGGACAGCAGCTGGACTCGGAGGTGGGAACACTGAGGCCCCATGTCTCTTGTATCCACTGGGATACTGGCTCCACAAATTTTGTGGCAGAGGGAGGAATCCCAGAATCACTGAAATTGGAAAAGACCTCCGAGCTCACCAAGTTCCAGCTGTGCCCAATGCCCACCTTGTCACCCAGCCCAGAGCACTGAGGGCCACGGCCAGTCCTTCCTTGGACACCTCCAGGGCTGGGACACCCCCTGGGCAGCTCCTTCCAATGTTTAACATCCCTCTCAGGGAAGAAATTCCTCCTGATGTCCAACCTGAATCTCCCCAGAGCAATTTGAGACTGCGTCCCCTCATGCTGCCACAGGTACTGGGGAGCAGAGCCTGACCCCAGCGTGCTACAGCACAGACAGAGCCCAAGGGAAGGACCTTGAGAGGGAAAACTCCCTTCCCATCCAAAGTTCAGCAGCAGTGGCACTCCCAGAGCTCTGTGGAGCAAAGGATTTTCTAATCCTGGCAGGAATGTTTCTCAGTCCCAGCCGGGATCAGTGCAGTGATGGAGTCCCAGAGCCCCTCACTGGCTCTGCCATGTCCCCACAGCCTGAGGGACCGACCCACGCTCATCCAGGCCAGCCCCAAACACCTTCCTCTGCTCTTGTCCCTGTGCTTACTGTCCCCACTGCTCTGGCAGCACACGGGAGGGAATGCAAAGCAAACCCCAGTGCATGCAGCAGTCCCTTGCTGTGGCGGACAGAAAATGGCCGGAGCTGCCCTCAGGCCCATCGCCATCACCCGTGCAAGCCCCGCCGCCCTCCCTGCGGCTTTCCCCCTTTCCTCACGGCCAGGACAGGGACGCGGCGAGGCAAGAGCTCCTTACCAGCTCCAGGTCGCGTGCCTCCTTCATGGTGATGACCTCGTGGCCCTTGTGGGCCCCGGCGATGGAGCAGAGCATGCAGATGCAGGTCTCTTCTTCCAGGCAGTAACATTCCAGCAGCTTGCCGTGATCCTGGCACCTCCTCTCCTCCGCCGCGCCCGCTCCCACCTCCACCAGGACGTGGCCCTGATGGAAACCCTTGGCGTTGTGCTTGCTCAGGTGGGCCTGGCACAGGGACGCCTCACACACCAGGCAGGTTTTCACGGCCGGCTGGGACCCATCCAGGCAGTACTCACAGGGAACCACACCCGTCTTCCCCTCCGTGGAGCTTTTGCCCTGTTGGAGGCTTTTCTTTCCAGCCTGCTGTCCTTTGGGAGCGGTGGCCTGAAAGGCCTCCACGATGTTGGCCAGCTTGAAGTTTTTCTGGAGCTTCACTCCGGGCTCCAGGCAGGCCCGGCACGTGGGGCAGGTGGAGAGGCCCTGGGAGCTCTGGTGCGCTGCCAGCACCTCCTCGAGGCACGGCCGGCAGAAGCTGTGGCCACAGCCCAGCGACACGGGCTCCTGGTACACAGCCAGGCAGATGGGGCACGTCAGCTCGGCCTCCAGGCTGCCAGGCCCTCCACATCCCTCCGGAGCTTTTGCCATGGCTGCAGAGACGAGAGGGAACCGAAACTAAAACCAGAGGCAGGAACCCAACCCCGAGGCAGCAAGCTCCTCCCTTCCGAGCCCTTCCCTTCCGAGCCCTTCCCTTCCGAGCCCTTCCCTTCCCAGCCCTTCCCTTCCCAGCCCTTCCCTTCCGAGCCCTTCCCTTCCGAGCCCTTCCCTTCCCAGCCCTTCCCTTCCGAGCCCTTCCCTTCCACCCCTTTCTCTTCCAAGCCTTTCCCTCCCATTCCAATCCCTTCCCTTCCGAGCCCTTCCTTGTCAAGCCCTTCCCTTTCCAAGCCCTTCCCTTCCACCCCTTTCTCTTCCAACCCCTTCCCTTCCAACCCTTTCCCTTCCAACCCTTTCTCTTCCAACCCCTTCCCTTCCAACTCTTTCCCTTCCAACCCTTTCCCTTCCAACCCTTTCCCTTCCAACCCTTTCTCTTCCAACCCTTTCTCTTCCAACTCTTTCCCTTCCAACCCTTTCCCTTCCAACCCTTTCTCTTCCAAGCCTTTCCCTCCACCCCAGGCCAGGCCGAGAAATGTCCCCATCCATCCTTCCCCACGCTCTGACAGCCACTTTGGGAAGTTTCCCCTCTGTTTCCAGCAGGGAATGCTGCCCAGTCTCTCCTCAGCTGGCAGGGCAGCTTTGCTTCTGCACTGGATGTGCAGGATGGAATGAGGCAGCAGAGGCAAAAGCTGCTGCCTTAGGTCAAAGATCAGCATTGCTGCTCCCCAGTTCTGTAGCAGTTATTGTTGTGCTGTCAGCTTTTAGATAAAATAAATTGCCACCGTGTTTTGCAGGTTAATAACATGACTTTAATAACATGACTTCAATAACATGACTTCAGTAACATGAACCCAACATAGTACTGGATACAGGCAGAACAAAAGTGTATTTCCAATGTGATTAACAAATTGAAGAAAAAAAAATAGAAGAACAAATAGAAGAGGACTCTTGCAGGAAGAGGCAGAGTGCTGTGATACACCCCTGTCACAACAGCCCACAGTCCCATTTCTGACAGGCCACCTGTGCAAGGATCACGGTTCTTAGGCCTGGAAATTCAAAATAAAACCACTACAGCAGCTTCCACACACTGATGGTTCCTGTCTTTATAAGCCTGAAGTTCTTATCAGGATGTCCAGTCTTCAAAGCCAAAGTATTTTCTCTGCCTCCCGACTCTTCGACCTAAGGAACACACAGAACCAACTATGAGGCATCTGCAGGCAGCATTCAAACCAGGCACAAACAATTGCAAATTTCCACAGCTCTCGTTGTTGGTATCCTCCTTCCAGCAGCTCTGGTGGCCCTGCACGTCTGGGATGGCTCCATTGCAGTCCTGTCTGGTTTGGGCTGGGATTCATTCCAACCATGAGAATTCCATTCATGAGAATTCATTCCCTTCTCAGCAGCTGGTTCAGTTTCGGGTTCAGTAGAGAATAATGTTGCTAACACACTGATGGTTTGGCTGTTGCTGAGCCCAGGACCTTTCTGTGCCTCATGCTCTGCCAGCCAGGAGGTGATAGAAAGCTGGGAAGGAGCCTTGCTGGGGCTGGTGACCCAAACTGGCCACAGGGATATTCCACACCATGGCCAGTGTATGAACTGGGGGGAGATGGCCAGAAGGAGCCAACTGCTGGACATCAGAGCAGGTGATGGGGGAGCAATTGTGCTAAGCATCATTAGCTGTGGTTGGGTTTTCCCTCTCTCCTCCCTCCTTTCTGTGATTGCCACTGAATTTATATTTCTTTAGGATAATTGAAAGAAAATGGAGGTCCATATTCAAACGTGAATGTAGGTTGTGCTGTACTACCACCCATTGAGAAGAGACCTAAAGAGACAAAATGCATTATGATTAACAGGTAATTGTGGAGACTTGTAGTCTGCCTCTGTCCTGACCTGAGGCTTGCTGCCAGTGAGGGCTGAAGCACCATCCAGAGAGCAGTACCCAGGGAACCCTAATTTCACCAATTCAGTCAGACAAGTGTCCCCCTGTGCACTGCTCTGGGACTGTAGGCTGAGCTTACAAAGCATTGCAAAGGAGTAGAAACATTTACACAGAAAAAGCAGGTTATTTATGCTCCAAGCAAACTCCATTCTGCTGCTGTGATGAGTTCCCAACTCCCCCCCTTCAATGAAAGGGATGCCACAGAGGTATTGCTATTATCTTCTTTAATCCTCCCAGAAAACTCCTGGGACTTCCACATCTCTTTATCCATAGCCTGGTTTAACAAGGCATGGCCCAAAGCCCTGAATCCCAGCACCAGCTCCCTTTGCTGCACACACATGTGCAAATAAACACACACTGTAAGGGATTAGCCCTTCTAGAGGTAATCAGTGTAGTCCTTTCTTAAAGATCTTTTATTGACTTCTCCATCTTGCTTTTGACATATGAAATGAGCACTTACCAGTATTTGCTACCCTGTATACTGGAGGTGGTGGTGGCTTAAAGGAAGCATCTGCCTGTGAGAGGAATTGCCAGAAATGCCTCAGAACAACATCTGTTGTTGACTTATCCAAAGTAATGGGTGGATTTGGTATCACCAAATCTTTCATGAGAGGAACTGGCTCATGTTTCCTAAAACATGCAGAAGGAATCACAGAACCACAGAATCAGTGAGGCTGGAAAAGACCACCAAAGCCATCGAGTCCAAACTGTGCCTGATTCCCATCCTGTCCCCAGCCCAGAGCTCTGAGTGCCACCTCCAGCTCCTCCTTGGACACCTCCAGGGATGGGGACCCAACCCTCCCTGGGCACTTCCAATCCCTGAGCTCCCTTTCCATGGGGAAATTCCTGCTGCTGTCCACCCTGAGCCATTCCCTCTCCTCCTGTCCCTGTTCCCTGGAGCAGAGCCTGACCCCTCCATCTGTCCCCTCCTGTCAGGGAGTTGTGCAGAGCCAGAAATTCCCCCTGAGCCTCCTTTTCTCCTCCTGAGCCCCTTTCCAGCTCCCTCAGCCCCTCCTGGGCTCCAGCCCCTTCCCAGCTCCATTCCCTTCCCTAGACATATTCCAGCCCCTCCATGTCCTTCCCAAATTGCACTTTGTCTTACTGAACTTCCCACTGCTGCCTTGGCCCAGGGCTGCAGCCTGTCCTGAGCCCTCAGCAGAGCTTCCTGCCCTCCAGCACACCCACACTCCTGCCCACTGACAGTGCACTCCAAACCCTCCTCCAGATCAACAGTAAAGATATTCAACCTCAGCAAGAGCTTACCTGGCATCAATTGCTGCAAAAGCCTGTAAAGACATTTTGAAAGCAGAATTAGCACAGTGCAGGCACAGGCCAGCCCTGGAGCTGTCTCTGGGAAGGGAGATGCTGATAGGTACCTTGGTGAAAAGAAGTGTGTCCTTCTGATTTCTCAGAGCCTCCAGCTCCTGAATATCATGGCTGGCTGAATCCTTCTTCTTCTTGTGATTATTTACCTCTGTCTGAATCTGAGAAAGTTGCTGGTTCTCGTAGTCAGTGAGAACTTTCAGGACCTCTCCTTTTTTCATCCCTAGCAGCTTATGCATCTCCTTGAACAGGCTCTCCAGATGTTCCCTCCGCTGGCTCCCCTCAATCTATTAAGAAAACAATTTCAGAATTGGAAGGGATATTTTCCACATCAGCTCTCACTCAGAAAAAAAAATCAGTCTTTTTTATCGGGATGAGAGAAGTAACTAAATGTTGAAGGTTGGAAAAGTGAAAAAGCCACACACCAGCCACTAGTCAGGAGGCACAGACCTACAAGCTTAACTAAGAATGCACCTCCCAGACTGAGAAGAAAGTTGTGCATTGTCCTCCCTCAAAGAAGAAACCTCAATAATACATGCAAAACCACCCAGGAATCAGAATCTGGATCCATCCATTCAGAATCCATTATCCGAGGAAGGGCAAAAGAAAACTTTATCTCATTATTTACCAGCAAGTAACCACCCCAAGGTGATCTGGGACCTTGAAACAAACCTTTAGTTTATTTTCTTGTTGCACCAGGTTTGCTATGGCTTGATCCAGTGCAGATTCATTGTTTTTCAGGGTTCCCAGAGTTTCAGAAAACGATGTCTACAAATATAACCAGAAGGAGATATCAGGATAGGACTGGCATAATGCACGAGATCAGCAGTTTCATCGACAGGGGTTAAGCCAGACTTGAAAAGTTTTGCTCACTGCACACTCTCAGAACAAATTAGTAGATAAAGGTTTACTGGAAGATTTTATCCCTGAACAAATGCCACAATTACAAGCACAAAAAGGACAATTTGAAGCTGAAAACTGCTAATGTGCACCAGTCACATATAAAGTCATTTCCCCTGCTGGCACTTTTCTTTCTGTTACTCTGTCATTAATTACCTTTGCATAAGTGCAGCTCAGGCTCATCTTTGGCTTGGAGGTGCTCCAAGCACTAAAATCTTGCATGAGCACTCAGTCCCACCAGTTTGGCCAAACTCTTCCCTCAGGAGGGGGAAAAAAAAAAGCGTTTATAACATCTTGCTTCATATCTCAAAGGCCAAACTCGGAAAGAATCTGGGACAAAACTAAGAGCCCAGGATTGCGATTTAGCCCCATGCTGGGTGTGCAGCTCTGATGCAGGAGTTGCCCCTGTGCCAGGGGCGGCTCTCTGGGGTTTTCCCGGTGCAATCCACACCTGTCCCACCGTCCCAGCAGCCTCCTACCTGGGCGTCTTTGAAAGCCTCCTCCAAACCGATGATGTTATGGTTCTGGTGGGAGAGGACGGAGCACAGGATGCAGATGCACTGCTTGTCCGTCGTACAAAAGCACTCCAGCGTTTTGCCGTGCTTGGGGCACCTCCTCTCAGCCAAGGCCTGGCCGTCGCAGGGCTCCACCAGGACGTGGCTCCTCTGGGCGTTGCTGCTGTTGTGTTTGCTCAGGTGCGCTTGGCACAGCGAGGCTTCGCAGCTCAGGCACGTCCTGACCGCGGGCTGGGGCTCCTGGAGGCACAAATCACACGGCACCACCTTCTTGTCCCCGCACTGCCCTTCCTGCGTTTCCTCCTCCCGGTGCTCAGGAGCATCCATGAATTTCTGCACGATGTTGCGGAGGTGGAAGTTGGGCTGCAGCTCCAAGACGGGCGATTGGCAGAGCGGGCAGCGGGCAGAGCTCTGCTGGCCCCGCAGCGCCTGCTGGATGCAGTCCCTGCAGAAGCTGTGGCTGCAGCCCAGCGATGTGGGATCCCTGAAAATGTCCAGGCAGACGGGGCAGGTCAGCTCTTCCCTGAGCCCGGGCACAGCCTCCGCCCGGGCCATGGCGCTGCGGGGCAGGGCTGAGAGGAAGGGCTGTGCCGGGAATCGAAACTGAACGCGGCAGCGACGGGATGAACTCTGTCCCACGGGCTAAAGGCTCTGCCTCCTCCCCTTGGCCAGGCGCGCTCATCCCTCCCCTCTCGCCGGCTTCCTGCCTCTGCTGCCGCGTGGGCCGGGTGGGCCTTGAGAAAAAAAAATATCTGCAACAAATTTGGGGAATTCCTTTCGGTGTGCCCGACAGGGTTTGTCCTGTGTGCGAGCCCCAAAGACTTTGTGAGCCTGAGCAATGCTGTAAGAACTAATATCCCCCACAGGAATGGGATGCACTCGAAGAGAAGAAATGTTTTTGGAGGGATGTGATCAAAATTAATTGGAGGAATGGGATGTTTCCTAAACGACCATCCAAGTCTCTCAAAAGAACGCTACTCCAATGAAAATGCACTCTGAGAAGTTACTTAAATATGCAGAAAATTCAGTATATCGATATAGGGAAACGTATTGGATATGTAAAAATTACATAGATTTAAGCTGGTCTGTTAGCAAGCTGTGTAACAGGGAATTATGCCCCACATGCCTGGGACTGAAATAAAGCAATGCCACTTTCTAATATTGAAATGACAGTGTTAACTTAATCCCCCATTTTCAGTGACAACAGGACTGACTCCATGCAGCAGCTGGAGGCTTGGACACTTCAAAGGGAGCATGGCAGAGGGTCCAGCCCTGCTTGGATGGGTCAGGAAGGAAAGCTGAGAGAATCCTTGTGGGCAGGGAGGCTGGGACAGCTGGACCAGCAACCAAACCTCTTCCCCTCTGCAAAGACACCTGGATGGAGCTGGACAACAACCTGAAAAATGCAGAGTGGGAAAATGCATGGATCAGCTGAAGTGCAGCCTCCAGAGCCCCTGGCAGACCTTGTGAGATCCCTGGCAGGGAGATCCTGTGCCAGCAGAGCCCAGGGCAGGATTTAGTGTCAGATGATGTTGAAGTCTGGAACTCAAGAGTCTCTCTGAATTCTTCAGAGAGAAATCAGAATGCAGGGATTGAATTAAAACCTTTGGATGGATTGAAGTATGTTAAGCCACTCACACATAAAGTAGAGGTGTAAGTTTAAGTTTTAGAATAAGCAAGCAAGCAAGTAATAATAAGTTTGAGTGGTTTTAGAGAGTGAAGCTTGCAGAAACCAGTGTAAAAGTGTGAGTTCTAGTGAAGGTTCAAAAACATAGTCCTAGATAAAGTGTTTCTGTGGAGGCTCCAGAAACATAGTTTCTGACATACTAAAACTATAGTACAAATATTGCTTAGATTTTTCAGACAGAGCAAGACAGACCATATGTGTAGTTTATACATAGCCTGATGTGCTAAGAAACTGGAATTCTAATAGGTTAAGAACCTATTAAGTAAAAAATGGTTTGAGTTTGTTTCTTTAGCTTGTTGGGAAGTTTGTATATAACAATCTATGCACTGGGGAGAGATTGGCCTTTTGCATTTTGCATTTTGCTTTTGCCTTTTGTTCCTGTTCTCCTCACCACCATCATTGCCCAAAGGAGACAGGAGCTGCTGCAGCAACATCAGCCCTGCCAGGACCCTTGGGAGCAGCTTCTGCTTCTACTTGGGACTCTACACCAAAACTTAGCATGGATTTTAACTCTTGTGACTCTTTGCCTTTTGAGACTGATGTGCCTCTGCAATAAACAACTTTATAGCAACTAGTAGCTGCTTGGTTCTTTAAAGAAAACAACCTGGTGGTGTCCTGACTGGAGAAATAACTGCTCAGGGCACGAGGGGAGCTGAAACTCCAAAGAGCAGCCCAGGACAGCTCAGCAGCAGTGGAGTGAAGTGCACACAGTGGGCATTCCACTGCCAGGAGCAGCAGCCTGGGGTGTGCTGCCAGCCCAGGGCAGCCTCCAAAGCTGTTCCTGTTCACAGAAGCTCCTGAGGGACTGATTTTCCCCTCCCATGAGGACACTGTGCAGGTCCAGGGCATAAATAACATTCTTGCCTCCCCTCCAGCAGCCACTCCAAACCAGTGCCTGTCAGTGTGAAAATGAGTTATTTTATTACAAAGTTATGCCAAAATATAAACAGTCCAGCTGGGATTTTTCCCAAATGGCTGGAAATAATTGCTGGGACCAACTGAACTGTTGAATTGATGTCAACATTCACCAACAGCTCCCTTCAGACAAGGCATCACCAGGTCTGCTTGCAGGATTTATCCTCAATAAACAATAAACAGCATCAGTGCTTTATTTTCCAGGAGGCTGCCTGGGAATGAAGTGTTGGAGGCACAGGTTGGGCTGGGAGAGCAAATATCAGCTCTGGGTCTGTGTCTCCCTGCACACCCTTCCTTTGTGAGCCCCTCTCCCTCCTGGGAATCCACTCCTGTGTCTCTGCTCCACGTGTGCCCACCCTGGGCACCCCATCACTGGCTGTCCCAGCTGCATTGTCTCATTTCCCCCCCTCCAAATCCATGTTTTCATCTGTCTGGGCACCATTGGCATCACAGTGTCTGATGGATCTCTGAAAAACATCCCTCTTTGGTGGCCTTGAAGCCTGCTGGTTTTGGAAAGCAGCAGGGCACGGGTTTCCCATCAGCTGTGCACTCTGGGTGCAGCATTTGCAGGGATGAGGGGCTGACTTTGGGGTGGGAGGCTGCTTCAGCCTGGGGGACCCACACTGGGCTCCCACAGATGTGCTGCAGGCAGGCAGCTGGAGACCTGCTGCCTAACTGGGTGCAAATCAGCAAAAACCACCTTGCAAGCTGCTCCTTTCGGGCTGCTGGGATCCTCCAGCCTGGCAGCATCTCTGATCCATGGTCTGGATAAAATCAGGGCAACCTCTCTGGCCTGGTGAGCCCCCACAGGGCATGGATGGGGCTCCTGTGTGTCCAGGGAGCTGTGCCCATGCTGGGCCTTCCAAACATCCTTTCCACAGTCTGGGCTGCCACGAGGACCAGGACACCAGGACACCAGGACACCAGGACACCAGGACACCAGGACATGGCTGTGCCCCACTTTGGCTCTGCTCTCCTGCTTCCAGGGGCTCTCCAGGTGCCATCCTGAGCTCCATCACCACTTTTCCATATTTTTTCCTGCTCTCTTACTCCACTGCAGAAAGTTTGAGGAGCATGCCTTGCTTCATTCTTCAGCCACTCCACCTGAGGAGTTTCTTCAGCCAGGGGTCCTGTGGCACCACTCCAAGTCCAGAGTGCAGAGCCCAGGTTTGCCCTGCATGAGTTAAACTGGGAGAAGCCACTCTTAAAACAGCAACACACAGAAATATTCCCAGGCAGGAGCATCCCTGGCAGCTGGGAGGCTCTGGCACAGCCCCACTGCCTGCCAGGCAGAGCAAAACCCCTCACCCCGAGCAGAACTGCACTAAAAACCAAAGCACAGCAGCACAAACTTGTTCCTTTTTTTGGTTCTTTCCACTTTATAGTATATATGTTATTGTTTATTTATAGGCAGATCACTTCACTATTTACAGTACATGAGCGTAGAGATTCTACAGTCTTTTTGATGTAAACAAGAAACTCCACAGCAGGGGAGTCTGGAAAAAGAAGCCAGTTCTGAAGTATTTACACAATTTAAAATAGAACTTTTATACCCACTGGATAGATATAGAGAATACATTGAGCGATTTGGTTAAATTATCTATGAAACTATAGAATCTGACAATGTAAAAATACAAGAAAACGTTCTCTCATTTTAGAAGGTAGACAGTTAAATCACACTAGAAATAAATCTCTTTTGTTTTTTTTAAAAATAATAACAATAATAATAATAAAGGAAAGGCATAAGAATCCATGCCATCTCTTAAGGTTAAAGTATATTACATAAATAAGGACACAACAGAAAGGAACTGGGGGAAAAATTAAGTGAAATATAAAAAAAACAGCTACCAATTAAAAAAAAATACTAAAAACTTGATTCTTAATCACAGAGGGATCAATTCTGCTGCTTTTACTTACTCTGCAAGTAGAAAATTGCAGTTAAGTAGCACTTACTCAGCATGAGCAAGGGAGGCAGAATTGGCCCCTAATAATTATGAGCAGTGTCCTTTTACTTAAAAAAAAAAAAAAAAAAAAAAAAAGAAGAAAAAGACAGAATTTAGCTTTTTTTTTTTTTATAAATAACAAAGCAGATGTGCCCCTTTTTAGGTGAAATTCTTACACCTTTCTCAAGAAATGCATCAATGGAACCGTTCTCTCTCTTTCTCACATGCACTCACACACTCCCTGCCCAACTCCTGCTGCTGCCCCTGGCCCTGGGGAGGGCAAGGGAAGAGGAATGAAACCCCAAAATGAAACCCCAAGGCTGCATTTGGCTCTATATTGCTTGAGATTGTCAGGGATGGACCTAGAATGGGTTCAGCTCCAACACTGCTTGCACTCAGGACCCAGCAGATCTCCAGAAAGGATAAAAAGGAAAAACTCCCCACAAAAAAAGGAGAAAAGTGTTGATCTGCAATTGCAAAATGGATTTGCACAGCCCTGAGCTGAGATCAGACTCAGGACTGTAACATGGTCACTGAGCTGCTGCTTCCTGAAAGATGTGGAAGAGGAATCAAGAGAAACCTCTGCTTTGGGGCAGCATCCAACCTCAAAAGCTGGGATTGTCCTCTGCATTCAGCCCACACACTCAGAAATGTTTGCTCCTCCCTGCAGAGCCTTGGGACACGCTGGATTCCAGCCAGGAACCTGCTGCCCTCCCCTGAACAGAGTTTGTCTGGGGCAAACCTGTGCAAAACAAGCAAAGGGGCATTTCAGCAGAAACTCTTCACATTCAGCATTTCCCCACAGCACCTGCAGGAAATGGCTGGGGGGATGTTCTATACTCACACAGTTTTAAAAAAATAAATCTCCTCCTGATTTATTGACTACCAGGTTTAATCCTTTTGGCTCCCAGTTCCTCCTGCCCATCCCACAGCCCCTTGCAGGGGTGTGAGGGGTCCCTTTTTGAGGGGCACCCACAGTGATGCCACAGGCTGGGTGGGATGTAAAGGGGGGATCCCCAGTCCCTGGCAGCTCCTGCAAAGCTCTGGGCACCTCTGGCTTCCCTGGCAGCAGTGCCTGGGCATTGCTTTGCTCCTGCCCCATTTCCCTGTCAGCATCCAAACCTTAGGAGGGAGCTCTCACCTGCCCCTGTGCCCAACCCACCTTCCAGCAGACTTGAGCACTGTGAGCTAAAGACACCTTTGGAGTAAAAAAAAAAAAAAACCCACAAAAATGAAAATTAAAAAAAAAAAAAATCAAGTGGAAATTTATTTTTCACCCAGTGCTAAAAGGAAGGAAGGGGGAAGCCCCAGGGCAGGCAGCACACAGCCCAAGGGGCTCTAAGCATAGTGCATAAATCCTGGAAAAGAAAGATCTTTTTGGGGAGGAGGGAAAACAAACCATCCCAAGCGAATGGAAAAAAAAAAAATAAAAACCCAAAGCAAAAAAAGAAAACCCAACCCCACTTATAGGCTTCAGGCACCACGAAAACCACTTATTGCATCCCTTCCTAGCCTAGGGCTGCAGTACTGATGAGCTCTGTGCAGGACCAGCCTCCCCTGCCCCAGCAGCTGAGCCAGGGCACCAGCCACAGGGAAACCCTGGGGAATTCTCTATCTGGGTACACCAAAACCAGTGCTTGGGAAGTGGCTGGGTGATCCCCTGGAGGGGGCTGGAGCCCCCCCAGCTCTGCACTCACCCTTCCCCTCCACCACCCTTGATGCATCCCCAGCAGGGCCCAGCCAAGGGTGCCCCCAGCTGAGTGGGAGATGGAAGAATTCCACTTATTTCCTTTTCTTTTTTTTTTCTTTCTTTTTTTTTTTTTTTTTTTGGTTCTTTTTTCTCTTTTTTTTTTTTTTTTTTTTTTTTTTGATTGATCATTTTCTGAAAAACATCAGCACAGCACAGGACAGTACTACCCACCCTAAATGTGTGGCTATATACATTCTACATAAGCTCTATAGCAATCACATGTAAACATCATCATCGTGAGGAAATACTAGGACAGAAAAAGGCAAAGCTACAATGAGGCAATTGCCAATAGCAGATGCTCAGTCTCGGCCAGAGCTGCTGGTGGGATGGGAACTGGGGGGTTTTGGGGTGTGGGAGAGATGCCAGGTTTCCCTGCAATGGCACAAGGACTGTCCCCTGGCAGTGCTGCTCACTGCTGGTGCCTCGGGGACCCAGGGCTGGCTGTTGTCAGAACCACGGCTCTCCTGAGGGGACAGCCAGGGAACTGTGCTGGTGTGGGCATTCCTGCTCCTGCCACAGCCCAGGGCCACCCACCCCTCGTGGCTCTGGCTCCTGGTGGCACTTCTCGTGCCATTCCCGAGGCTTTGGGCACTCTCCCTGCAGGATGGGACACACCCAGGAAACTGGGGGGGGGGGGGGTAAAACCCCCAAATCATGGGGAGGGGAGACCCCAGGAGACTCTAATCTATCTATTGGCAGAGTTAAGGCTATAATATTCTATCTACAGAGGATGGCTGGATCCCTAGTGGTCTCTGGGGCTCAAACACAAAAGGAGGAGGTGGCAATGGCTTGAGGAGCAGCGAGGTTCCCACTCCCTGGGGAGAACAGTGCCCCTGGCTGGCTGGTGGTGGGCTTTGCTGGAGGGCTGTGTGCCCATCCCACACACCCACACCTGCAGGGCAAGTCCACAAGAGAGTTTCACACTTAAACCCAGCCCTGGAGCCCTTGGCCAGAGGCAGAGCTGTGCCTGGGCTGTGGGTGGCTGCTGGGACCTTATGGCTTATCAGCTATGGGGCAGGGTGCTGGGGGTGCTCAGCGTGCCTGCTGGGCCCATGACTCTCTGCATTTTGGGGCTTTGGGGATGGATTTGGGGCTGGATGGCTTTGGGCTGGATTTGGGGCTGGATTTGGGGCTGGATTTTGGGCTGGATGACTTTGGGCTGGATTTGGGGCTGGATGCCCAGCAAGGAGCATGGACAGATCTTCTCACCCCGCTCGCTTTGCAGGGTGTGGAAGCAAGTGTGGCTCAAGCCCCAGGGCCTGGCCAGTCTCCAGCCATCCCAGGAGCTGGAGAGGAGCCAGCTCCTCCACACATCCACCCCCCAGGCTGTGCCAGCAGGACCCACTGCATCAGGCCTGGCTGGCTGCAGCCCCCCAGCCCCTCTCTCCTGGCCCCAAAGGCAGCACTGGCTGCAGCAGAGCATCCCTCTCCCACCTCTGCAGCCTGCAAAGCTGCCGGCCCTGGCTCCATCACCCACCAGGACCAGCTCAGCACGGGGGGATGCTGGGGGGCTCAGGCCACACCAGCACAAAGAATGGCTTTGACAGCAAAGTGGGTTTGCCAGCAGGGGAATGTCAGCTCTGTGACTGCTCTGACCCCCCCATTTGCTGAGTGGCAAGTGCCTCATTACAGTGCATAGTTAAAAATCAAGGAAGCGGTACAATAAATCTGAATTACAGTACATCTGAGCCATAAATACATTTCTTTTTTTTTTTTTTTAAGTATATATATTTTTTTTTTCTTCTCTTCTTCTATTAAAAATTAGTTTATAATCCTGATTCTATTCACAATGAACAATTTCATCATCACACACTACGGACAAAAAAAATGTTATGGTGAACACAGCTGCAACTCCACGGCGGGAGCATGGGGAGGGCTGGGAGGGGGAAGAGGGGCTGGGGGGCTCCTAGGCTCACCCTAAAACAACCAGTCAGAAGCAGAGGGAGGGGACTAACGTGTGGCAGTGAGACATCAACACCATGGGGACTCACAGACAGAAGCAGCTTTGTTCAATGTAAACATCGATCAGGGGACAGCAGTCTCTCTCTCGCGGGCGTGCTCTCCTCTCTCTCTCTCTCTCTCTCTCTCTTGCCATAGACTGAATAATTTCTTTGAAAACGTAAACATATTGGAAGTGCCTTGATGAGGTATTGAGGTATTCCTCCAAGGTTAAGGCTGTCACCGATGCAGGCTGAGCTGGGCCTCCTGCAGCAAGCTGTCGAAATCCATGGTCTCGTACTTGCTTTTCACGGCAGCTGGGCAGGACTCGTCCGTGCTGCAATCTGCAAAGGGCGGGGGCACAAGGCTCAGGGAGGGGGATCAGCCTCCTCTCTGCCTCCTGGGGAGGGAAACTGAGGCACAGCAGGGCACTGCTCACTGCCCTGCCACTGCACAGCCAGGGGATGGTGGCAGCAATGGGCCCCAGCTGGGCAGGGCACACACCACTGACTGAATTCACTGCCAGGGGTGAAAACTGAATTTGGAGGGGCTGACACTGGGCCATCCCATGGGAGCTGTGCTGGTGGCAGAGCCAGCCTGCTCCAGGAGCTGAACACACAGTGCCCCTGGAAAGCCCAGGGAATTCAGCACAGAGCAGAGCTAAGGCTGCTAATTTCACAGCAGCTCCATATTTTGGCTGTATATTTTTGAATGGTGTGGCTGCATTTCACCTCTGCCTGGGGGCTCCCCTTCTCAGCCTGCACCAGGATGAACAGGATTTTAGGAATTATTTTAGCTGGGCTGTGCAGGAAGGGGGTGACTGGTGGCTCTGCAGAAATCAGGTGAGGAGCACTGAGGGACTTCTCTTAGGCAGGGGCAGCACTGGCCCCCCATCCCCACAGCACTGCACAGTCACTATCTTCCTCGTGGGGTGTCATCTGGTTCCTAATTTCTCTGTGCCCAAAATGGGAGGCTCTGGGATTTTTTTAAATGAAAAACGAACATTTGTGCTGCAAGCAAAGTCAAGGGATGGCTGCTCTAAGCAGAGCAGATACTGCAAGGTGATAAAAAAAAAAAAAATCAGGGAATACTTGTATCAGATGGGGCATCTGGAGGTAAGGCAAGACTTGGGGCTTTATTTTCTGGACCTCAGTCTTTCACTCATCAAGGGATCCAGAACCCTTCAGCCCCTGCAGAGGGTACAGAAATAAACATGCAGTGTTGGTGAAACACCTGAAGCAAGGAGGGCTGGGCAAAGCCTGGGATGCATTTTTCTTGCAGGGCTGGCACAGGGTTTGGCTCCTGGCCCTCAGCTCAGGCTGCAGCCCTGGTGACACAGTCACTGAGGCCCTGCTGAAGCACTGGCAGGATTAATGCCACCACAGCACATTCAGAGCTGTCACTTTGGCTCCAGAGTGCATGTGCAGCCTGGTGAATCTGTCCTGCAGAGCAGCAAACCACCCACATCACCTCTTGGGCTAATGAAATGTTGCTGACTGCCTTCTCTAATGCCTGGGAAGGGATTTTTTTCTGCTGGAAAGCCTCCAGCACTGTGCAGAAACTCAGCAGACACAGGATGGGCTTGCTCAGCTGAGACCCGGCAGCCCCGGGCTGTGATGCTCCATTTTGCAGCCAACACACCCTGATGCCTCACTCCAGTTTTTTGGTTTTTTTTTCCTTCTCCCCAGTTTCTCAATCCACCTGCCTGAGCCACGAGCAGTTCCATGAGTCACAGGAAAGCCAGTGGGCTCTTCCTGCAGGCTCTGAAGGCGTTTGGGATCCCTGCGTGTTACAGTGCTGCTGAGTGCTGTGACAGCTCTGTGCTGACAAAAGAGACAAAGCAGCTGCTGCTTGCTCACCCAGGTCAGCATATCTGGTCCAGAAGAAGCGTCCCAGGCCCCCAGAGCTGAGCTGGAAGGAGGGCTCGTTCCTCTTCCTCAGCGAGGGGCCGTTCTGCAGCGATAAGGCGGCGTGCTCCGAGTAGCGGTACGTGATGAAGCCGTACTTGTCCCCCCTGAGCAACCAGAGAAACAATGCAAGGTGTGATGAGCCCCACAGACCTTGTGGTGCAGCACTACACCCCTGGCCCATCATTATTTCCCTCCTCCATCCCACAGATGCACTTGGATCTCTGGACATGCTGAATCTCCTCCAGAAGCACCAGGACCGAGGGCTTGGCTGATGCAGGGGATTGATGTGGAACTCTGGCAGTGCTGTGGGGTTTGGGGAGAGGAGCTGCCTGGAGCTCTGGCCTACAGCTCACTGCCCACCCACCTGTTAGTCCTGGACAGGACCTGACACTCCACGATTTCACCAAACACCTCGAAGCGTTTCTTCAGCTCGCTGGAGCTCATGCTGCTGGAGAGGTTTCTGATGTACACCACCCGGCCTTCCCCCTGCCAAAGCAACCAGAAGCTTTCAGGCCTGCACCCTGCACCTCTGTGCTGCTGATGGGCTGGGGAGGAGCCCCTGCAAGCCAGCACTGGGAAACACTGCCATGGACACAGGCTGGCACCTCCAGGATCTGCTGTCTCTGCTCCAGCCAGGTCAGTGTCACCCCCAGGCAGCCACAACCAGGCTGGAGCAGCCACCGCCCCTTTTTTCTCCTTTAAAATTCTCCTGCATTCTTGCAGCTCTTTCAGCTTCTCCTGGCAAACGTGGGATATATTCCCAAGAACTTCCAGGGGCCAAATGCAATTACATTGCAGGAAGAAGTGCCAAAGCAGTGTGAGTGTGAGTGAGTGTGCACAGCAGTAATTCACTCTCCCACGTGCCCACCCCTCTGCCAGCTCCCAGCACATGCCCATGGGTTCCTGGTGCATGGATACAGTGGGACCATATCTGTGAGAGCTGAGCAGCCCCAGGGATTCCCCAGCTCACCCCACAAACTGCCAAGTGCACTGAGGCACCAGCGTGGGATGCTCTGGGCACCCCCGTGCCAAGGACTCCGTGTCTTGCCAATCGCTGGCGGCTTTCATTGGATTCTCCTCTTCCTCCCACCCCCATGTCCCTGTTTAACACTGGCCTCACACCAAGGGATGCTGAAGCCAGGGCTAATGGGCTCCAGTGCTGCTGTTTGGAGGAGGAGGTGAGCTCAGGGCTGGGGGTGCTGTGTCCCCATGCTCACTTACAATGGCCTTTTCCCGCCTCTTCTTCAGCTGGCCCCGGTGCCCGCTGCCAACCTGACACTGCTCGCCGTTCTCACACCTGCAAGGGAGGGCCAGGAGGTCAGCCTGGGGCTGGGGAACTGCTGGGAAAGCTTCAAACACCAGTGAAGAGCTGAGACACCCATGGGAGTGGGTGGGCACTTGGGGGCACTGGGAGCCATGGAGAGATTGGGGTCTGGAAACACTGGAAAGGAGACTGGGCAGTTTTTTCTCATCGATGCCAGGGTGTCCCCAGCCTGCACTTTCTCTATCCCAGGTCTGGCTTAGGTGCCTGCCCAAGCCCTGTCACCCATGGAACCCCCCAGCTGCCTCACTCAACCCCTCAGCCCATGGCTGATGCTTGTAGCAGTAGCTGATGCAGCACCAATTATTTTCATAGTTTTCCTTTCATCAATTAGCATCTTTCCTACTAGGGCCAGCAGAGCAGAGAGCCCTGGGGCTGCCCTGCACCACGCCAAAAGTTCAGGGGGTCAAAGCAGCCCCAGTGTCCCCCCGTACCTGAAGGTGCGTCTGCTGGCAGGAGAGCGCGAGCGGCAGCACGAGGAGCCCGAGCTGGACCTGCTCCTGGAGCAGTAATGCAAACTGCTCCTGGAAAGGGGGTTCCTCCTCAGGCACAGCTTGGTGCTGCCATGCTCCTCCTCTTCCTCCTCCTCTTCCTCCTCCTCCTCCTCCCCGGGGGAGCCGCTCTCACTGCAGCTGTCCTCAAAGACGGTGTCGTACTCGGGGGTTTTGCAGAACACCATGTCCTCGTCGTCGAGGGCACTGTCCAGAAAGCCAAAGTGCTTTGTTAAGCTGGCTCTGATCTCCTGGTCTCTCAGCTGCTTGACGCCGTCCTTCCACAGCATCTCAGTGCCCGTGTCCTTGCCCAGCTCCAGTCCCTGGTAGTGAGCAGCTGGGACCCTCCTCTTGTGCTCTGTCTCCAGCTGGCTCGGGGGCTCCCAGGACTTGAGCACCTTCCTCTGCAGGGCAGCCTCGGGTTTCAGCACCTGGCAGTAGTCGTGGTCCCCGAAGGAGCGGGAGAAGGGTCTCTTGAGCAGCCCCTGCTGCTCGGGCAGCGGCCGGCTCAGGTGGGCCAGCAGCTCCGTCCTCTCCGGCTGCTTCCTGGGGGCTTTCCCGGTGCCCCCGGGGCTGGGGGGAATCCCCTCCTCCTTCCCTGCCTCCTGGGGGATGTCTGGCTTGTACAGGTCCTCCTCGGCGGGTTTGTATGGTGGAGTGGTGGGAGGAGTGAGACCTGGAGCCCCAAACAAAGGGTAGGGGTCAGCTCTGCCCCCTCTGTCCTGCCCTGTCCCAGCCCACCCCAGGGCTGCACCCACGGCCCACACAGCCTCACCCAGGGGCATCTGGGGCAATATGATCCCAGTAGGGACCAGAGAAGTCTCCATTCCCTCCCTCTCCAGACCCTCCTGGGTCCCCCTGAACAGCTCCTCCCACCCCAAAAGCATTCCCCAGATCTGCTCACAGGGCTCAGATGTGGCAGAGCACACTTTGTGTCTGCAGTGTGATGGGGATGAAGGTGCCCCCTTGGCTGGTAGGCTGGAACTGACACCTCCAGGCAGAATTTAGGGTAAATGAGCCCCCTCCTAGAGTACATTTTTGCAAAACTAAAAAATGCAAAGCCTGTCCTACCTGCTGTCCCACACAGCTCCACAGTCAGCATTGGCTCAAAGTTTCTCTTCCCAAAGGTTGGGTCACTGGAGAAGAGCAAAAAATCAGGAGAGAGAAAGTGTGTAGGTGAACTACAGCCCCAAAAACCAAAACTAAACTGAGAAAACCCTGCCCACAAGTGAACCCTCCCACTGTGGTTGGTGCCAGCCAGAGTAACCCCACCAGGGCAGTGGGGTGAGCAGCTCCAGGGCACACACACACAAAATGTCCTGCCATGGGCATGGCACTCTCCACAGCCCCGTTCCCAGCAGTGCAGCTCACTGTGCCCTGCAAACACAGCCTGTGCTGGCTGCAGAGGCCCTGCCCAGCCACACAACCCCAGGCACTCTCCAGCCCCAGACTGGTTCCCTCAGCCCCACCTGCACTTACGTTTGTGCCAAGGACAGCGTGAGACCCCGGGGTGTTTCTGAAAAGCAGGAGAGAAGCAGGTTACCAGTGGAGCTGAATCCCTGCAGTGCCCACTGAGGGCTTTGCCCACCTGCCACGCTGCCAGGGCTGAGCCATTCCTGCTGCTGGGCTTTTGGGGCACCACTGCAGCTGAACCCCAGAGCCCAGACCCAGGGTGAATCCATGGGGAAGAACCTGGAGGGATGGAGCAACCTGGTCCCTTCTGGGTTATGGCCACACCAACTCCTCCACCTCATTATAAGGATGGGAAAATGCCCACGGATTGAAAAAGCACCCCAAAAGAGAACAGACCCCCCAGCTCCCCACGCATGGGACCCCACAGCCAGGCAGCACAGGGGGCTGCTCACAGCTCTGCCAGCTGAGTGCCCAGCACATCCCCACAGCAGGGATGGCACGGGCAGGAGGGTGAGCAGGGGGACTGCCCCAGCCCCTCACCTGTCTGCTCCAGCAGGGCACAGCGCCGGCTCTCGCTGCCCAGCTCGCCATGCCCCAGGCACAGGGGCTGGGGCTCTGCCGGCGGGGCTGTGCCCCCCACCTCCACCTCAGCAGCTGGCTCCTCAGCAGAGAAGCCCTCCAGCCCCGGGCACTGGGCCTCCCTGCAGCCCAGGGGCGCCGAGGGCTCGGTGGGAGGCTCCAGGAAGGAGAGCCAGTGCCCCAGCTCGGGGTTGAGTCTCTTGGAGCGGCGCACGGCCTGAGCAGCGCTGTCCTGCTTGCGGGCCGCCTTCCCCGTGCCCAGGCTGCCCTCCTGCCTGCCAGCATCGTCCTCAGGGCCACCCAGCTGCCCTGGCACCTCCTCCTCGGGGCTCTGCCGGGGCTCTCCCTGCTCAGCTGCTGCTGCAGCTCTCCCTCTGGATGTGCAAGTCCCGCTGGCATCCTCAGCGTGGGGCGCGGGGGAGCAGGAGGCGGGCGGCGGCGCCAGGGCTGCGTACACGGGCTTGCCCAGGCGGTATGGCTTGCTCACATCGCACAGCAGGTCCCGTGCCAGCAGCTCCTTCAGGATGGAGAAGGAGGCTCCGGGCTTCTTGCAGCTGCCAGGGCGGCTCTGGGCAGCGCCTGGCACGGGGGCACAGTCTGCTCTGGCTCTCTTGAAGGGGCTGCAGCAGGGCTGGGCTGTGCTGTCGGTGGGCTCGCGGGCGGGCAGCTTGCGGGGGGGCAGGCAGTAGGTGTGCATGTAGCGGATCAGCTCCAGCACCGAGTGCAGCTCCCCCTGGCAGGAGAACTGGCTGCCAGGGCCGTCCTCCGAGTCCCCGGAGCTCAGCGAGTCCTCGCTGCAGTCGCTGTCGTCCTCCTGCTGGCCGCAGTCGCCCAGGGGTGGGTGGTGGGCGCTGCCCGGGCACTCCTCGGGCGCCGGGGGGGCTTTGCTCTGGGAGCAGGAGCTGCTGGAGGTCAGGTGCCGGTGCAGCTCCGTGCAGCTGCGGCTCTGCGCCTGCGGGACGCTCGCCCTCCTGTCCCGGGGACCCTCCACCTTCCAGAGGAGAGAGGAGAAAATCAGCCCTGAGCCCCACGGCCCTGGGGGAGGCTGACAGAGACACCCCACACCCCCCAGTTCTGGCTCACCAGCACCCTGACCTCCCTGGGGTCAGCCTCCCCTCCTGCAGGCAGGGATGCTCCTTCTCCCCAGCAGGGATCTGCTGCTCTTCCCACACAATCTAATTTGCCAGGCCTAATGCACAATCACCAGCAGCAAAGCAGGAAAATCTCTGATGTTGCAGCTTCTGCTGGGTTTCAGATCAGCCCAGGTGCTGGAGCTGGGCTGACATTCAGCAGAGTGACCAGGGAGCACATGGGGCTTTCACAAATGGGTGCTCAGCAAAGCTGGGAGAGGCCAAATCCCCCCTGGCTTCAAGTGAGATCAAGGTGCTGCTTAGCACAGCACAAAGTCTAAAAGTTTTGCAGAGCCCAGACTGCAACAGACAGGGATGGGAGCACTGCTGGTGACAGTCCCTGCCTGTTCCCAGCAGCCAGCCCAAGGCTGCTCAGACTCCCCAACACCACCTTTGGGACAGCTCTCAGGAGGTGGGTGCTGCACAGGCTCCAGAAATGTGCTGGTTTTGCATTATTTGATTTTTGGTGAGGAGGGAAGGAGCCAGCCAAGGAAGTGATTTTCTAAGAGAAGCTGCTAAGAGTGTGATTTGCTGTGACACTGAAGCCACAAAAGAACTATTTCTTATAGAGAAGTCTCCATAGCGTGGCAAAAAAGATTCCTCTCCCTAAGAGAATTGAAAAAAGACTATTGCAGAGGTAGCAAACTGACTGAAAAGCCCAAGTTTTGTCTCTTTACATTGTCAGTAAAAAACAAAAAGGTGTGTAGAAGGAAGGGAAGTGCTCTAAAAGTTTATTCTGATTTCCTTACTACTTTTCCTTTAATTCTCTTAATAAAGCTTTCTTTACACCCTCCAAAATTTCAACCTATTTTACCTTCCCTCTAATCCCATCTCAAAGCAAGAAATGAGTAACTAATTGCATTAGTGCTAGAATGAAGTACCTTTGTGCAGGGCCGTGCAGGACGGGATTTTGGGGTCCCCGGACGCCGGGTGCTCCCCTCCCTCTGAACCTCACAGCTGGGAGGTGATGGAGACAGGAGCAGCTTCTTCAGCTGCAAAGACAAAGCGGCAAGAAAAGGAGTCGGCATCACAGTGAGAGCAGCAAAAAACGCCCAGGGAGGGGCCACAGGTGTGAGCGTCCCACCCAAAAATGGGGCAAAAAAAAAAAAAAAAAAAAAAATCAGGCAGGGAGGGTTTTAGGGTTTGTGTTTTCCACCTCCTCGTGGCTGTGGGGCAGGTGGCTGCCTGTCCCCACAGCATTCAGCACAGGGTCCCCCAGGCAGGCTGGGGCAGTGAGGACAGGAGGGAATTTACTTCCCAAGCTCCACTGGTGTCACACACACAGGAGCTGCTGGGGCATCCCAGCTTCTCACTCCACCAGCTCTGCCTGAGGTGACAGAAGCTTTACCCTGGTGTGAGTGATGGGTTTGGACAGCTCACTGGAGTCCCCAAGGGAGGCTCATTTAGCCAAAACACCCAGAGGGGGCCTTGACTCATTAAGGAGCTTTCAGAGCATTTTGCAGATGCAGATCCCTGTGGGATCTGTGGAGGATCTCCCCAGCTCTGTGTCAAACCCATGGGTGCTGGGTTTTCCCCAGCTCACCCTCAGTGCCACCACTTCTGAGGGGCAGGGTCTGATGGCAGGCTCAGCACATTTCCCTTCCACTCAACCCCAATTTTGATCAGGGGGAGGGGGGAAAAAAAAACCCAACAAACCAACCCAGACTCCACACCCAGCACCAACATTTGAGATTGTGCCCATGTGGCACTAACAGCTCAACAGCAAGACGACTGCAGGAGACAGACCTGGGGCTCCCCTGCTGCCCAGAGGCACAGGGACTGACAGAAAAGGGGTGCCCGGGTCAGGGTCTGCCAGAAATGCCCCCCTCAGCTTTAGGAGTGAGGCTCCTGTTGGTGGAGGTGCCCAGCACCCTTCCCCCCCTCCCCTGCAACGTATACATCCTATATATACACATACAGGTCATGTGTGATATATACCCCTGGCGGGGCGTGGGCGGTGGAGATGCACGCTGTCACCACTGGATGTCACTCCTCCCCTGTGCTGCGACTCTGGGGACACCCCGGGGCCGGGCTGGGGGCTCTAGGGGGTGACTGTGAGCAGCAGGAGGGAGCAGGTTGGGTGTCCCATCCCAGGGAACCTCCCAGGAAATGCTCCCAGTTCATCCTGGCCAGGAATGGGAGCAGGGCTGGAGCCTCAATATTGCAGGGAACCAAGAGGGATGCTCCAGCCACCAAATCTGGATGGATTGGAAGCCACACAGCCCCTGAGAGGCTTTGGTGGAAGGCACAGGGAGGGTGAAACCCTCCCACTGAAGGGCAGGGGCTGACACTCAGGCAAACCCCTCTTGTGACAGCAGGGAGCTGAGAGCCAGGGGGAACAGCCACCACTGCCCATGGGCACGGGGCTGGGATGAGCCAGGGAGAGCCCCGGGCAGCCCCACACCTGCACAGGGCATTAAAAGCAGGTGTGGGTGTGCCAAAGCAGCCCCCAGCCCTCTGGCAGCCACCCCCCACCCCGTCCATTGATAGATTTGCATACACACAGCTCGTTCCCGTGAGGATGGTGATGGAGGTGACAGCAATGATGCAGAACATGTATACGTATACAATACAAGTATATGCTTTGGTATTGACGGTTAAAAGAGAGTTTTAAGCCTAGAATGAAAAAATTCAGACCTTGGCTTCCTATCATACCCATGCAGCCGGCTTATCTGGGGCTCATCCAAATCCACCTTAAACAGTAGGAAGTGGGTTCTTACTAGAGACAGCTCATCACACTCGGGGGCCGGGGGCGGCCCCCCCGAGACCGGGGCGGTGGGTTTGGGGGAGGGGGCAGGTGAGGTGGTGGCAGGGTTGAGCGTGTCCCCCTCTTCCATAGTTGGGAAGGCAGCCAGGCCCATGTCATCTCCCTGTATATCATCCAAAGTCTCGGTGAGGGCTGCCAGCAGCGCTTCGTTCTCGCTGTCTATTATCTGAAAGGAGCAGGCAGAGAAGAAAGGGGGTGTTAGGCTGGGCAGAGGGTCCCCAGCATGCTGCAGAGGGGACAGGGACCAGCTCCCACACTTCCCAGTGAGCCCACTGTAAGAGCTTTTCCCCAGCACAGCACGAGGATGGGATGAGGAGAGACCCAGAAATGGAGCGTCAGTCTGTTCACCTGCACCCCAGCAGGGAAAGAATGAATCAGAGCATCTTCCCTCCCTCCACCCCACTGTGAGGCAAACAGCAGCAGATAAAGGATGTGTGAGGAAAAAGCTCCTGGCCCAAATCCTCCTGACTCTGGGCTGCAAGAGTGTGAGCTCAGCCCAGTGGAGAAGAGGGCACAGCCTCCCAGGAGGGCACAGGGGAAGCTCTGCCCAGGCTGCACCACTGGCCAGATGCCACAGCTTGTGACAACAACCACTCTGAGTTCTGTGTTCACTGAAGGCCCCCAGACACAGGCACCTCCAGCTCCTCAGGGGCTCTCAGCCCTCACACTTGGAGCTGCTGCACCCAGTGCTCTGTGAGAGACCCTGCCCACTCACACCCAAATCTCCTATCAGCACCCCCAGATCATGCTGTTCACCCAAAAACTGGGTCAGGGGAGCTGCAGTGCAAGGCCCATCTCCCTCTGGACCAGGCAGGGCCAGGGGCTGCTCCTGCCTCATTTGGGTCCCTCTTTTCACCTGGGCTTTGGCTTTGTTGATGCACCTCCACCCCTCCCAGTCCCACACAACCCCACAAATTCCCTTCCAGTCTGGCAATACAGTGCTGAAGCCCAGAAGAGGATGCAGGAGCTGAGGAATGGCTGGAGGGAGCCAGGAGTTCCTTCTTTTTGGTCCTCCTCCATCATAATCTGAATATAAACCATGTCCAACGAGAAGCAGGCTACCATCAGTGATAAAATTAGCACGGGGGTAAAGTCAGGCTCACAGGCAGGACTGCTGCCTGCACACAGCCTCCTGTGCTTCTCTCCTCTTGTTTGGAAATTAAACATCTTTTGTTCCATGCCCTAACCTTGCTCACAGTTACTAGAGCAGGCTCCAGGGAAAGGCAGCAGGATGCTCCATTTTTGGCTCAGTTTCTTTTCCTCCTGTTATTGGCACGAGATTGCTGTGCACACAAGTTCAGTGGGATACATTTCATCATACTCCACTGCTCCTCATCAGCCTGGCTTTTGCATTTCTTTTCTGTTTATCTTTTCCCC
The DNA here is from genome assembly GCF_903797595.1 of Erithacus rubecula. Lineage (NCBI taxonomy): Eukaryota > Metazoa > Chordata > Aves > Passeriformes > Muscicapidae > Erithacus > Erithacus rubecula. Next base: position 16,397,819 of record NC_136668.1, on the reverse strand, counting down.
AGGAAGTTCATGGAAAATATGCATCTCGTGATGAAGGTCCCTCAGCTGGACTGGACCATTTTCAAGCACAGCATCAGCCCAGCATAAAAGCCAGAGGGTTGTTATTACGGGCAGGTTGGAAAATATTGAGGCTTTTTTTTTAATCTTCTTGTTTAAATAGAAATCCTTCTCCTCCCAAAATGTAACCCAGGGTTGGTGATTAGCTGGTACCAGTGGCTCACAGACTCCTTGTGCAAGGGGGAAAAGGCCTGGGTGCTGCTCAGGGGGGCACAGAGACCCCAGCCCCAAGGACAGGCACATCCAGGGCAGGACATGAGCTTTGGGCAGGGAGAGGGGGCTGCTCTGTGCCTGATCCCCTCTGCATCCCCTGCTCCCTGCCCCCAGCTCCAGGAGATGAAACACAGACAGGAGCAGAGGGACATGGAGCATCCCCTGCCCCAGCCACGGATCCATCCCAGCCCCTCTGCCAAAGGGACCCCACCCCACACAGAGCTGGGAAAACACAGCAAGGAGCTGCTTTGTTCTCCTGGGAAGGGAATTTTCCCAGTGCTGAGACCCCCACGCTGCCACCCTGGCAATGGAACAGGACATGCTGCACCCCAGCTGCAACTCCCAGTGAATAATCCAGCACAGCAGAGCTGCCTCAGCCTCCTCCTCCTCCTCACCAGCCCTACTCCACCTGCCCCATTTAGAGCCGGTGCACAAATTAATGGAGCACTAATCAGCTGGGGAGGAGATATTAATAGCTGTGTGTGTGTGTTCCCTCCTCCCACAGCCTCCTCCTCCCGGGGTACCTGGAGGAGCTCGGAGTCGTCGGTGCTGTACTGGCTGCAGTCGCTCTCCGAGCGCTCCCCAGCCCAGGGCAGCTCGCTGAAGCAGCCAGCAGAGTCCAGGTCCCCGGCGTCCAGCTGGGACAGGTCGATCTCAGGGAAGTCAGAGTAGAGGTGCTCCTCTCCAGACACCTCATACTGCACACAGGAGAGGAGAGAAATGGCCTGAGCAAGGGGTGAAGGCAGCACAGCCAGCAGCATCCCCCCATGGGGACAGCCAGTGCTCCCACCCCGTGCCCCCAGCCCCTCTCCCACTCCAGGAGCAGGGAGTGGCTCTGGCAGGGTGTGCTGGGCACCCTGTGGGTCTGCTCAGCCTGGCACTGCTCACTGTGAGCAGCTGGCACCAAAGCCCCTCTGGTGTCCCAGCTGTGGCAGAGGTTGGAACAGCAGGACCTGCACGGGAAGAGCCTGGTCTGTCCCAGCCAGCAGATGGCCAGGGCACAGCACAGCCAGCTGACTGCTCTCAGGGCAATTCCTGCCCTTGGTGCCCTAAAAGTGACACCCAGGTCATGCAGGTGGGGTCAGCACAAGACACCTGGCACAGCAGCACACAGGTGAGCACACCTGGAGCTCACCCTGTCCCCCACCACAGGGCCCTGAACCCCTCAGGACATCCCTCAGGGGAAGCTGCACATCCCAAAGCACTGCCAGGCACCCCAAACCCTGCTCCTGCAGGCTGAGAAGAGCAGCATGGAAATGAATGGATGTCTGAGAGCACACAGCACAATGTGAGCTGCAGGAACAGAGCTAAAAATCTCCATTTATTTAACCACAGAAAGGAGCTGGCACCTGCCCCACTTGGGCCTGGCTTCCAGCCACGAATCCCCAGGGCAGCAAACAGCACCCAAGGGAGCCAGGGCTGGCACCAGCACCCCTTTGGACCATGCCTGGCTTTGCCTTGGTGCCCAGGTTAAAACACAAGGGGAAAGGTCTGCTGCAACTCCTCCCAGCACTGGCTGCCCAAGGGGAGTTTTCTGGCACTGAGGGAAGCAAGTTTATTTACAGAGCAAATGGATTTTGGAGCAGGCAAACATGTGAGCATGTGAGAGAGGCTGCAGGGGAGCGTGGGGGCCCCTCCTCCTGAAGCACCCTGGAAGGGTCTCCTCCCTCACTCAGAGGGATTTCAAACCCAGCTGCAGGAATAGAAAAGAAAAGCTTTTCTCTCTTCTCTTTTTTTTTTTTTTTTTTTTTTTTTTTTGGTTTTCCAATTGGGATAATCTGGGATTACTGACTGTGCTCCCCCAGGCTGAGGAGCCTGTCTGCCATGCTCAGGACACTCCAAAGGACACCCCTGAGCACTCTCTCACTCCCATTCTGCATTCCTCACCTGCTTCCAGGGGAGGTGGAAAACAGGGAGAGCACCTTGGAGGGCACAGCAAGGGCAGGGCAGGGTGGTTTCATGGCCAGTGCCACGTCCAGGAGCTGCAGTGGGATGCAGGGAGCTGCTGCTGCTGCCCCAAAACTCTGGGAGCTGTCCCCACTCTGGGGGATGCTCTCCCAGCACCCTCCCTTCACCTTTTAGCTGGAGGGATATCAGGTACAGGTGCATACCTGTGTATCAGGTACACACCACAAAGTGCATCAGGCACCCCTGAGTGGCTCTGGGAGCTGCTACTCCTCCCTTGCCCCCAGGGATGGGGATTTTCTAACCTGCCCTGCAAACACCTTTGTTCCAGGTGTCAGGAGTCCCCACTGCCAGTTCTGGGGGACACAGATGCTGCCTCTCCCCTTGTTCTGTCCCCTCTGCTCAGGGGCAGCTCTGGCACCAGATGTCCTTTGGCCTTTCAGATGTGTCCCTTACCTGCTGTGGCTTGTCCCTGCCTTCCGGTCCCTGCTCCAGAAAAAGTCTTGTGACAACTTTGTCTCCCCCTTCTCCCCAAACCTTCCCATGGGAACACAGGCAAAGGCTTTTATTTTTAGCCAAGCCATACATACACAGATATATGTGTGTCTGTGTGTGCGTGTGTGTGTGTGTGCAATTAAAAATAGCAGAGCAGCCAAATTCTCCTGCTCCTTTTGATATGCCACAAGGGAAAAGATCCTGGTGCTGAGATCACAAGGAGCAGCTGACACCAGTGCTCGGGATGTCTTTTGATCAACTCCACAGATGTGACATGTCCCCGTTGGCAACAGGGCTGGGTAAAAATAAACTCCTGCAACCCAGTGTTGCTGAGCTGCCCTCACTGGGCACTCCAGGGCAGGACTGACCAGTCCCTGCCACGCTGGGGATGCTCCCAGATTCCTGCCTACCACAGCTTGGGAATGCCCAAAACTCAGCTGCTCCTCCTTGCAAAACAGGGGCAGCCTTTGCTTAGTGGGGACACCCATATCACACCCCAGCATCCCAACCAGTCCCCTCTGCCAGGCAGGGTCATTTACCCAGCCCAGCCACCAAGAACCTGGGGCTGCAGAGGGAAATCACCACTCCCAGCTCAGAACCCATCACCCTGAGCAGCACTGAGGGCAGAGACCCCCCTGGGCTGGCCACAGCCATGGGGAGGCTGCCTGTGGGCACAGGACCTCATCTGCTCTGACTCTCCCTTTTCCCACCCTTTGCACTTCCTGCTGCCTTGGGAGAGGAGTGAACTTTTGTTCTAATTTTACTTGGGACTTTGTAGGAAGATCAGCCATGGGTTCTTGGTGTGCAGCCAGCAATCACCCATGGAGACATGCTCAGAAATTTGGAGGCATCCTCCAGCCCAGACACCTGGCTGGGTGTGCTGCAGTGACCAGAAGCTGCTGATGAATCCCTGCCCCAGGGAGGAGAGCTCCTGCTGTCTGCCTGCTCAGCATCCCTTTGTCTCCTGGCTCTGGAACAGCTGCTGGGTGCTCTGGGGCTGCCACTCCCTGTCCCTTTGCAATGTCCCCAGTGTGTCCTTCCCAGGGCAGTGGCACAGTGAGGCAGCACGAGGAGCTGGCACAGGGGTTAGGGTCCATCTCCCTGCCCCACTGTCAGGGTTTAATGCAGGCCACTGGCTCTGGTGTCACCAGCAGCTCTGGCATTGTCCTGGGCTGGAGCCACATCCAAGGATGTCCCAGCTCAGTGCTGGCTCCTGACACCCTGGGGACAGCAGGTGGGACATGTCCCTTTCAGCTCTTCTGGTTTGGAGAAGTGTGAACTCTGGCATGTGAGGTCTTATCTCTGAGGAGACACAAGACTCCTCCCCAAGCCCAATTCTAATTCAAACACTGGATTAACGAGACAGGAAATGTTTTCCTCTTTTCCAGGGTCAACCTGGGCTCCCCAGATGAAACCTCTGCAGTCAGCAGGACTGGAGAGGCTGGCTGGGGTCAGGCTGTGTCCACCAGCCCTGCTGCCAGGGAATGGCAACCTGAACCAGGGCAAGCAAGGGCTCAGCTCATTGTCTGCTCTGCTTGACTGGCTCAGGGAGCTGGGGACAGCTCAGTGACCGTGACAGAGACCTGCAGGTGCTCTCCTCTGTCTCACTCCAACAGCAGCACTGTTAGAAATTACCCTTATCTGCAGAAGCCCTGGGTCCAAGCCCTTGAAGTCACAGCCAAGTATTTTGGCGTGGGCTGTGGGCACAGGCAGGGCTCGTGCTTAGTCAGCCTGCACAGTGGCAACCTCTGAAGAGCCACAGGCAGCACCTTCCAGGAGCTCTGCAGGGCCTGTGTGACAGCTCTGCAATGGCCCTGGCACTCAGTGACACCATGCTGCATGACAAAAAGAGAAGGGAAGAGGCAGCACCACGGAGGGGCCAAAGGAAGCAGGCAGGAACAGGCACCCACTCTGGCTGGGCAGCAAATGGTGACTCAGCTCCTCCCTGCACAGCATTAAGGGATAAATATACATCCACACGTGCTGCAACACTGCCCCAAATTAGCCAGGGGCCTCAGGCTGTCACCCAAAGCAGCAGCAGAAGGGGAGAAATGCCAAGTGCTGCTCCCACCAGCCCTCCCTCAGCCCCAAGGGGAGCTTCTCCCTCCTCACCCTCACCTGGGCCTGACTCGAAAAAGGAGAGAAAATCCTTGGGCAGAGGTTTTGCAGAGAGTCCTCTGGGCTTATCAGGGAAATCCATAATCACAGACTGCTCCAAAAGGGGATTACAGGGAGAAGGGAGACAGGAACTGCAGGGCAGCTCTGTGGGACGGTGGCACTGGGCTGGTGTGACACTAAACTGGCTGGTGTGACACTGAACTGGCTGGTGTGACACTAAACTGGCTGGTGTGACACTGAACTGGCTGCTGTGACACTAAACTGGCTGGTGCTGCACTTGACTGGCTGCTGCGGCCCTGGGCTGGTTGGTGTGACACTGGCCAGTGTGGCACTGGACTGGTGTGGCACTGGCCAGTGTGGCACTGGGCTGGTTTGTGTGACACTGGCCAGTGTGGCACTGGGCTGGTGCAGCACTGGGCACAGTCACTCCCCCCTTTTGGGCAGGCAGACCCCCAGCACCCTCCTGAGCTGCCCCAGAACCACAGTGAGGAGATTTTGGGGGCATGACCCACCCTGGGGCTGAACCCAGGGGTGCACCCTGCTGTCCCCACAGCCCCCAGCCAGGGGACACAGTCCCCATGGGGTCAGGCATCAGCAGCCAGGGCAGGTGCTGCCAGCCCCTGCCCATCCCAGGGTGCAGCAGCTCCAGCCCAGCCCAGAGGGATGCAGGATGTGTGGGGTGGGCAGCCTGGCTCCAGGAGCAGGGAGGAGGGCAGAGGTGGGAATGGAGGAGAGAGCTATAAATAAGTGTAAATACAGCAAAGAGGCACCTGGCCAGAGCTGTGAAGGTCACTGCAGAGTGTGCCAGCAGATAAGCAACCCCCCTCCCCAGTGGCATTTGACAAAATGTCACTGTGAATGAGGGAGAGCTGGTGTCGGGTTGTGCCTTGGCCCTGCCACCCCCTGACACCCCAATATTTATAGCCTGAGAGCCCCACGGTGGAGAGTGAGGGGTCCCTGGGGGTGAGGGGACCCTGCCTGCACTCACATGAGCACAGGCAGGTCCCTCACCCCCTCCCCAGTCAGGAAAAAGTCACACAGGAACCTCCCAGGCTGCACAGACCATGAGACACCTCGCTGTCCTGCCAGGCATTTTGCCCTCTGCCCCCTGTTAATTTTTAATTACTTTTTTAAACTTTCTGCTAATCCCTTTTAACGATTCAGCCCAGCCAGCAAGAGGCAAAACCTCATTTAAAGCCAGGACTAAGCAAACAGCAGCTCTTTCTTCCTCCTGAGCTACTCCAGACCAAGTTCTTCTGGTCCCTGTGGGTGCAGCACGTGGGAGCTGCCAGGCCCCAGCTGGGCATGCTGTGCCAGCACAGCCTGGGCTCAGAGGTTGGACTCAAAGGTCAGACATGATGACCTTAGAAGTCTTTTCCAACCTGTGGAATTTTTTTCAGTTCTGTGATTCCGTGGCACACGTGGAACAGCTTCCCTCCCAGTATAGCCTGAGGTGCTGAGTGGGAAAAGGGGGTGCTGAGTGGAAAAAGGGGGTGCTGAGTGGGAAAAAGAGGTGCCCAGTGCCAGGCTCTGAGCCCCAGCCCCAGCCTGAGCACAATCTCACTCGCTGACTTTTGTCTTACATTGGAAGGGTGTAATTAAGATCAACCATGAGATGCCAGTAATGGGAAATATTAAACATTAACCGCAAACAATAAACATGAACTTGCCAGGATAACTTTGATATGGAGGAAAGATGGAAGAAATTGCACTAAGTTGTCCTTGAGTCACAGGTTAGAAAAAAGGAGCCTGAGATACTGGTAATAATGCCCTGGATAAACAACATTCTGCAGGAATACTTCAAACAAAGGTGTGTCGGGTTTAGGAAGAAGGGCAGCAGCAAAGTGTATCACAGGTTACAGAGATGCATGTTCACACTTCACTCAGCTCATTTATTCAGGCTCCAAATTACAGAGTCCACTTTGGCTCTGCCTGAGCTCCAGGACCAGCAGGGAGCCCCCCCAGCCCCTAAACCCCCCCAAGTACTGCAGGCACAGGGCAAGGGCAGGGTGGCTGTGCCAGTGCAAGGAGCAGACACAGCAGAACAGGCTGTTCCCAAGGAGCCACCTCCTCTCTCAACACCACCTCATGGAAACAGCCCTGTCTGGCTGTGCTGTGTCCCTGTGCCCTGCCAGGGCTGCCCAGGCAGTGCCAGCACACCTGGGCACCCTCAGAGCTGTGCCTGCCCAAGGGTGACAGCTTCACCCTGCAGCCCTGGGGACAAGCAGCAGCACCAGCTTGGCAAACACCATCCAGCACCTCCAAACACTCATGTGCCAGTGCCTGCTGCCAGCCCTGTCACCAGCTCCCTGTCACCTCCTGATGGCATTAGCCAGGCAGGGCACAGACCCCTGTGGGTTTTTCTAAGAAATTCCTTGTTATCTCCCCAAAGCAGAGGCAGGAGCAACGGGCAGCAGCTGGCACGTGCTGGGCTGGGCACACAGCCCAGTGGGGACTGAACTGTCCCAACAGCTCTGAGCTCCCAGCCCTGCCATGTGAGCCCTGGCCATGGGGACAGGCAGGGAAGGAACAGCAGCAGCTCCTCACCTCCTTCCCAGCACAGCCTGTGTGGGACAAGGACACAGAGCCTGGAACCCTGAGAGGATGCCCAGTGGGACTGGGAGCAGTGGGGACTGTGGTCGAGGCCAGCAGAGCATGGAGACACTGAAATTCTTGGGAGTGCTCCCACTGACACAGCCCTGGAGGTGGCAGGGAAGGCTGTGGCTCCAGACCAGCCCCAGGCCCAGGCTGGGCCACCAAGGGGACAAGCCCTGACTCACTGAGGAGCTGACTGTTAGCCAGCTCTGCTGGTCACCAGAATCCCCCTCCATGGCAACTCCCTCCTTTTGTAAGGAAATCATGAGGGAGTGATTATTTTCAGACCTTCCTCTTCCAGTGTCCCACATGATTGATGTGAGCACAGGGACACCAGTGAGGAGCAGCAGCCCTGTCCCTGTCCCTGTCCCTGTCCTGCTCCTGCCCCTGGGCAGGTTTGGTACCCAGCTCAGAGGGCTCCACGATGCCCTTTCTGTCCAGAGGACACAGCAAACATCCTCCCAGGGCACAGCCTGGCACAGCCAGCCCAGCTCAGCTCCAGGGACACTGCTCACCGTGCCACTGGCAGCTCCTCACCCCTCTCAGCCAAAGCTCCCCTTGGTTTTCCTGGGAATCCCTGAATTACTTCAGCCTGGCTCTGCCCAGCTCACCAAGGGCTGCAATTCCTTTGAGAAATGAAGGAAAACTAGTGCATTTTGATTTTTACTCCTTTTTCTTAGCTCTCCAATTTGTAGCCATCTTTTTTTCCAATCAACATTTTTCTTGTCTGCTGAAGCTCCTTATAAACAATGCTTTTGGTTCAGAGGTGTTTTTTCCCTTTGAAATGAAATAAATTCTTCCTGTGTCAACTTGTTCTAATCTATAGTTTAGTTTCAACTAATTATCCACAAGTAACTTGCATTATCACATAGAAAACAGAATTTAACTGAACAGAAATATCAGCAGATTCTCAACATTTGAAATAAGGCAACACAAAAATTTAACACATATGAAAAGGAGTCACAAACATAACTACATTTACAGTCCTGTTCACATTCTGGCACTCAGTGTCATCCTGTGTGACAGGGGAGCTGAGGTCACACCCAGCCCAGTCCCTGTCCTTTTACACCTGACAAGCAGGTGAAGAGAACCTGCTGCCTGCCAGCCACCCCAGCTTGGTGTCACCACCCCCTGCAGGATGCCCTGAGCCACAGGTGCCTTTTCACACCTGGCTGAGGCTGTGCTGAGGAGCAGGGGCTGCCTGGACGAGCTGGTCCCTGCTGCAGGGGTGCAGCACAGCCCCTGCCCAGCCTGCTGCAGCAGCTCTGCTGCTGCTCGTGCCACCAGCAGCCTCTTAGTGCTAATCAGGCAAGGCAGGAGACAGGCCAGGTTCAAGCTGGGGTTAAGAAGGCACAAGGAGGATCTTCCTGCATTTAGCCTGACCTGGTGGCCAGTGCAGCCCCAGCACATTGCAGGGACAGCTCTGCCCTGCTGGGCCACCACCAAACCCTCCCTGTGCTCCTCCAGGAGCCTTTCTCCTGCTGGACATGGGCTGTGCTGGCCCTCGTGCCAGGGGGGGCTGTGGGAGCCCAGCTCTCATGTGAAAATTGTATTTTCAGCTGGATGCATGAGGTTTCAGAGAATGCAAACCCTTGTGCCATGGGCAAAACCCTTCAGATCTGTCCTTGCCCTCCTGCCCAGCCCATCCAGGTGTGTCCCTGCCCATATTCCAGTGCAGGTGGAAGCCCCAGCTCTGGCAGCACTGCCCATGCCAACCCCTGGCACCCTGCACCTCCCTGTCTCCATCACCTGGGGACACCAAGAGCTGGGTCCCCCCCACTTCTCCTCCAGAACCAGGGGCTCTGTCCCCTCCCCTATCCCCCCTACACCCAAATCAATGATTGCCCATTTTCTGCACAGACCCTGGAGGTGTCCTGGCCAGAGGGGACTGTCACCACCCAGTGTGGTCACCTCTGCTCCATCACCACAATGCCCAGAAAGCTGCTGGGGAAGGGGAATGCTGACAGTGGGGATTTTCCATCAGGGATACAGTGATGATCAGTACTGACACCACTCCAGTCCTGTGGGGAAACCAAGGCTGGGGCAGGTGGGAGCAGAGCAGGTCCCAACCGGTCTGAGGATGCAGGACACGCTCACAGGGGGAGCTGGAGCTGGGAACCCTGAGCAGCACCTCAGGGCAGGCTGGGCAGGCACTGCCAGCACACAGCCTGTTTGCTCTGGGGATCTCCTGGGGCTGCACAGGCTCTGCTGTGTCCGGGTCCACACCCAGCCATGGTCAGGAGTCCCAGCCAGGCCACCTGCCCCCAGGGCTGGGCTCTGTCCCTGCTTTTTGGCCCTGCAGGAAGCATTTCTAGGAGCCACAGCCTGGAGCTGCTGCTGCCAACCTGCTTTCCTCAGGCTTCCTACTCTGCAAACAACTGACTCACCCTGGAAAGAAACTGCTCCAAGATCTCCAGATAGAAAAATCCCTACGAGGGCAAGAAGCTCCTCGAGGAGCACATGCAAACCCACATACAGAAAGCTTTGTTCTGTTTCAGATTCTCTCCTGTGAGGGACCACACCTTTCCCCTCCCCAAAACCCCAGGCAGGCTCCAACAGGGCATGAGAGGAGGGGTCTGGCCGCTCCCAGCTGAGGGCTGGGGCCCCTCTCCTCCTCCCAAACCAGTCGGGGGCCCTTCTGCTCCACCCAAACCAGTTGGGGAGAAGCCCACAAGCATGAGTTCTTGCACTAAATCAGATCCTTGGAGTGCTGCATGTGCTGGGCTGGCTCCCTCACCACCCTGCCCTGAGCTTGCCTGTCCCCAGGCTTTGTCCCCCCTATTCTTGATCCCAGTAACAGAAAGGCAGAGACCCCAGGGCAGGCTGGCCTGAAATGCAGCCCTGAGCTCTGCCACAACTGCTCTGACCCAGCAGCCACCTCTGGGTTGGGAGCAGCAGAGCCAGGGGTGCTTGTGGTGCAGGGGAAGCCACCTCTACCCTGGCAGTGCCACATGGCAGTGGTGTGGAACCCCAGGCAGGGCTGGCAGGGTTAAGGCTCCTCAGCCCTGCCTTGCTGTGCCACCTTCATGCACTGTGATGGCCCCAGTGCCTGGCAGCAGCTCCAGTTTCCAGCCCTGTGCCTTGCTCTGATCCATCCCTCTCCCTCTGCTGCCATGGGGAATGTGGCCAGGAGTCCCTGTCACAGGCTCCAGTGTCACCTTGGAGGGGCCCTGCAGGGTGGCAGAGCAGGGCTGTGCTCAGTGTGGCACCGTGGGGACACTGCTGGGGCTGGAGCTGGAGGAGAAGAGCCTGCCCTGGATGTCCCAGGGTGACAGCAGAACACAGAGGGCACGGTGGCCATGGCACCAGGGCAGCAGCCCCTCACTGTCCCCCAGCCCCTTGCCAGCCTGCCCAGGTGACACCGTGTGTACCCAGAACTGCCCGAGCCAGCCTTGGTTATGCAAACCACAACGGGAGCTGTTTCAACTAGTTGGATTCCTGCCTGGCAGTCAGGTGCCTTCCTCCTCCTCCTCCTCCTCCTCCCAAAGGGCTGCCAGTGCCCTGGGCAGCTGCCCAGGCTCTGTGGGTGCCCCTGTCCCCACGCTGAATGTGCCACTCCTGCTGTGGGCGAGGGGCTGTCCCTCCCTGGTGCCAGGCAGGGGCTCACTGACCCTCAGCACCCTGTGCTGCTCTCCCCCAGCTCAGCTGGGAGCCAGCTCTGCCTCTGGGGTGTCCTTGGGGTGTCCCCAGGTGTCCCTGTCCTGCCAAGGCACGGCTGGCACCACGGGCAGGCACAGGGGAGGTTTTCCATGCACTGCATCCTGCACAGAGTCATGGGCTGGTTTGGATTGGGAGGAACCTTGAATATCTTGTTCCACCCCCTGGCACCTTCCATATCCAAGCTGCTCCAAGCCCCAGTGTCCAGCCTGGCCTTGGGCACTTCCAGGGATGCAGGGGCAGCCTCAGCTTCCACTGTGCCCAGCTGGGAGCAGAGACCTGGGGCAGTGGCAGCCCTGGGGTGCAGCAGTGGGAAGGGGCTCTTTGCCCCATTGCTGCTGAGTTTTACCCTGCACTGTGCTCAGGCTGGCATCTCCCATCCCTGGGAGGTGCAGGAACCCAAGCAAAAGAAGGATGTGGGAGGAAGGATGCAGGGAAAAGCCCTGGTGCTGTGAGGCACAAAGCAAGGCTTGGGCAGAGCTGGTCACCATTCCTGTCACCAGCTGCCTCTGCCACACTCACACCTCATGGCAATGGCTCAGGGTTTGGCTTTTCCTGGAAAAACTCTCCCCAGGCCAGGAGGAGCCAGCAGTGGACAGCATGTGTTGCCAAACATCCTCCAACATTGCAAAACACGGGAAAAAGCCCAGAGCCAAGCACCAGGAATCTCCATGCAAATCTCATTCCCAAAGCAGCAGCAGCCTTGCACCCTGGGATGGCAGGAAAGCCACAGGCTGGCTTTGCACAACGCTCCAGCCTCTCCTTAAATTTCAACAGGGATTACCAGGCAGTGCCTCTGACTGAGCCAGCAGAGTCCTGGCAGCCCCAGCCCCAGCAGGGAACTGTCCCCTGGCCAGCAGCAGCTGCTCCTGGCAGCTGCAGTGGCACAGCCAAGGCAGCCAGGCTGCTGGGGGGCTTTAGGGACCACAGGGATCAGCAGCTGAGGGTGAGAGCTGTGCTGGCTGGGAGAGGAGCTGACACCAGCCTGGGGTGGCACAAGGGATGGCTCCATCCCTGTTTTCTTTACTACAAAATTCTGTGCAACAAAATAAAGCCTTTGCCAAAGGAAATGGGCCCCAAGCCAGCTCCTTCCAAGGCTCCCTGGAATGCTCTGAGCTCCCATCCCTCGGCAGGCACTGAGATTCTGTGCAGGTATCAGTTTTTCTGCTCAGGATGCTTTTCCAGCTGGATGTCTTTGATGAGCTTTTCTGCAGAGGTGGCATGGAGCTGGAGGAGCAGGGAAACCTGCCTGTGGTGAATGGTAAAACCCTCTGGCAACGCCGTGACGCTGCTCCAGACTCAGTGTCTAAATATAGACTCTCATTTATTATCCTGCAGCTGCTGGCTTTGGTGTGAGAGCAGCCAGGGGCTGCAATGATGCTCCCCTCACCCATGGCTGGGACTGCCTGGACACATCCACAGGCTCACACTGGCACAAACAGGGTGCAAAGCATAAAATAATCCACAAACCTTTTCCCTGGGTGTCTCCTGAGAGAAGAGACTGAGGATAAATCTCCCACTCTGCATCCTGTAAGGGTTTGGGTGTGCTGGCATGGATGGGACCCCCTGCTCCTGGTGAGTGGTACCCAGACTTGGGTGGCTTTCCTGTGGCTTCCCCACTGCCAAAATCCAGGGATCTTCCTCAACCAAACCAGCCACAGATGGAGCAGAGAGGCAGGAGGGGCAGGGAGCCATGGGTGCCATGGAGTGCCAGGTCTCCATCTCCTTCCTCTGAGAAATAAATCCTGGTGTGACCCTGGTGCTTGGCAAATGATGCAGTAGTTGCCTGTGGTGCCAGGGAGGCAGCAAGAGCAGCCAGGCTGAGCACTGGCCCCCGTGGCTGGTTGGGGTGAGGAGCCCCCCCTGTGTGCTGGCAGCCACAGCAAAGCCACCATCCTCTGGCAGGAGGCCTGGCTGCCTCCATCAGCACATCTGGCAGAAAGGGTGGAAAGGAGGGATGCCCTGCATGGCCAGGCAGCCAGGCTGGGCTGTGGCCCTGCTGGGACTGGCAGCAGCCATCCCCCCACTCCTGGCAGCGAGTCCCATTGGGACGGGGCCAGGCAGGATGGAACTCCAGGCATCCCTCCTGCCTCCCCCTGGGTTCACACTGGGACATTGAGCTCCCTGGGTGGCCAGAGCCCTGCTGCCAGCCTGCCAGCCCCCTGCCCCACAGCACACAGCCCCCAGCTCCCCTCCACAGCCACCCCAGCAGGGCCAGGAGAGGGGTAAACCACGGATCATCCCTGCTGGAGAGCAGCAGGACCCACAGCAGCACCAGCCCTGCACCCCACACACTGCTCCTGGCAGCTCTCAAGGGTCTCCCAAGCTGTGGGGTCTGCTGGGGCTGCCTCATCCCACCAGCAGCAAACGCTCCTTGGGGACAATGGGATGGAGTGGTGGCAGCAGCAGAGGCAGCCTGGTGCCCACTGTGCCTGTGCCACCTGCTCAGGGGGGCACTGGGAACCTGCCTGGCACCCCTGCTGCACACCCACCCTCACACCCACCCCTCACACCCAGGCACTGGGAGGGTGGGACACAGCCCCCCTGAGCATCCCCCCAGCAGGGACAGTCCCTGCTCTGAGCATCCCAGCCCCTGGCTGCAGCTGAGCCTGGTGGCAGCAGAAGCAGCCAATGTCCAGGGACACGAGGAATGTCACAGTCCACAGTCCCCACACAGGGACAGGCAGCACCAGGCATGGGGCTCATGAAAAAGCCACCTGGAATGACAGGTCCTTGAGTGTCCCCACTGCCATGGGGGCTGCAGAGAGGCTGTTCCTGCCAGTGAGCAACAGCACCTCCCTGAGCCTTTTGGGGCTGCTCCCCCTTCTCCCCTCATTCCCTTTCCAGGCACCATCCTACGCCCGGACTTTCAGCAGCCCAAAAACCCCAGATGTGAGCCCTGGGTGATCTCCACCTCCTTGCTGTGCTGACATCTGCTGAAGCGGCACTGAGGGGACACAGGGACACACACCCTCTGTTCCTGCCTCCCCCCTCGGCCCCAGAGGCCTTTCCCCTGCTTTCCCCCATCCAGGAGGGGCATAAACCCTTGGGCAGTGGCTGGTATTTGGGTAAGAGGCCACCCTGGGGTAGGGAGGCAGGAGCACGTGCTGCTGCTGTCCTGCCACAGGGCTGGGGCTGTGCCTGGCCATCAGCACGGGCTGCAGCAACTCTCCCACGGCCCCCAGCAACACCCCCGGGAGCCCTGAGCCAGCTGCAGGGCTGACAGGCAGGGGAAGGGCTCAGAGGGGAGCACAGCCTGATGCTCTGCCCTCTCTGCCTCTGGCTCCCTGCACTGCAGGGCTCCCCACTGCTTGTTCCCCACTCCAGGACTGCTGCAGTGCTGCTGGCAGGAGCTCTGTGCCCATCTTCCATGGCATACTCTGCCACAGAGCTCCTTCCCCCTTCTGCCACGCTCCTCACCCTCCTCTGGCTACCAACTGTGAGCCTCTCCCACCTTTCCCATGGGAGGATTTTCCTGACACCCACCAAGGGATTTGCAGCTATAAAGTGCTCGCTCAGTGCCATCACTGCTGCCCGGGAGCTGCTGGCATCCACCTTGGCAGACACCCAGCACTGTCCTGGAGGAACACAGGCAAAAATCTCACCCTGGCACTGCAGAGCCCAGCCCAGGGCAGCCCCTGGCCCTGGCCATCACCCCTGGCCAGGGGCACGGGTCCCGTGGGAGGGAGGCAGGCCCCAGAGCAGGGGACATCCAAAGAAGGAAAAGAGCTGGAAGGATGGAGGAGCCGGCCGGGCTCCCTGGCCAGCCAGCCCATACTGTAAAAGGAGAGGGAGCAGGGAGTGCACAGCTCTGGCTCCAGCAGTTATAAGATGGCTGTGAAGCTGAGAGAAGGAGGAGAAGAAGAAGCAGGAGGAGGAGGAGGACATTAACCCTCCCAGCACTGCACTGAAGGGAGATGAATGGCAGCTTTCCAGAGGCTCCACTTCACAGTAGATGGATTGGGGACCACTCAACTCCCACCCAATAAAATCCAGCTGATGATGCTTTCAGGCTTGGCAGGGCTGAGCTGGGAGATGCTGACCTCACACAGGCTGTGGGAAGCAGGAGGAGAAAGAGAAGGAGGACCATGACAAATAAAGGAGGTGACCCACCATGGGTCCTTGGATATGGACTCCCTGAAAAGATTCCCTCCCACTGCTGCTGCCCTGGGGCAGGAAAGGGACACCCCTGGTGCCACCCCTCTGGGTGCCTGCACTGCCATCCCTTGCTGGCTGCTCAGCAGGGAGCAGCAGAGCCAAGTGACTGCTCAGCTTCCCTCCTCTTGTCCCTGAGGACACTCACGTGAATATTCACGTTTTTCCTGCTTAATGTTTTCCTTTCAAAACATCGGGCTTGGCTTGCCCGGTGCTTTTCTGCAGGATTCATCAGAGCTGCAGTGACTGGAGGAGCAAAGGTATCGGGCACTTAACAACTTCCCTTCTCCAAAGTTTTAATTGGTCATTGACGTCAAGTGATTATTGAGAATTATTAATTAAGAAAGCATTTAAGAGCCTGGCTTTTGTTGAGCTTTTGCCATTACAATTAGTTTATCGGCCAACAGGAGAAACATCAGCCTTTGCAGTCACTTGGAGTGCAGCAAAGTGCCCATAATTAATTTCCTTTTCCACAGCAAGTGCTTTGCTCTGACCTGCCTTGGGGACTCGCCTTTCTCCAGGTGTGCCAACCACAACAGCCCTGGAAACAGCCAGGGACAGGGACATCAGGATGGGAACAACATGTCCCTGCAGCCCTGCACAGGGTAGCAGCTCCTTTCGGGAAAGCATCCTGGCCACACGCCCTGATCCTGGGGAGGAGGCCACCCTGCCTTTGAAAGAGATTTTCTTTTCATCTCCTTCCTGCCCTGGGGAGGCAGCTGCCTCACAGGTGCTTGGCACTGAGAGGATGTGTTTTGGCAGCCCAAGGCTTTCCAGGAGTTCCCTCAAGCCCCTCACACACCGGCTGCACCCACCGCAGACAGCAGCAGGGTGCTGGGGGCTGAGCTGGGGCTGGAGGCAGCAGAACCCCATGGGATCCTCTAGGAATGGGGCTGGAGCACGGCCTGCTCCTGCCTCAGCCTGTGCACAACCTCAGGCTGCTCCCTCCAGCAGCAGTTGCTGCCTCTCCACCTCTGCTGGGCCACGAGCAGCTCTTCCTTCCCTGGGGGATCTGGGGTGCTGGTGGATGGGAGAGGCTGGGAGGGGAGCTGAGGGGCTGGCAGGGTGCAGAGTGCAGGGTGCAGGATGCAGGGATGCAGGGGTGCAGGGTGAAGGATGCAGGGATGCAGGAGTGCAGGGTGAAGGATGCAGGGTACAGGGATACAGGCTGAAGGGATGCAGAATGCAGGGTGCAGGGTACAGGGATGCAGGATGAAGGGTGCAAGATGCAGGCTGCAGGGATGCAGGGTACAGGAATGAAGGGATGCAGGATGCAAGGATGCAGAATGCAGCCCAGCTCTGCACTCCCAGCCAGATTCTGCTGCTGCTGCATCATTCACAGCACCCCAAGTGCAGCACCAGCAGGGACCAGCAGCCCCTGCTTAGCAACTGGGTCAGCTAAATATAAATGGAGCAGCCCCAGAACCAGGCACTTTCCTGCCTTGCATCATTGACACCCTAAAAAGCACAGCCTGGGGATCAGGGCTGTGGCACCCGTGAGGCTTCACCAGAGGCTCTGCTGAAGCTGCTCCTTTGCACCCATTGTTCCAAGGGCTCCCACCCTCCACCCTGCTCCCTCAGGAGGTGGGGGACCAGGTGGGACAAATGGCTGCAGGACAAGGGGACCAGGTGGGACAGATGCCTGCAGGATGGATGCTCCCAGGAGGCCACAGCTGCAAGCTGTGTGCACCCCTCCACACAGAGCAGCCCCCAGGAGGGAGATTTCCACTTCCATTTATCCAAACCAACCAGATCAGTTCCCAGGCACCAAGGCAAGCAGCTCAAAGCCCTTCATTAGGGCTGGGCAGATGCCTTCCAGCCCAAGGGGTGCAGGCGTGCACCCACAGGTTCAGCTCCCCAGTGCTGCACATCCCTGGCTAAGAACATTTAGTAGGAAAACTCTGCAGCAGCATGACTTAGTCCCAGTATCCCCAGTTTGCTGCACCCCAAGGGCAAATGCTAACCACAGTGCTGACTGTCCTGTAATTTGTGGGTGCAGTAAATCTGGTGCTGGAGCCCAGGAGAGGCAGGTTGGGGGTGCTTTGGGCTGCTCCCTTCACAGCCTTTTTGGCACCATGTGGGAGAAGAGGGATGGTGCTCACCCTGCACCCCACACACAGCCTGAACAGCCCTTTGCAGCCTGCAGGTCTCCAGTTGTCTGCAGCTGAACATCACCCACCCCAGAGGGTTGGTTATTAGGGAAAAACACTTTAATGAGGCAGCTCATTAAAGGCAGGAACAGATTAACCCAGGAACCTGAGGAACTCGGTGACTGCCGAGTTCAAGAATAGGAGAAATAGACTTTTCCCTGGCAACGGTGGGAGATGCTGCCTCAAAGCAGTGGGATGAGCCCTTGAATCCTCAAAGCCCTTTCAAAGCCCTGCACCCTCCCAGGAGCTGTATGAGCTCTGCAGATGAAAGATGCTGGGAAGGGTGGACCACAGCTTGAAACCTATGAAAACACCCACTGAAATACAAGTGGAAAATACTCCATCCCCAATAGTCAACTTCAGGCTCTGCCTCCTCCACTGATCAAGCAAAATCCCAGCACCAGTGTGGACTTCCAGCAGGGATGCTCCAGGGAGAAAGCCTTTGGCAAGACACAACCCTGCTGCACAGGAGCTACGTGGGAGGAGAGGCAAAGGCAAGCAGAGTTCAGAATTACGGTCACCACAGAAAAATGAACCCTGGGAAAAAAAAAAAAAAACAACCCAGCTCCATTTCCCACTATGAGGAAAGGTTTGCTGCCCATTCCTTTGGAGAGGCTGAGTGGTGGCAGGGGATACCAGGGTTACCTGACAGCCACTCCAGCAGCAGGGTGAAGAGTCAGGCCCGTGCTGTGGCTGTTATGAATGAAGGTGGGAGCAGTGCAGCTAAAGATAACTTTGTGAGCAGGGACTATTAATAGCAATACTCCCAGGCTTTCTCTTTGTGCTTCCTCGGCGGGATGGAGGAGCGCTAATGGATCGAGCCCTGCGGGGAAGGGCTCCGTGTGATCCCTGAGCCCAGAGTGCCACTGACACCCTCGAGGAACGAGCAGATGCAGTGCCACTTGTCACTTGCCACCAGTCACTTGCCACTGGTCACTTGCCACCGGTAATGTGCCACCGGTCACTTGCCACTTGTCACTTGCCACCGGTCACTTGCCACTTGTCACTTCCACTTGTCACTTGCCACCGGTAATGTGCCACCGGTCACTTGCCATCAGTCACTTGCCACCGGTCACTTGTCACCGGTAATGTGCCACCAGTCACTTGCCAGCGGTCACTTGCCAGCGGCACGGCACCGGCCGGGCGCTGGGAGTGGGGATGCTGGCGAGGCTGCTGCCATGCCGGTTTCCATGGCGACTTCAGCACTTGGCGCGAGATGGAGATGACGGGATCAGCCAGAGGAGTCACTGAGCGGAGCTGGCGTCCTCCGTCTGCCGTGGCCGGCGGCGCACCCGGCCAGCGCGAGCGGCTGGCACAGGGCGCACACCCGGCAGCCTCGGGGCATCTGGGTCCCCCTCTCGTGTGGCTGACTGTTGTCCTGGTGATGCAGAGCCTGCACATCCCATTGGCTCCTCCCCGGCATCTCCAGGAAAGCTCCGAGCCCAGGTCTGTGCCCCAGGCTCTGCCCCAGCACGGCATTTCCATTCCCAGTTGGGAATGTCTGTGTCCCCTGCAGCAGGACACACATCCCTTCACACCCCTGTTTGTGCCGCTGGCACAGCCTGGTACAGTGGTACCCAGCTCCTGTCTGCAGCAGAAGGAGATGCTGCAGGCTGGGGCTGAGCTGGCACCGGGACAGCCCTGATCCTCACTGGCCCTTGGCCCTGCAGAGGCTTTCCCTGGCTTACAGGTAATCTAAGATCAAGTGCTCCAGCCAGCCGTGCCTGGTCAGACACACAGGGACACCGCAGAGCAGTGGGGAACCGAACACCTGCAGCATGTGACTCCCCAGCTGGCTCAGCCTGCCTGGCCCCAAAGGAGCACTCCCTGGGGACCCCAGCCCTTGCCAAGCTGCCACGTGTGGCCGTGGCATTCCTGGGCTGCAGGCAGGAGCACACAGGGCCGGGGCAGTGGGCTGGGACCCCCGGCACCCCCTCCCAGCCGAGTGCAGGATCCTCGCCACACACCCTTTTATTCCAGCAGTGCAATTAGCCTTGCTGACCCCTGAAATCCTCAGCCTCTCTAAGCAGCCATGCATTAAATCCCAGATCCAAGAGTGGAAATAGACTTTGTAAAAGGCTTATGGCCCTATTTATTACATTTTACGCACGACGGAGCCGGACGGCGCTGCGGCCGCTACCGGCGCTGCCTCCACGCCGGACAGCCGGCCGGACACACGGACACAGGGGCTGCAGTGGGCAGCAGAGCCTCGGCGGGTGGCTGCTCCCAGCCAGGCCTGAGCTGCCAGCTGAGTGCTCCTGCAGACACAGGGATATCGATCTAGATGAAAGCCAACACCGCTGCCGGGGCCGGGTAACCCAATCTGCCGCGCATTTGTATTCCTCGGAGCAGGGCGGGAGGGCTGCAGCCATCTGCCAGGGAGCCGGGGGATCCCGGGACACTGCGAGCCCCCCACACGGAGCCCCGCTGTGCCACCCCCTCCTCCACCTCACCTGCGCCCTGCCAGGGCCCAACAACACCGAGCTGAGCAGGGCATGGCCCAAACTGGAGCTGGCAGGTCCCGGCCGTGCAGGGGAGCGGAGGGGACAGCGCACGGGGCTCACAAGGTTGTCCAAGGGCACCGTGTGCAGCCGGCGTGCAGGTGTTCACTGACACAAACCTGGGGTCCCACGGCTCAGCCAGGTGGCTCCTGCCCCAGGGGGATGGCACCACAGGCAGCTCTGAGTGAGGGCAGGGATGGGTGTGAGGTGTGCAAAGGAAGCAGCACCAAAAGCACAGGGGCAGTGCTCAAACAGCTGAGGGACCCTCTGCTTTCCTGCAGGAAACTCAAGGCAGCTCCTGTGTGTCTCCAGATCCCAAGGAGCCCCTGCAGCAGCACTAGGCCAGGGAGCCACTCTTGTGGCAGTGCTGCAAAGCAGGAGGGAGCAGAGGGAAAGACAAAGGTGTCCTCTCCACACTCCTAAAACGAGCCAGCTGCAGAGACTCGTGTCCCCAAGTCCCTGAGACACCAGCACACACACACAGAGCTGCTCCCCACCTCCTTGGAAGGAACACAGGGCACCTTCACTGCAGGGCAGTTGGAAATGTTAGGAGACAAAGCAAAGGTCACCCTGTGAAACTCAGTTTCTGTCAACATTTGGTGCAAGGTGTGAGCCTGGTGATGCCAGGGGATGCATGAGAGCCCCCCAAAGCACGTGGTCAGACCCATCTCTTGTGCTGACCCCAAAGGCAGAGAGCTCTGGTGTGTGTGAAGAAGCAGAAGTGGGGCCATGGGCTGTGCACAGTGCCCAAATTCTGCCAACACCTGCATTTCAGAGAAGTGCACAGGCCCTGGTGCCCAGGAGGGTGAGTGTGTGTGGGTGTCCCTGAATGCCCATGAACACCCCTGCAAAAAGGGAACTGGCACCTCTGGGGTGTCCCTCAGCTTGGGGCTTGGTCCCAAACCTTTCCCTGGCTTTGCTGCCTGAGGCAGCAGAAGGAGTCATGCACTTCCCTACCTTTCCACCCAGTGCCACGTTGTGAGGGTGATTCCTCTCCAATTCCAGCACCCCGAGGTGCTGCAGCCCCACAGGGCTCCTTGGCAGGGCTGGGTGTGGAGGTTTCACCCCATAGCTCAGCTCTGCCTCAGTGCTTTGGAGTACAGATCCCCCTTCAAAGGGAGGTGATGCCACAATAACAAACAGTGTTTGGGCCCTGGCCTCAAAAGACATTAAGACATTTAGAAAAAATCCTGCACTCCACATCTCCACAGGTTTGTGCTTCCCAACCCAGTCACTGCCCTGAAACACTGCAAGCCCATCCTGCTAATGGGGGATGGATTAATGCCCCCAGGCCCCAGGGAATGAGGTTTAAACTCCCCACAACACCCGTGCACAAAGGTCCCATACCCGCCAGGGCACTGGCAGGCTAATCCTCCCTCCAGAGCAGCTGCTATATTTAGATATCTAAATGAGACAGAGTGGCTCTTTCCAAAAAAGAGTTCGTTTGGGTTACATAAATACAGAGAGAAAGTTGAAAGCTGTGTTTCCAGGTCCTTGCACTGCCATGAGCGAGCAGCAGAGATGAGGACAGGCTCCCCCTGATAATCTGCCTTTCATGTATTTTTGACTCAGCTGGATGTGCAGACGGGTTTCCAGCTCCTCAGGGCACTGCTGGACACTGAGGTGGACACTGAGGGCAAGCAGACCCTCAGTTCTCCCCGGGGAAATCACTCTGCATCCCACATATCCTGGCAGAGAAAAGGAGCAGCCAGCACCCATGGCATGGGCAGGAGGAGACAACAGGAGTAAATAAAGGGAGCAGCTCCAGCCCTTCCCATCTGTGCTGTCCCAACATCCTCTCCATGACATCGCTCTCCTCTCAGCTACCAACTTCCTTCCTGCTGCATCCACTTCCACATCCCAAAGCCTCTGGTCCCATGGAGAATTCCCAAGAGAATGTCCTGCACACCTCCCACAGCTCACCCCAAACTCCGGGGGCTGCTCCCCAGTTCAGCTGGGGGGTGCTCACCAGCAAAGCAGTGTCCCCCCCAGAGCTGGGTGACAACATGGACCGTGAGGGATTCTGGGGACACAGGCCACGTGCTTTCATTTTCAAAATATATATAAATAGACATACTTATTCCTACTTAAAAGGACACGGCAACAAGGGGAAAAAAAACAAAAACAGCTCAAATACCATCCAACCTTTCAGCCTGAGAAAACCACACAGTTCTCACAGGCTTCAGTTCTGTTACCTGGGAAATGGGCTCCAGCACTCGAAACCCGCATGCGCCAGCCTCCCTGTGGGGCCCACACAGAAACAGAAACTTCCTTTTTAAGAAAAAAATTGTGATTTTTTTTTTTTTTTTTCTGTTCATTATCAGCACGGTTTGGTCGTGACTGTGTGCGAGCCTGCTCTAAAGGAGAAGCGATGCTGGTGGTTTAAATCTCCAGCTGTGCAGAGCTCTGGGGTTGATGCTGTTGGAGAGGAGGTTTGAAAAATCCTAAAATCCTTGTGTCATTAAGATGTGGGAAGGTGGCCTTGAGCTGTACACACCTGGCATGGGCAGAGCTGCAGGTCCCCGAGCCAGGGGCGAAGGGAAGCAACCTCAGTTTGCAGGCAGCCAACAGGAATGCAAAGTTTAATTAGCTGGAAGCCAAGGGCTGTGGAAGTTGCAAACATTTGCACCGAGGCAGGGAAAGTGCCAAGAAATCAGGACAGAGGACTAAAGCTGGACAAAGTTCAGCTGGTGAGCACCCTGTGCATGGCAGCAGTGGGTGCTGGCAGCTCGCCTGGCATCAGCCAAGCTGCACCCTTGGCCAGCTCTGCCTGCAAACCCCAACCCCACACATGGCCCTGCTCCCAGCCCAGGAGCGTGGGCTCTGCCTGGAGCAAAGGAGCAAACCATGGCCACCAACTCTGTGCCCACCAGTGTCACCATGCTGCAGAGCATGGGGAAAGACAGCCAGAGCCTGGCCCTGCTTCATCCTTCCAGGAGAGCTGTGAGTGCCACGTTTGTCACCTCCAGCTCCTCGTTGTCCCCTTGGCACGTGCACAGCCATGGCCCCGGTGTGACCAGTGCTGGTCTCAGCTCCAGCCCAGCCCTGTGTGCATGCAAAGGGGTCATGGCAGTCTCCTGAACACCCTGCAGCTACACATGCACTTTCTTCATGAAAAAATAATAACGTGGCTCCCTCCTACCTAGGAACTCGGCTGAAAAAATGCAAGAAAGGCTCAGCAAAAATGCTGCTCGGCAGCTCCTCTGCACCCCCAGGGACAGCTGGGGCTGCTCCAGCCCTGGGTCACCTCGTGGCAGGACAGCCAGGTCCCCAGCTGTCACTTGTGAAAGCCACATCCCCCCTTGCACAGCACAGGAGGGAGCAGAACA
The DNA here is from genome assembly GCF_903797595.1 of Erithacus rubecula. NCBI lineage: Eukaryota > Metazoa > Chordata > Aves > Passeriformes > Muscicapidae > Erithacus > Erithacus rubecula. Next base: position 16,374,644 of record NC_136668.1, on the reverse strand, counting down.
AACATGAAGAGAGGCAGCTGGGCTTCCTTCCATCCCCACAGCCCTGCTCAGGACGCTCGGCCCTCGCCACAGGATTTCCTTGCTCTTGACGTCCATAAAAATTAGGAAATGAGGGTTCCTTGGGGAATAGGTGGGGAATTTTGGCAGTGGGGGTGAAAGGATGACACTTTCCACATTGCTCCCACCATGTGCAGTGGACAAAGCAGGTCCTGCAGCCTCCCCAGACAAAGGGGAGAGGAGAAGTGACAGCAGTGCTGAGCTTCTGTTCCCTGAGTCAAACTCAGAAAAACTGAAACAGGAACCGAGGGGCCTGGCTGTGCTGGCTCAGCAGAGGGGCTGCAGTGCTGGCCTGGCCACAGGGCCACAGGAAGAATTCAGAAAATGCATCTCAGTAAAGATATGCTGCTGCCCTGCAACTGTAGTCCCTGCAAGAGCTTGAGGCGCCACCTCAGCACAAAAACATCCATATAAAGCATGTACTGCTCATCCCAGGGGAGGGGAGAAGTGTCACATCAGCCCTTGTCCAGCCTGTGTCTCCATCCCAACTGCTGGGTGGGCAGGGGGCTGTGGGGACAGAGATGGACAAAGCTCCTGGCACCCTTCAGCATCATCATTCTCCCCCAAAGAAGCTCCTGGTGCTGGGGTGCCCACCCAGCTCCCAGTGCCTGCAGGCTTTGCCTTGGGACATGGGATGTGAGATAAGGGAAGTATTCTCCCTAAGCCCCACATTGCTGCCCAAAGCCAGCAGAGATCAAAGGTTCCTCTGGCTACTGGATGTGCCCCCAGGGCTGCCACAGCCCCTCCACATCCCCCACCAGCAGACACCACACTTGCCACATGAAGAACCCCTCCCTCGAGGGGGGGTTCCCAGATCTTCCACAGCCAAGGGAGATGTGCAGCTTTTACTTTTCCCTGTGTTAATTCAGAAGTGAACTGGTTTAATGCAGCAGCTCGGCCTTGACTGTTGCCTGCACGTGGGGAAGTGCAGCGAGACGGGGCTGGATAAGGACAGGGCTGACAGAGCCTGAGCGCAGCCGGATTGTGCAAAGTCCTTCGGCGTTTCTTGGAACTCCCATTATTGAGAGGAACAAAAAACACAAACCAAAAAAAAAAAACACAACCCACCGACAAAACCAACCGCCATAAATAAATAAATAATGATTTGCGAGCCAGAGTTCAGGAAAAAGTGCTGAAAAGCAGAATGGCTGAGAGATAAGGGAAGGCAAACACATTGGCTGGAGCATCACCCAGTGCCTCCAGTGCCGGTGCCCATGGAAGTAGGTCAGTACCTCACCTGACCACCCGCCCCATTAACTTCAACCTTGAGTCCTCACTACGAGCACAGAACATCCTCGTCCAGGCGCTGTGAGATGCTCTGCAGGCAGCAGGAGGTGCTGCCATTGAAGGCTGCCCACTCCTGGGGTGCAGCCCCTCACGGAGCGTGGCGGCGGCCCCGGCGCGCACAGAGATCCCCCCCTGCTAAATCACTTCAGGCTGCCAAGCAGTCACGAGAAATGTAAGCCCGAGCCGGGTTGCCATGGAGCAGGGCTCAGCTGCGGAGCCTGAGGCCGATTCCTCCTAAGGAGGTGTCTGCAGGCCAGGCCCTGCCAGCGCCACACGGGCCGGCCCTGTGGAGCCACAGGTCTGGGGATCCCTGTGGAGCCACAGGTCTGGGGACATCCCTGTGGAGCCACAGCTCTGGGCATCCCTATGGAGCCACAGCTCTGGGGATGGCCCTGTGGAGCCACAGCTCTGGGGACATCCCTGTGGAGCCACAGCTCTGGGGACATCCCTGTGGAGCCACAGCTCTGGGGACATCCCTATGGAGCCACAGCTCTGGGGACATCCCTGTGGAGCCACAGCTCTGGGGATCCCTATGGAGCCACAGCTCTGGGGATCCCTGTGGAGCCACAGCTCTGGGGATCCCTATGGAGCCACAGCTCTGGGGACGTCCCTGTGGAGCCACAGCTCTGGGGACATCCCTGTGGAGCCACAGCTCTGGGGACAGCGCTTCCCACTGCTGCAGAGCCCCATGGGGACAGTGCCCCTGGTCCTGGTGACACCATCTCCCTGCAGACGTGGTGGCTTTGGCCCTGGGATGTCCCCAAGGCTCCGCGGTGGTGGCACGTGCTGGCCAGAGGGAATCGTGTTCTTCATGGAATCATTGAATTGTTTGGGTTGGAAGAGACTTTAAAGCTCATCTATTCCATCCTTTGCCATGTGTAGAAACACTTTTCACCATCCCAGGTTGTTCCAAGCCCACCCAGCTTGGCCTTGGACACTGCAGCCACAGCTTCTCTGTGGCACCCTGTGCCAGGGCCTCATCACCCTCACAGGGAAGAATTCTTTCCTAATATCTCCTGTATCCTCCTGTATTTTCCTACTCTCAGTCAGTTTGAATCCTTTCTCCTTGTCCCATCACCACAGCACTGCAGCTCCCATATTCTGCCACAGCCCCCAGCCCCCAAAGGGGATCTCAGAGCCTGCTGGGCTCCTGCCCTTGGCACCACACCAAACCATCTGCCAGGAGCCAGCCTGTGACACCCCTGTCCCCAGCCCTGCACCAGGGACATGGCACCCATTCCCCAAAAACAGGAGAAGGGGCATTCCCAGAGCATTTTTAATTAGATAACCAGCCGTGCCAAAGAGCTCGTGTAAGTGGAGTTCCTCCCTACAAAAAGGCTTTTGACATTGGAAAGGTTAATGTGAGAGAGATCCCTCTCCCTCACAAAGCTCCCTTTGCTGGAGGCCCTTGTGGAGCCCTTAATTATTCACCTGTTGGAGAGGTGCCTTTCCATTACGGCATGGGAGCGGGGCAGGGATGTGCAGGCTGGCAGGTGGGGGCAAACCCCCGGCGTGGGGGCACTGCCAGGGTGGGGAACACGGCTCAGAATCCCGGGGGGAAGGCAGGCAGGTGTGTGGGGATGCTCTGAGGAGCAGGTTCCAGCCCAGCCCTCCTCTCCTCCCTCCTGCCGCTGGCTCTGTCTCTCCTGGCTCAGCTCAGACTCTGCTGTGCTCGCCAGCCTTTGCTGGGGTGGGGACAGCCATCAGCACCCCCAGCACCCTCCAACCCCTGCTCCAGCACGGTGACAGCCACCAGGACACAGCCACCCTGCTTCCCAGAAAACTTCAGCCTTCTCCAGCCCTGGCACTGCAGCAGCCTTTCGACCCACGCTGCAGCAATGCAGCTGAGGATGCTTTTTGCACAGGCCCTCGGGCTGTCTGTCGTCCAAACCCATCCCAAATCTTCAAGAGAAAAGCCACAGAAGAAGCAGGATATGGGTCAGCTTAGTGAGGACTATCAAAAATTAGGGATGCATCCCCACTCCATCACTAGAAATGCCAACCCAGCGCGGGCTCGCTGTGCCGCCTGCACTCATCGATGGATTAAGCTGTTAGCAGGAGGCTGGGAAGTTAAAGAGGGAATATTGTATTTCAGTTCATGTGATCTTTAAACATCTCTCCAAGAAGCAGCCTAGGTTTTTGGGGTTTTTTGTAATTTTTTCTCCCCCCCACTGCACTTTGTTTGGGGTTTTTACACGAATTGAAGCCGAAAGAGCCACAGCCTCACACAGGGATGCTGAGAGCTGCTCCGTGCTGCTCTCAGCAGAGCTGAGCTGCCTGGCTGGCACTTCCCAGTGCCTGGTGCCAGCAGATGAACCAGCCACAACCAGCTTCGTACCTCTGAGCAGCAGAGTTGCACAAAATGGATTAAGCAGGCCCAGAAATGACACATTTTGAGATGTAGCAGAACAAAATCGCTTTTTTCTTTGTTGCCAAAAAAAAAAAAAAAGAGGAAAAAGAAAAAACAGAAAAAAATGAAAAAAGGAGTTGGCAGATATCAAGTGAAAACCCCTGACTTTCTTTCTGTAGCAATGCAGGTACCACGTGAATCATTGCTGTCCTCGATATGTAAATAGAGGTTAGCAGGCACCCTCAGCACAAACCCTTTATGAATAAGGGACTGATGCAGACACCCCTGCCAAACCTTCCCCTTGCTCAGGATTCCTCCCCTGGAGAAAAAGGCATCGCCTGGCACCTGCATCAACTGCGCCTTTCTCAAAACCTCCTGCAAAAGCCAGGGCTGGGGAGGAGCATGGGCGAGAGAGAGCAGCAGAGTCCCAGTTCCTCAAAATTTCCACGAAGGAAACGGCTGCCATTCATCACCTCGTGGCCTCCTGACACCGCAGCCTGTCAGGATAAGCTGCTCTCGTGCTGGAGCTCTGGGGTTTTTGGGGCAGCAGCTTTGGGGCTCCACGGAGGAGTCAGTAACCCAGTTGTAAGCACAGTAGTAATGGGGAGAGACGTCAGCACCAGCCCGGCCCGCCTCCTGCTCCCAGTTAGAAGGCAGCATGTGACAGAGCCAGGGCTGGAGCCTTCCCCCAGTTTCATCAGAGGTTAAGGTACAAGCACAACACATGCTTACAACTTCAGGCGGTTCTTAGGCAAATGCATGCAAATCATAGCCGGGGGGTGGGGGGGGGGCTGTTTTTTCTTCTTTTATCTTTCTTATCTTTTCTCCCATCCCAGCCCTGAGCCCCTCAGCGCACATGGGGACAGAAGAGGAAATGGGATTACAGAGAGCAGAGCACAGAGGGGCTGCATGGGAGCTGCAGCGAGCTGCAACGCTGCCCTCGCTGCTCCTCTCCTCCCACACCTGCAGACTTCGGACCAGAGCTACCTGTGCTGCTCCCTCCAGCACAGAGCACGCCAGGGACAGGCAGAGAAAGCAGGGGACACAGCCAACCACGTTTCATAAACTTGGTCTCATTTCAGCACAGGCCATTTCACAGTTCCAAATTTTCCAGGGAATGTTCACAACATGGTGGGCTCGCACCAGAGAAGGATGACAATTCGTAGGATTATTTTTTTTTTTCTCCCTTCCCTTAGCAATCCCTTTTTGGAATAAGATTCTTAAATTGGCACATCGAATGCTGACCAAAAAGCAAAGAAAAAAAAAGAGAAACAAGGCTCCAGGCACGTGCTGCAACCATAAGAGCTTTTCATGTCGTGGTTAACACGCGGAGAACGGGAGGGTTGTGACAGGGAGTGCAGCCAGGAACTTTCACCTGTTCAGGGAGCAATGGGGCTGGTGGGAGCTGCAGCCTTTCTCCCAAGGGATGGCATCCCACACGACCAGCCCACTCCCAGGGACAGTGTCCCACACAAGCAGCCTCCCCTCCTCCAAGCTGGTTCCTTCAGCAGTAACAAAATGGAAAAAACCCACAAACTGCTTACAAAACCTCGGCCCACTTCTCACCTTTCCTGACCCTCCTGCTGTAATCAAGCTGTCAGCAGCTCTTGGTTAAGAAGCCGGGCTGCCTGCCCCCCGCTCTGCCCCCGGTCCCGTGCCAAGCCGGAGCGCTCTGGCACTGCTGCATGCGAGCAGAGGTGCTGGGACTACATCAATCTGGCTGGTGGCAAGCCCTGCCTGGTTCTGTCTGGCACACGCACCGCGGGCAAATCTGATTTACCAGGCTGTTTGTTTTGAACCCAAACGGCGGCAGGATTAACCCTCGTCCTGTTCCCCGCAAGCACACAACACACTCCTGCTGCTGGCAACAGCGGGGCTGAACTGGGAGAGAGCAAGGGTTGGGATGAATGTGCTCGCTTCACAATCTGAGCTATTTTGTAATCCGTGGTTATGAAAGTGAAGGGTCGGGGGGGATGATACATAACTACAGAAAACTCTTCCCACTTGCAGCAGCCTCATCAAGCTGACTGCGAAATGCGTGCCCCGGCTCCGGCTCCTGCCCGGTTTATTGTATAGCGCCTCTCTTGCAGCCCCCAAAATGGAAAAGCATGCGAGCCCTATAGCCAGCACGGCTCGCTCTCGTGATCCCGCCGGAGCTGCCAAGGAGCCTTAATCTGATTTTAATACCCAGCTCCGTCCAAAACACAGCCCATCCACGTTTTGGAGCCGGGCGACTTGCAGCACCGAGACCCCTGTCGCTGTCGCACCACCCCCCCCCCCCCTTCCTCCCCAAACCTCCATCCCCCAAGATCCCAGCCCGTATGCGTGGAACTGACGCTCGGCATGACTCATCCCCCAGCCCGGCTCTATCAGCCCCTGCGGATCCCCCCCCATCCCCGCCCGCACCGCGCCGCCCCCTCCCCACCTTAGGAACAACCGGGGGGGGTCGGTTCTGTACCCAAACCCATGGACCCATCAACTTGTCCCCCCAAATTCCCGGCCCGTGGGGGAATGGGGGGGCGCGGGAGTCCACGTGCGAGTGGTGCTGAAAGCGCCGGCGGGGCCGCGGGGCTGCGGCCGCCCGGGAGCCCCGGGAGCCCCGGGAGGGGCGAGCACAGCGCCGGGGGTGGCTCCGCACCGCGGGCACAACCGGACCGCCGCAGAGCCCGGCGGGCGAGCCCAGCCCCGCACACCGGCTGTGCCCCGGGCTGCCCGGTGTGCAGCGGGGGGTATGTCCGTCTGTCCGTCTGTCCGTTCCACCCCTCCAGCTGCAGCGCAACGCGGAGCCAGCACAACCCCCACACACCCCGCGCTCCCTACCTGGCTGTCAGCGAGGTAACTGAAGACGAAGGAGGAGAGATCCTCATCGAGCAGAGAGCTGCAATCCGGCCCCGGCTCCGCCATCTTCCACCTCCGGCTGGGGCTGGAGCACCGAGCATGCAGCAGGCGCGGCGGCGGCGGCGGGAGCCGGGCGGCCGGCGGGGCGGGGAGCGCGGAGCGCCGGGGCGGAGCCGCCCCGAACCCCCGCCCGCCCGCAGCCCCCGCCCGCGGCTGCAGGAGCCCGGCTCGGGGGGGAATCGCTGCCAGAGACCCCCCTGGGCACTTTGCAGTCACCGCTTTGTGCGCCCCTTGCGAGTGGCACCCCGTTAAAGATGGGGTGCACAGTGCCACCCGCTGCTGCTGCACGGCTCCTGGGTCGCTCTGAGTTTGGAGGTGTGAGTGCTGCGTGCAGCGGGGTAGAACTGGGGGCACATCCAGGCTCTCGCTGGGGTTTTTTAAGTGTCCCGTAGTTCCTGCAGGAGTGCCTTCCCCAGGGATGCACGCACAGAGGGAACCCGCTTTGAGCGATTCTGCTGCGCGCACCTTAAAATTGCTGGCGTTTAAAAGTGGGAGCGCCCAACAGCACCGAGCACCTCTCAACAGTCCCCATGTGGAGATGCATAAATCTCGGATTTATCTCAGATGGGCCTGGGGTCACTTCCAGGCTCACTGGATCTGCACTGAAGTGGGACCAGGGCACTGCAGTAAAGTGAAAAAGGAGCAAAAGATCTTCTGATTTTCCTTGTTTTCATTTCAGCTGCTGCTGCGAGCATCTTGATGTCACGCACGTCATCTTTCTGTCTGGGGTTTTGAGGCGTATCCTAAAAGCCCTTTCAGAAATAATTAATGATGGGACCAAAAATCTCATGAATGTTCTATTTACTTACCCGTAGCAATTACATGGGAAAGAGCAGGGCTTGGCACTGCAGCCTGAATTAGCTGATACACAACCAACCAAGTGGCAACACCTGCAGCCTAATGGCTCCAGATCCTTGAATCCCCTCAGACTGCCTACACAGCCCTGCAGGGTCACTGTAAAGAGCTGATGGAGCAAAGTGATGTGGAATTATTAGGGTGGGGAGCTTTGTGCCAGGCTCTCAGGGGTGAGCAGAAAGTGCTTCTTCCTCTGGCAGGGAAGGCCCACTGCCCGTGCGTGCTCTCTTTGCTGTTGTTTCGAAGGCAGAGCTGTTTCCAGCCACTGTTTTAATTCCCCCTGGCCTCCCTTTGGTTCAGGACATATTGTGAACACCATGCAGTGTAGCAACACTGGGTTTTCCCTGATGATCCCCAGCCTTGCACCAAAGGGAGATGCCAAGGACAGCAGCGTCTGTTGTGTCACTCTGATGAGAGCTGGAGGCCAGGGTGGCCTGGCTGCTGGGATGGGACAAAGCAAGTTGCTGTGCACTCTAGTACTAATTTCTGTTAACTAGTGCCAAAACACTTACCCAAGGTGCTTTTCCGGCTGCCCTGCCAGCAGGGAAACTTCTCTTCCCATGGGTGGGCGGCCTGGGCCCCGGAATGCCCTGCCAGGATTCACATCTGTAGCTCACAGCAGGCACAGCACAGTCAGCAGGGCCAGGGGAGGAAATTGCCTTGCTCTGGGCCATGTGCAATCCCTTGAAGACTGAGACTCGAATTCCAGGGTGACCAGTGATCTGACGTGCATTCCTTCCTTTGCAGGAGATACAATGATGAAGGCTACGTAATGAAGATGAGCTGAGAACAGGAGGGATGTTTGCCCCATCAGGGCAAAAAGCAGGGCTGGAAGGCCTCACCACAAAAGTAGTCCTTTGGGAGGAATTTGTTGCAGGAGAGGTTCTCACTTGAGTATCTCGTGATTTCCTTTGCACCAGCTGCACTCAAGTAGGAAGTAACATTTGTGGGGATTACTGGTGAATCGTCATTCGAAAATCAAGTTGTGCATAGCTGGGTTTTACGGAAATACCTTTTTCCTTCTGGTCTGTGTGCAAGCACATTTCCTCCTCCCTTGCTCTCTAACTGAGAAGATGAGCCCTTCCCAGCCTCCAGTGGTCACAGCCTGCAGGACACCCACCCTGGCAGCAGTGTGGAGGAGCATGAGGAAAGCAAAGCCCAGCCTGCCCCATTTCCCCTCTGAAAAGACAGGTTAGGGCTTCTTCCAGCCCTGCAAACAAAACTGGATGTGACATTGGGGTCAGGCTGCCCTTGTGCTGGGAGGGGGACAGAGGATAGCAGAGCACAAGGGGGGCATCTTGGCCAAGTGGACTTTCTACTTTTTCTGGGTTTCAGTGGGGTCCTGCAGGATGAAGTACAGCTGTTCACGTGGCTGCATGTTGATGCAGCTTCAGCTCCTGACTGCTCTGGACTTTTGCACAATCCAAGCATTTTTCTGTGCCTTTTGGTTTTTTTTCACCTGTGAAATGGAGATCACACCATTTCCCTGTGCCCTGCAGTTTCTGGAGGAATTGGTTGAATAACGCTCATAAAAAGGGCTTCAGAAGCACCAGGAGAGAGGCGAAGGAGGACAAGATGTTAGAAGTGGTGTTGTCTCCACCTTCTCAGAAGTCGGTCATGTGGCAGCCTCAGAAACACCTGCGGTGGGTAGGGATGGTGTCTGGGACGCCGTGGTGTGAATGGGACATGGCTGTGCCCGTGTCACACACCCTGCCCTGCCCACAGCTCTGCCGTGTGCTCGCAGCTCTCCTGCTCAACCAGACCCTGAGCTTGGAGAGCAGGGCAGCTCCCAGAGCTCCAGCTTCTGCTGCTCTCTGTATTTATGGATTCAAAGAGGTGTCAGCCACACTCGAGCAGAGTTAAACCCCCTGAGCTGAGCCGGAACGCTCCGTGGCACCGCGCCGCTGCTGCAGCAGCAACTCGATGCTCAGCCCGGAGGGGCTGGGGATAACATTACCGAGGTAAAATATAACAGGAAAAACTTGCAAATGTCCTTTCAAAACAACAGCTAGTGAGTAATGTCATTGGGCCAGCGGTCAGGAGGGGACAGGGTTTGAAGGTAGCCGGAGCTTGCCAAAGGCCAGGCATGGGACAGGGTAGGAGCCAATGAGCTCCGGCTGGGCAGGAGCCACCCCGGCCGGGCGACCGCCCGCCCTCGCTCTCACGTTGCAGCTGCCTCTGTTTGTGGATGGCAAAATGTTGTAAGGAGCGGGCAGTGAGAGGCAGCGGCAAATGGGGCTCCTCCGAGTTACAACATCCCCAGCAGCCGGCGGGTCCCCGCCAGCCCCCCGCCTGCTGACACTCTGCTTTGCACGGCGTGAAACGCAGCCCCGGCTGGGACTGGCGTGGTGGCCGCTCTGGCTGGGGACCGGGGAAAGGCTTGGTGTGCTGGCAGGAGCTCCGTGAGCCGGTGGCAGCAGGAGGGGAAGGTGTCCCCAGGCTCCCCGGAGCACTCTCCATCCGTGCAGGCTCCTGGCAGTGCCATGCCCTGGGGTTCGCTGAGTTTCTCTGCCTGGCTCCTTTCGGCGAGCTCTGCTTTCCCTTCCTGCAGCCCTGCTCAGCCTCATCCTTCACCTGAAGTCACGAGCACGGGGACAGAGTGTTGCTTTGCCTCCGTGCTTTCTGTGCCTCATTAGCTGTGCGCACCTGGGAGCTCCTGTCTCCTCCTCCTCCTCCCCCTCAGCTGGTGACAGGAGGGCTCTGTTACGCTTCATGGTCAGCAAGGAGTGAAAGTCTGATATCCTCCCTGCCACAGAGCTGAGGGATTGTCCCCTCGGGCTAGGGAAACAAAAGTGGATTTTGAGGGCAAGTGGGTGCTGGGTGGACTCCTGGCTCTGAGAAAGTAAATCCATACAGATATTGCAGAGAAAACTTAGGAGGAGACAAATGTGATGGCAAAGGAGCAAGAGGGGGGTTTTGTGGCCGCATTGTTGAAACAGATGGGAATTTCCCGGAGCAAGAGGCAGAGCCCAGGCAGCGGAGGGTAGGGAAGGCTCTTGCACGATGGCTCATGCTGCCCACCAGCTGTGTGGGCTGAGCAGGGGACCAGGATGCCCATTGAGTCCTTATGGCACTTTCAGTGACTCATTTGTCCACGGAAGCAGCACACCCACAGCAGCTGAAGCAGCCTGTCCTCCTCCCCAGGCTGCTCTGGCGCAGCAGGGCCAGCCGGCCCCTTCTGCCTGGGGATGAGAGGCTGGCAGCAGCCCAGGGCACTCGGCTCATCCTGTGCCTCGCTTCATCTGGGGGAAGGAACACGCTGTCAGAGACCTTGCACTGCTCTTTCTGCACTGCCTGACATTCCTGCAGCCTGTCCCGTGCTGCCCCAGGGTCGGTGTCCCCCGTGTCCCCAGAGCAGCCTGGCACAGGGCACCAGCCAGCTGTGGCACCAGCGGGAGCTGCACCATCCGCTTCACGTCCCTCGTGTCCCTTTCACCTGGCTGAGCTCTGGCAGCTCTGACACTGTGCTGGCAGTGTCTGTCACAGCCCATCCATGTCACCCCACTGGCCTCTCACTGCCCCCCTGCCTCATCCCTGCCTGCTGAGCTGCCTCCAGTCCTGGTGGTGCTGCCTGAGCTCCCTTCACTGCCCATCCCTCTCTGGCAGGAGACCACCATGGGCTGGGGTATCTCCTGTGCCCCCCAGCTGCTCCCAGGAGGAATGAGGGACATTGGGGTAGCTGCCTGAGCCCCAGTCTGGCTTCATCCTCCTCTGCTGATGGCTCCAAGAAGGGCAGCTCCTCCTGCCTCTCCCCGGAGGCTGCTCAGAGTCTGGGTGCATCTCTGCCTTTCTCAGTTTTATCTGCCTCATCCCTGAGACATGCCATGATCAGCAGAGCAGGTCCTGATCCCCCTGCACCAGCAGAGCTGGCCAGGGCAGTGAGCAGTGAAGGGAGACGCTTTGGATCTGCAGCGCTGCTGAGCAAGGACTTGCTGTTCCCCAAGCAGCTGTTGCTGGCAGGGATGTCCACGGGCATCTCCTGGCTCGTGACTCCCAGCCTGCCAGGCTGGCTCTGTCTGTCCCTGGGCCTCCATCTTGCAGCACCCCCTCCTCCCTTGTCACCAGCTGTCCTCTGAGCATCCCCACAGTGACTGGCCACCCCTGTCCCCAGCTCCTGCAGCCCTGGCTGGGCATGAGGGCTGGTGCTCAGCTCCTGGCACCCTCTGTTAGAGAAGAAACCCCTCTGCAGCTGTTCCCCCCCTTGAGAGGCTGGTGAGCAAAGCCACCCTCAGCACTCTGGGGAGTTGGGGGCTGGGGAGTCAGTGGGGCTGGATGGTGAGGGGTGGGCAGCAGGCACTGGTGCATCTCCCAGCCCTGTGCAGACACCGCTCTGCTGCTCCTCAGCGCCTCAGCACTGTCTCCCTGAGCAGGAGAGACTCCAGCTCCAGCCAGTGCTATAAATAAAACCACGTTCTTTTATCCCGCCAAATAGGTTCTCATTGATTTTACCTATTCCTCCTCCTCCCTTTGAATCCCTTTGGAATGTGAAGTCAGCTGTGGAGGAGCCTGGGGAGCCGCCAGCCTGGCTGGGGAAATGCCACCCCCTGCAGCCCCTCTTCCTGGGAATAGCTGCTCTCCCCTGGTTTTCCCTCTCTGAACAGGCAGCACCACTGGAGGAGAGCAAACGAAGCTCCCTGGTGGAAGTTTGCCGGCTAATTATTTATTAATGTCCTGACAGTGCAATCGCCGGCAGCCAGACAGCCCCTGAGCCTCAGGAGAAGGATGAGGAGGAGGATGGAGAGCCGAGGAGCTCGGGGTGAGCTGACACTGCTTCAGTGTCCAGCTGCTCCGGTTACCCATTGCTGAGATCAAGGGCCCATCCCAGAGACCCTGGGATGTGCTGAGAGTCCCAGGGTGGCCCCAATCCCTCGTGGGCGATGGCAGGAGTGGGGCTGAGCCCCCCAGAACAGGCAGTGTTCGGATGCTGACTCGCTGCAAGCAGCGCTCCCGCACACAGGAGCTCCCCGCGCAGGGATAGCAACAGAAATAATGCAGCAAATCACAGCTCGCACAGCCTCCCTGGCACTTGAAAGCATCTCGAGAGCTTAAAAAGCTGCAAGATGCTCTCATTCCCATCCTCTCCTTGCTCCTGTGCTTTGGGGCCCCCCTTTCCAGAGGAAGGGGGAGCATCAATTTCCCCGGCGGCGCGTTGCGGGCCGGGCACGGTGCGGGAGCGGGGCAGCCTCGTGCTGCCCGAGCGGGGCTCCGGCTGACTCATCGCCATGCAGTGTGCAATTACCACGGCAAGTGCAGGCCCCTGCTGTTCCGCACAGGTATCTGTGTCAGCCAGGGCTATTTCCAGCTCTCCCCGCACTCCCGGCTCCGCAGAGAGGTAAGAACGCAGCCGCCTCTCTCCTCCGCCTGCCACAGGCACGGGCACGAGTTTGCCGGGAGCGGAGAGACGAGGGGGGGGTTGGAGATGGGATCCCGACAGCCCGGATTGCACAACTGGGGGAGGAGGGAGCGCTGTGCCATCCCGTGCCCACGCGGGGTAGGGGCACGGGAGCTGGGAGATGGGAGCGGTGGGATCAGGCAGGCAGGATTTGGGGTCGTTATTTAAAACAAAAAAGCAGCAGGGATGGGATAAAGCACAGTCTGAGAGATGCTCTGGCCTGGAAAAGCAGAGGGGAGGGGATAACGGGAGGGCAGTGCAGAGCCTTGCCCTGACAGAGCAGATAAGTGGGGTCAGCAGCTCTGCCTCCCCATCTGTACATCGAGTGCCTGCCCTTCCCCACCGAGCTCTTGAGCCAAACCGCACTCGGAGAGTGAGATTTTTGGATTCCCAGAATGTTTGCCGAAGATTTTTCTCGCTGGTGAGCTGCAAGAGGGGAAAGCTCAGGTGTTGGGCACTTCTTGGACAAGCTCTGAGCAAGGATGCAGCCCTCCAGCCACAAACCTCGATCATGGCAGGACTTTTACAGCCAGCCCTGTCCCCATGGCTATGGGCAGAGGCAGCTGTGCCATCACACCAGTGACAGACTGGGAAGGTCTGGTGTCCCTTCCTGGGAAGCCTGGGTGGGGTGAGTCTGCCCAGGGAGAGCAAGCCCAGCCTTGCCCAGCCTTTGGGGGTTTTCCCGAGGTGCTGGAGGTTTGCTCATCCTCATCTGCAGGCTGCAATGTGGGAGAAGCCTCCACATGTGATGCAGATGTGCCTGGCATGGCTCTGCCCAGAATGGTGACACCAAGGATGTGTGATATCCCTGGAGCCCCAGGGTGTGTCAGGAACATTGTGTGTCCATCCTCACTGCCCTGAGCATGAGCTGTGCTCACCACCCAGCTGGGCTTGGGGTGAAAATGGATAAAGAAGGGATGGATACATCCAAGGGGCTGGGAGGGCTCTGTGCCTCAACATCCCTGTGCCCACCAAAGCCCAACCTGGGAGAGGGTGAGGCCACAGCCAGACCTGTGTCCCTGCTCCAGGTGCCAGGCTGAAAACAGCCCCCAGCACCTCCATCCTTCCCACACCCATCAGCAGAGCCCTCAGCACTGCTACAGTATTTCACTGGAAAAATCACATTAATCATCCTCAGCACCGCCTCCCTGGCCTTTGTCACAGTTTGGTGCCCCAGCACCAGCTTTAAAAGCATTATTTATTTTTAATAAAAGCTGATCTAAAGAGCGGCGTTGGCGGGATGATAAAAATAAAAATGCAGTGGTTGTCACAACTGTCAGCATCCCTGGGAATGGGGTCTGGCAGTGCCCAGTTGCCTTCCCCTCCAGCCTGAGTGGCTGCACAGGAAAGGAGGAAGCAGCAGCACATGCCTTGGGCAGCCTCTGTGCCAGGAAAACACCTCCTGCTCCTTATTTCAACACACAGGTGCACTTCTCCAGTGTATTTGTAATTTTCTAAGTGTTTAGTAACTTTAATTGCATTTACTGCATGAATAAATGAGCAAATAGGACATATACAAATGTTGGGAAGTAAATTAGCTTAAGTCCTTTCATTAAAAGAACTATGTGTTATTAAAACATCTGTGTTGCAATGTGCTGGTATCACATTAGCAACAGGAATAAGAAATCCTGTTTATTCCTACGAAACTAGATTTTCAGGGCATGGATCTGGCAGCGTGCAGGCTGTAAACCACAGTGCCTGGCAGCATCTCCATTTCCCCAGGGAGCCTGGAGAGTCACGGGGCAGCATTCCATGTCCCAGGCTCCAGGGCAAGCTGAGAGCTTCATCCTGAGCCTGTCCCTGGAAAAGTCTGCCTGTACTGCCCAGCCCCACGGGGAGCCCATCAGGCTGGGGGAGAGGAAAATGTGCAGGAATTGTGTAGGAATTGTGCAGGAAGCACACCTCACTCATTTCCTGACCATCTCTTGTCTTTCCATCACTTTTTCTTTTCTGGCAGACAGGAACAAAGCTTGACTGGAGGCCCTGGGAAGAGCCCACCCCAGCTCCTGCCCACCCCTGCTGCAGCACAGGGCTCCTCTCCAGCTCAGGTTTCTCCCTGGCTTTTCCAAAGGAGCCCCGTGAGCAGCAGGGTTTGAATGCTGCCTGGCCGAGGCAGAGCACAGCCATGTCTGGGACAAAACAAAACCAGCATTCACGGGCAGTCATTGAAATTCCCAGCAGCTGTTCCCTCCCAGCACTCCCAGGTCTGCCCTCCTTTGCTGTCCTCAGGCACTTCCAGTGACATTTTCCTGGGTGTTAAGGGAACAAGTTTACTCATCAGCAGCATCCCTCCTCCTGCTGCTCCTGCCTGATAAAAATAAGCCCTGGTGGGGTGAAAAATAAGCCCTGGTGGGGTGGCACTGCCTAGTTCAGTGGGTCACTCCCTGCTAGGACACCCCAGAGTCACCAGCACCCCAAACCCCTGCCCCACATGTCCCACAGCCACTCCCTGGCTCCAGCTCATCCCCGTTTCCTCGTGATGCTGCCTGAACCCCTGAGGCTGAGCCAGCCTGTGGGGGTGGCTGCCCAGGCTGTCTCCAGCACATCCCCACATGGCTGCAGTGGGAGAACCCCCAGGACACTGAGAGAACCCTCAGGGATGGGGCTGCCAGCCAGGCACAGCCACAGCAGCCCCAGCTGGAGCTGAGCTCTGCCCCCAGCACGGCTCACTGCAGGAAGAAATTGCTGGGGCACGTTTTGGTCAGGTTGGGCTGAGCCCCAGCCCTGCCTGGCCGTGGGACTGGCTGTGCTGGGAGCAGGCACTGGGCAGGCAGGGGCAGGCTGGGCAGGGCAGCAGCAGCCAGCACACTGCAGCTCCCAGCCCGAGCCTGGGCTGGAAACGCTGCCTGCAGCGAGCACAAATGAGTTTAGTGGCCTCAATTTAATTCCCATTTGGACACGGTGGGGGAAAAAAAAAAAAGTATAAAAAGAGGGAGAAGAGCAGAGTCTCAGATGGGTGCTGGGATGGAGATGGGGATCTGCAGACAAGTGGGAGCACAGAGTGCCAGGGCTGAGCCCTGAGGAAAGGGGCTGTGCTGGCAGCAGGGATGGGTGCCACAGGGACAGAAAAAGGATGTGCCCAGTTCATGTGGCTGGAGCACCAAGCACAGAACTCCTCCATCCCAGGAAATCCATGGACAGTGCCCTTCTTCCCTCCTCTCCTCACCCAGGGTGTCCCTGGGGCTGGGGCACACCCAGCCAAGGGAAGGCTGGCAGGGGGAAGGTGCCACTTCAAGCCAGGGCTCCGATTTCAAAAAATAAAGTGAGGTTTTCATCTGTGTTTGCTTAGCAGGGTAATGACTTTATTTCTGATTTGATGCTCTTGTCCCTGATGACTCAGGCACAAAAAGGGAGAGCTGATAAGAGAGGAGGCCTGGCCAGAGGGATGCTGGTGGCTGCTCTGTGCCTGGCATTCCCCACCTGGACCTCTTCCAGGGGATTCCAGAGATGCTGTTAGCACTGGGAGCTGGGCTGTGGGATGGCATGGGGAAGGCAGCAGCTCAGGGAGCTGAAAGCAGCAGCAGCCAGCCCTGATAAGAGCTGGGCTCTGCCCTGTTATGGCTGTGGGGAAGGCAGAGAGGAGCACAAGGTATTCCATACTTGGTGTGACCTGCCTGGATCAAGCTGCACCTCTGGCCTCATCCCCTTTGGGAGAAACAAACCTTTCTGCTGGGGAGGAGAGGAGATATTCCCCCTCCCTGTCATCCCTCTGTGCCCACCCCATGCCCCTGGGTGCCTGCTGAGCCCTGGTGGGCAGCAAGGAATCCCTCCCTGAAGGATTTAATCACTCCCAGAGCAACCCAGCTCCATTTCTCCATCACAAGAAACAAGCTGATGTGTTTTGCCTGAGGTAACTGCTTTAGATTGGGAGGGCAATCCCAACCCCACTGTTCCCCCCAGCCTGAAGCAGCAGCTGGGCAAAAGACACATTTTCTTTGCTGAGAAGGAGGTTTCTCCTCTCCCCCATCACTTGTTCCAAGTTTGCCAGTCCCACAGAGATGTGAGCAGAGCTCTGTGCAGCTGGAGGGTTAACATCTCAGCTCTTCCAAATAAATAGAAAATGACCCAGTTTCTTCATTTTCCTCTTTTCCCTAAGTCCAAACACCCAAAAAATGAGATGGTAAGTGGAAGCCACAAATAGATTTCATGTATCCTGGCAGAGCTGGGAGATGAAAGCAGGGAAAACAGCTCCTGCCTCCCCTACTCAGACCTGGGAATGGTGCAGCACATCTTGCCAGGGGTCAACAAAGCAGGAGAGGTTTTGGGTCTGATCCCAGCTCAAATCCTCATCCCTGGGGGAGCAGGCTCTTCCCAAGCTCTCCCATCTGCCTTGTTCCAAGCATTAAGGTGAGTGGCAGAACGTGCCCAGCCTTCAACTATTCCTATCACGTCCCATCTGGAGACAGAAATCTGCCTGCTGGCTTTACAATTAAAATTGAAATGATTTGATTATGGGGCTTCATTAGTAAAAACAAACACCAGGCAGCCTCCCTCCCTCTCCCCACACATCCCCGCCCAGCCCTTCCTCCCTGGGGCTGTTTTAGGTAAATCCCAGCCGGGATGCGGTCGGGCTCACAAAAGGATTCGTGTCTGCAGCTTGTAGCTCCTGTCGGGAGCAGCCTGAAAGGGGCAGATTTCAGACCCACAGATCTCCTGCTTTGGCAGAGGTGAAGGAGCAGCCCCGATGGTTTGATGGGCTGCATGGAGTGCCCTGCACAGAGAGGGAGCAGGATGTTTTCCAGCTCCTCTGGATGCCTGGAGACCTCACCGAGGGGTTCCCACTGCTCCTGGGGCTCCTGCCTGGACTCCATCCCCTTCATTCCGTGAATCTTTGCAATGGGGGTGTTTGCACCTTCACACCGAGCTGGCCTTGTCACTGCTCCCTTTTCCTTGCCTGCAGCTGGCACATCCCACGGGAAGGGCTGAGCAGGCAGGGAGCAGGCTGCCCGTGGTGTGTGCAGATGCTCCAGTCCCTAAAGCATTGGCAGTTCTGGGGGAAGCAATTCAATCAGCACTTGGGGCGTTGGGAACAGGCTGTGCAGGCTGGGAGAGGAGGAATGCCAATGAAGGAGGGCTCGGGAATGCTGCTGGCTTAGGGTGCACTCTGCCTGCCTGCTCCCAGTTTCTCCAGTAGTGACAGCACAAAGGGGAATGGTTTCAAACCGACAGAGAGTAGGGTTGGGTTAGATATTAGGAAAAAAATTCAAGTGTCACCAAGCCAGTGGCACTAACAGCATTGCTGTCCTACCCGGGTTTGCCTTGTGGGCTAAATCTTTAACCAGATCAAGGGTTTAACTTTATCAGTAGCTAGAAAAACGTGGCACCACTTCCCTGGGGCAAAGTATCTCGAGCGCTGCAGAAATTGCTTTTCCTGGGTCTCACTCAGCAGCTCCTTTTGTTTGGGGACCCGTGGGACAGGGAGCAGGGAGCACCCTGTGCCCCGTGCAACACCTGGGCTCCCAGCTGCAAAAACATCCTCAAAATCCTCTAAAATCACGATTTTCACAGCCAGGGGAGCTGGCACTTCCTCTGGCAGGGTGTGTACCTGGTCATGGGTTGCCCTCCTGCTGGGCAGTGCAGGAGGGATGCCACCACCGGAGCAGAGGCTCCTGTGTCCCCTCAGGGAAGCCCCCCAAAATCCCCCTGCCAGCTCCACCAGCTTCCCAGCCCTGCAAAACCTCGCACATCCCCTGCCCAGAGAGGGATGATTGATTATTGTTATTAGAGGTGGAGAACAGTTTCTGTGCACAGCCAGGTGGCTCAGGAGGAATTCGTCACCCAGCGGCGAGGGGGGCCGGACTGTCCCTCTGTCCCTGCCGAGGTGGGGGCTCTCTGCAGCCTCAGGAGGGTCCGAGGCAGCTCCGGGCACGGCCGGATGAAGCCCTCTCCTATCTGATGGGCAAGGGCAAGGCTTTGGCAGCGGCACAGCCGCAGGGCAGGGCTCTGACCTGAGCTGATCCCTGCACTCCCGGGGCATGAGGAGGCGGGACGGCAGCCCCAGCCGGGGCAGGGACCCATCTCCACGGCAGAGATCCATCCTCATGACAGGGATCCATCCCCACGGCAGGGATCCACCCCATCCCCACGGCAGGGATTCACCCCATCCCCACGGCAGGGACCCATCCCGGTGCTGCCCCCGCAGCAGTTAGTGCTGTCACACAGCCTGGGCACAGCGGAGGGGCTGAGAGGCACGGAGGGGACTCTGGGGACCCCCGGCACTGAGGGGACTTTGGGGACCCCCAGCACTGAGGGGACTTTGGGGACTCTGGGGCGCTGCGGGCTGTGCCAGGCAGGGCTGCAGCCCGGGGCTCAGCTGGCACAGCGGGACACGGCGGCAGCCGGTGCGGGCGGCGAGGGGGGGCTCTAATGACGGTCCAGCTCAGCAAAGGTAGCAGAGCATGAAAGCAATTTCACACTTTATTAGACAATTCAGGTGCCAGCTGCACCAGCCTGGAGCGAGCGCTGCTGCTCACACCTCCCCTCCTGCTCCGCACCCCGGGTTCGCTCTCGGTGGGGCTCAGCCCTTCCTCGGGCACACGAGGGGCCAGCGAGGGTGGCCGGGGGCTCGGGCTGCTCCTCGTGGGTCACCTTGCTCGCGCAGGTGGCAGGGGACATTGCAGCTCTGCTCGGAGCCAGCTCAGCCTGGCAGCGCGGGCAGCTCCGTGCCTAAAGCCTCTCGGGCTGGCAATGCCCTTGAGCCCAGCGCAGCCACCCTGCTCCTCCTGGCTCCCTTCTCCGCCCTTTATTCCCTCCGCCCTTTCTGCACCCCGTGGCGAGCGGATGGGGATCCTGCGCTTGGGGCTTGCGTGGCAGCTCCTTGTTCCCACACCTCCCTGCCCGCGGGGTGCCCGATGGGCACACGGACACCTGGGCACCGAGCCATCCTCCTGCCATGCCGGATCTCACCTGGGCTGTGTCCCGGGGAGCAGCAGCCGGTCAGAGCCGAGCCGGAGCTGCCCCGTCCCGCTCCCGGCACGCGGCCGGGCTGGCACCCGCGCCTTGGGGACACAGCCGTGCTGTCACACCCGCGGGTGGACACCGTCCAAATGCCGGCACGTCCAGGATATGAATCAGCCCGGACAGGAGCGCAGCAGCCGCTCCGGGACAAGCGGAGCTCTCCGGCAGCCAGGCAGCGGCGGTGCCAAATTCCGTGCGGGCTGGCGGGCAGGGCGCTGTCACCTCCAGAGCAGCCCCGGGCACGGCAAACCCCTGGCCTGGCATTCATGTCCCTGTTTGCACGGCTCTGCTGCCCTGGTGCCAAGCCATGGCACTGTGGCACCGGGCCAGGGCCGTGCCTAACCTTGACCCGGAGTCCTGGCAGCAGCCGGCCCTGCCCCGCTGTCCCCCCGTGCCCCCAGGCACAGGCACGTTCCACCGGGCCAGCCAGAGCATTCCTCCCGGGAGAGCCTGTCCTTGACAGGCTATTTAAAGGCACACTTGTGCCCTTTCTCCCCCATCGTGTTTAGGCTGGAAGAGCCCTGTGCCCTCCCGTGACTCCAAGAGGCACTTCCAGGCTCAGGGCAGCAGCAGCAGCAGTGCCCTGGTTTGGGTGGATTCATGGAGAAGGGAGGGATGGGCACCCATGTCCTGCAGTCGTGGACACAGACCCCTGGGAAAGGTGCCCTGGCCATCGAGGCTGGCAGCAGGACTGGGGGGAACTGCAGAGCCCAGCCACATGAACTCATTTCTTTCTTCCTGCTGGATGTCCAGTCAAGTCCTGACCACTCCAAATCTCCTTCCAGTGGGAAGTTCATGGCCCAGGATTCAGAGATCTCAGCACTCCTTGTGCCACCATCACCTCCAACCCTCTGAAGGGTCTCAGGCTGTGGCCAGCCTCACCTGGCACAGGACTGATTGCTTGTGCACCCCACTGAGCTGGCAGGAAGGTGGCTTGGGAGAGAAACCCGACCTGATGGGATTTGATTAGGGATGGAAAAACCCAGAGGAGCCATCTGCAGGGAGCTGGAGAGGTGAGCCCTGTGGCTGCAGGGCCTGGGCTGGGTGGGCAAGCACAGACACTCAGCTCCTGCTCCATGACCCTCATCCCCCAGCCTGCTCATTTTCCTTCCTCAGGAACCCATCAGTCTTTCCCCAGGCTGGGAGCATCCTCAGGACGTGTTCCCAGCTCTGGCACTGCTGTCCCCTCACAGGTTTTGTGCAGCTGAGCATTTCCTCGGGGCTCTCAATGCCACCTGGGCACAGCTGGCTGCCCCCCAGCCCCCACAGGTACAAACACAAAGGAAGGTGACCCCCACCCGACCCCAGCCCCACATATGGGACACATGGGACCCATCCCCACCTGCCTGGCACCTGCTCAGGGTTGGGTGAGGACGTGCCAGCCCTGCCCCGCTGCCCAGAGCACTGGGGAGCCCGCGGGGAGCCCGTGGGTGGCCCCGGGCAGGGCAGGGCAGGGCAGGGCAGGGCAGGGCAGGGCAGGGGCCCGGCGTGCCAGCGCTCGCCAGCCCGCACGGGCACTTTGATGCGGGCAGGCAGGAGCCCAGGGCAGCCGGGGCGACGCCAGCCCGGAGCTGCACGGAGGGTGAGGGACGGGCAGCGAGCCGTGCCAGCCCCGAGGGGCTCCTGAAGGCCCCTCTGGCACCATATCAGCGTCTCCTAACAATGCAGCCACGGGGAAACTGAGGCAGGGAGCTGGGATACCTCGGGAACGGTGTGGGAGGCTGTCCCCATTCTCAGACCCAGCCTTAGGTCAGGACCGACACGGATTGATTCTCCCAAAAATCTCTTCCATGCGACCCGTGTCAACCCGGTGGGGATCTGTGCGGGTCGCAGGGGCACGAGGGGGGCCGAGGGTCCTGGAAGTGGCGATGTCTGTCCCCCTGAGCGATGTGGAATCCCCCGAGTGTCCCCGCACTCCCCGCACTCCCGCACCAGCGCTCCCAGTACGAGCCCAGCGGGCACTGGGAGCTGGTGCGGGGCTCCCTCTGGCGGCCGCAGCGCAGCGCTGCCACAGGTGCGCACTGCCCAAATTCTCAGGGACTCGGTGCCCGGGTCGCCAAATTCTCAGGTGCCCAGGTAGCCAAATTCTCAGGTACCCAGGAGCCCAGTTTCTACAGTACTAAGGTGCCCAGTGCCCAGGTGCTCAGGTAGCCAAATTCTCAAGTGCCCAGGTGCTCAGTGCCCAACTGCCTAGAGTGCCCAGGGGTTCAGGTATTCAGGCACCCAGGTAGCCAAATTCTCATGTGCCCAGGAGCCCAGTTTTTCAGGTACTTAGGTGCCCAGGTAGCCAAATTCTCAGTACTCAGGTGCCCAGTGCCCAGGTGCTCAGTGCCCAGGTGTCCAAGTGCCCCATGCCTGGCTGAGGACCCTTCTGCATTGCTGCACCTCTGCTCCAACCAGACACTGCCTCATCACCCTCGGGACACATTTGTCACTCGCAGGGATTTCAGCAAATCCCTGGATAACTGCAGCCACCTGCCCTGACTCCCTGGTGCTGCTTTGCTTTGTGCCAACACACCCACAGCACTTGGCACCCTCACACCTCCCACCCAGGAGCCTCCCATCACCTTCCCAGCTGGGGGCTGCCTCCCTCCAGCATCTCCTGTGAGGTGTCCTTGGGTGCCAAGCTGGCTGCTCCCATCCTGTGCCCCTGCTGTGGGCTGGCCACGCTCACACGGGCAAGCTCCAGCCCGTGGGCTCCTGCACGGGGACAGTCACCAGGTAGCTGGAGGGCACGTAGCCCCTCTGGCCATTCACCTCCACCAGGCTCCACTCTGTGCTCCCCTTCTTGTCGTGGGGCTCCAGCAGCAGCACGGGCTGCCCTGCCTGCAGGGTCACCTCCTGCGGGCTCCTGGCTGTGAAGGAGAAGCCAGCCACCACCTGTGGAAGGCAGGGAAGGAAAGGGGGAGGAAACCTTTGCTGGAGCTGGCAGCCAGTGGGGGAAGGATGTGGCAGGATAAGCAATTCCATGAGGGCAGCACAGCAGTGCCAGGGGTGGAGGGATTGAGGACCCACCAAGGACAATTCTCTTGCCTTGTCCACCCTGGTCCCAGCAAGGAGACACCTGGAAAAGCAGATGCACCATCCCACCCACACAAGGAACTAGCAGGGAGCTGGTGGGGCTCCTAGAAATGATCCTGGGGGTGTCCCCCACTCTCACCTGGAATGTTGGGGTGAAGGTGGCCACCTGTGGCCTGGGAGCTTCAGGGGGTGCATAGGAATGTCTCCTCCTCTCTGTGCCACTGTCCAGGGACAGCAGCTCCATCCCAGGCTGCTGGGCTTGTACTGGGCTGTAGGGTCTGAGTTTTGCAGCAGGAACAAACCCTCGGGGCCCTGCAGGACATGGACACACACAGGTCATGGGATCCTGCTGCCTGGCACAGGCAGGACTGCCTGGAGGAAACAGGAATGACATTTTGGCTATTGCTTGGCATGGCACAGCAGTCCTGCTCAAACTAGGGGATATCCAGGAGAAATCCCTGTCAAAAGAAGAGTTCCTGTCTGGTGCATGGATTCTCCTTCCCCCCATAACACTTCAGGAGTGCTCCCCTGGGGAACCAGCCAGAACACCTGAACCTTACAACTGATGGCAGAGCTGAGGTGACCTTGGGCTGAGAACATCCTGGAAAGGAGCACCCAGGACACCACAGCCTGCTCCATCCAGGAGAAGGAAATGATTCAGGTGAGGAGAGGCTGCCCACAGTGCTCAAAGTACCTCCAGCATCCACCAGCCACCTGCTCGTGTTCCCCTTGGTGTCAGAGCTCTGCAGCAGAGCCACGATCTGTCCCCTCAGCAAGGTCAGGTCCAAGTCTCTGCTGCCACTGATGTTGCTGGTCACTTGGTAAAGCTTGTCTGGGCCGTGCTTGCTCACAAGGGAAAGGACCTTCCTCTCCTCAGCAGGGGTCAGAGGCTGGTGGGGAGCACAAGACACAGGAGCATTCACTGAGACCCTGAATGCCTCCAGCACCTGCTCTCCTTTCTGCAGGATCACATCCCAGGGCCAGGGTAAGAGGATAAACTCCTGGACACTCCCTGCTCCACCCCTAGGTTTGCAGATGAGTGTCCAGAGCCAGCAGAGCTGAGCTGGTTCATCCCTGAGCTGCTCTCAGGGGCTTGGGGGAAATACTGTGGGACACCCTGAGTCACATTTTGAGCCAGCCTCCCCACCAAGGGGATTTTCTGCACTGGGAATCCACAGTCCCAGTGGATAAATCCACAGTCCATCTCTCTCTATCCAGCTGGCTCAGGTTGTGCCCTGCCCAGCCCTACCTGTGTGCCAGGGCTTGGTGTGACAGTCTCAAAGGCCTGGCAGAAGGCACGGAGCTGAGCCCCCGACTGCTGCAGGGTGTCTTCCACCACCTTCCAGAAACTGGGCAGGGGCATGTGGCCATGGGGCAGCTGTGGAGACAGACTGGGATCAGGGACAGAGCTCTGGGTATGGGCAGAAGGGAAGCAGCAGGAAGAAAAGTGGGGAGAAAGTAAAAGACCAGACCTGACCAGTAAATTCACCTCACACATGGGATCAAAGGTTTGATCCTTCCTGACTTTGAGCTGCATCTTGTTCTGGTCCTGGCTCAGGCCAGGGCTCTGCTCCACCCCAGGGCTTTTGACAGCCCTCACTCTCTGTATTTGCAAACATCAGGCTCAGTCTGAGCAGTGAGTTCTGGGAGACATCTCCCAGGGGATGGGGCTGGGGGAGGCTGTACCCCAGCCCAGGAGCTGCCTTTCTCCTCCCTGCCTTCCTAGCACAGGGCTCTCAGGAGCTCTGAGCTCACTCTGATCTCTCAGACAGCAGTACATCAATAAATCACCAGCAGTGTCCACAAACAGAAAGCAGAGTTGTGCAGAAGAGAAAATCTGGCTTTCCCCAGGCAGGAAGGAAGTGAGATCCTTCCAAAACCTCAATGCCCTCATGCCTCAGAGACCTCCCACACCTGAAGAAGGCAGCTCTGGCTCAGCCTGAGGGGTCCCACTCACCTGCTCCAGCTCCTTTTCTGCCTGCTGCAGGACCTGGGCAGCCAAGTCCAGCTGCAGGGCGCTGAAGGAGCGCAGGATCTGCCCCAGGAGCTGCAGGGCCACCTGGTTGAAGCAGGGCAGCTCGGCCAGCAGCAGCTCATTGATGGCCAGGTAGGTGTTCATGGCTGCCTCCTCGTCGTAGCTCACGCTGCCCATCTCGCTCTTCCTCTCCTGGATCTCCTCATAGTCCAGCAGCTTGTCCAGGCGCTTCTTGACCAGCTGCTGGGGCCCCTCCAGCATGTCTGAGAGGCTGCACAGGGGCTGCCACACCAGCCTGTCCACACGCTGCTTCTGGCAGGTGGGAGAACCCCAATTTCCACGTGAGCCCCCAGCCAGGAGCAGCTGCCAGCACTGGGGCAGGGGGGAAGGTTTGGGGATCTGTGGGGTGGGGAGCACCTGGGACATTTTCTCACAGGATGCCAACAATGCAAACCCTTGGGAGGGAGCACAATTCCACACAATTCCAAACTTGTGCTCCATGGAAACAGCTCAGAGCTGAGCCTCTCTCCCCACACCCCTGCCCAGACCCCATTTAAAGGCCCTCTGCCCCTGCCTTGGGGTGCCCTGGTCTCCTCCCCATCCCCTTGGGTGCACATCAGACAGCTCACCCCAGCCCTGGCTGGGCTCAGGAGCTGTGCTGCTGCTGCTGCTGCTGCTGCTGCTGCTGCTGCTGCTGCTGTGTCTGTCCCTGCTCACCCCAGCCCTGGCTGGGCTCAGGAGCTGTGCTGCTGCTGCTGCTGCTGCTGTGTCTGTCCCTGCTCTCCCCAGCCCTGGCTGGGCTCAGGAGCTGTGCTGCTGCTGCTGCTGCTGCTGTGTCTGTCCCTGCCCTCCCTTCCCTGGAGCTGCTCCCTCACTCCGCGTGTCAGGGACTGCAGACGGATCTTGTTACTTGTTCCCGGCTCTGCCGGGCTCTGGGGGACTCTGAGGACACTGGGGAGGCTCAGCCCTGGCTGCCAGCCCTCGCTGTGCCCTGGCAGAAGGTGGCAGAGCTGCAGGAGATGCGCAGGGAAGGAGCACTCACAAACTGTGGGAGCACGGAGCCGTGGAGGAGCTCGGAGAGGCGGCGGTGCTGCCGGGCGGGTCCCTCGTCCATCTGCAGGTCACAGCGGTGCGGGGCGGGCAGCAGGAACGCCTGCAGGGAGGAACCACACTGCTGCAGCTCCTTCCCAATGGTCCTGCGTGGGCAGCCCTTGTCAAGCGTGTCCTGAAAGGGCTTTCCAGCCCGGGAGTTGCTGCTGAACTCTCTGCAGCTTTCCTGATAATGCTGTGTCTGGGGATTGCATGTTATGCCAGCACTCAGACTTTCATTTTCCTCAGATGCCCCAAGGGATTTCCATGAGAAAATCGCAGCAGCTGCTGACCCAGGTGATTTCAGAAGGGCAATTTGTTGTCAGGACTGATCTGGGGACATTTCTGCCTTATACACATTATTAGAGCAAGAATTCCCAGGCTGAACAACACCTGGCCTTTTCAATCTTTTAAGACCTTGAAATAATGATAAGTTTAAGGACAGATTATTCTCAAATGACACCAGCTCAGACAGTGCTGTCAAAGCCTCACCTTTGCTTTAAACCCCCCTGGACCTGAGCAATCCTTGGATGTTGTGCAACTCCCTGACACAACAGCTGCAAATCCCTGGACATCCCCAACAGCTCCTGGTTTCCACAGGGCTTGAAAGAATTCCACAATCCCAAGGAACAGCCCCTGGCCAGTGGCCAAGGTTTTACCTGTAAATGGTCCAGGTAGGATGCCACGTTCTCCTTCAGCGTGACCACACTGGATGCCACACACTGGAACTTCTCTTCCAGGTCATCATATTCCTTGTCCTCAGTCTGTAAGGAGAGAGGCAGCTTGTCACCAGCATGGGCAGGGCTGGTGGCCATCACTGGGGGCTGGAACAGCAGCCAGGAGCTCATGGGGCTGGGATAGGAAGGGCAGAGGCTGGAGGGCTCCATGAATCTGGAAAGGGGTCAAAACATTGGTGCAGGCAGCTCTTGGTGGGGTTGTGGTGGTGGGGAACACTGTCTTTCCTTTTGCTGGGTGGCCCAAGGATGCTGTAGGTCCTTTGAGAGCTAAAAGGCTGCCCTGCAATGCTCTGGGGTGTGGAGTGAGGTGCATCCCTGCATCCCTGTCCTTGGGATGATGGAGAACCAGGACACAGCATCACCCACCCCACCCTGGGCTCCTCATTCTGCTATGGAGCCACCTCAGGAGCAGCAAAAAGCCCCAGAAAGGAGCCCAGGAGGGGCAGCAGGGGTGAGGGCAGGGGGGAAGGCTGCCCACCTTGGCCACCACGCCAGCCTCGTGCAGCAGGAGGCGGCTGAGGCGCGTGGTTTTCTTGGCAATGGAGTGGGTGTTGAGGCGCGCCAGGCGGTCCCGCAGCGACAGGTGCTCGGCCTTGTTGTATTTGGCTGCTGCCTCGGGTGGCAGGACACAAAACAGGGGAGAAAAGAGCAGAAGAGGAGAGTTGATGGCTGAGCAGGCAAGGAAGGTGAGCAGCACAGGGGCTGAGCAACGGGGTAAGCATGAGCCACATCGAAGAAAGAAAAGATTGTAAAGCCAAAAATCAGGGTGAGCTCCCATCTATGGGGAGCCTGATTTCTCCTATCCCAAGGGCAGGAGTGTTATTCCATATTCCCATTCCCTATTCCCTATTCCCCATTCCCTATTCCCTATTCCCTATTCCCTATTCCCTAGCCCCAGGAATGTGGACAGACTGGTTTTGTCCTCTGTGGAGGCTGGTGAGCTGACAGGAATGGAGTTAGCCACTCTCCCTTGGGCACCCACCTTTCTGATATTAGAGAAGAATATTTCTCCCATAACGCCTCCCTGCTCTATCCCGCTGGCTCTTCCCCCTTTTTCCTCCCCTGCACCCTCAGTGATGCTCTACCCCTCCCCTGAGCTTCCCTATATAAACCCCTCTCCCCCGATCCTGTGATAATTGATAAATGATTCGTGTTAATCATAGAAGTTTTGGAGTTTGTCTAAACCAGAATACTTAAAATAAGAAAAGAACATGGACTTAGATAAAGGGAAATATATGATTAAACCCATTCTGTTTAAATCCCCCTGTTATGAATTTTGTATATTGAATATTGTATACCAGTGTGTAAAATAAAAAAAAAAAAAAAAAAAGAGGAGGGGGGGTTTTCCAGTCTGAAATGTTTTTTTTTTTTGCAGAATCAGATTTCCTGCCTTTGTGTAATCAATCACAAACTATCTGCTAAAGATCAGGCTTCCCACTTCTCCTGGTTTTTATCTACCCAGACCAGATGGTTACATGACCAATTGTCCCAAGAGCTGTCCCACGGAAGTTTGGAAGTTTCTTTGACCACCCCTGCTTACCTTGCAGAATTACTACAACAGAACAATCACAATTATTGATGACTACAAGGACAAGCATCATATAAAAAGGGAGCTGCAAACCAAGTTTAGTGGAAATGTGGAGTGGGCGGTGATCCCTCACGTTTTCCCCAGCGCGCTGCTGGCTCTGTCTATATAAATTAAACCAATGTAAATTTTGCTAAATATCGAGACTTTGTTTCTCATTTATAACACCCCCCTCGAGGAGAAGACGAGTAAAGCCGCTGTTGGAACCCGCACCAGGCTCCTGTCCCTTCTCTTCAGCGTCGCCGACAGGAATCACAAAAGAGCTCAATCGCTTCTCCCGGGAGAGAGGACATTGCCTGTGCCACTAGAACATCTTTTTAAAGATGCCTCTTTGTTTTCTGTTTCGCCTTTTATGCAGGGTGGAGGAATTGAAGAACCGAGAATGGGCAATCAATTAATCCGTCCGAGGTTTAGCCCTTCTCAAAGAGACGTTTATTACCAAGATACCTTTATCTCGGGAGGCTTTAAGTTTTCAAAGAAGCGACTTAAAGAATTTTTTAACCGTGTTTTTAAAAATTTTTCGTTTACTAATGGGGATTCTATTCTTTTAAGTACTTTTTGGGATGACGAGAGGATCGTTGGGTAAGCATTCAGAGGGAAGTCACCCGGGAGGGAGACTGGGAACTGGCAAATAAAATCACAGCTTTTCCACTTATAAATAAGCGAGGGAGTAGGAAGAGAGCCACAGCACACCCACTGTGGGAGTCCCTCCCATCTGGGGAATTTAAGGAATTAGGTAAAATAGTAAAGGAGCAGGGTCGGACATCGGGTTTGGCGGCGCGGCGGGGCCGGTTCCGTGAGCGGCTCAGCATCATCCCGGCGCTGCCACCGTGTCCGTGTCGCACTTGTTGGGCACGGTCGGAGGCGACGGCGTGGGGATGGAGAGCTTTGAGGTGCCGGACTGGGAGCTGCAGAACGAATTAAACCCGCAGCGGCACCGCCAGACCAAGGAAGAGGCGACCTACGGCGTGAGCGCTGAGCGAGGCTCGGATGAGGACTCGGATGAGGATGAGAAGATGGTGAAGCAGGAGGAGATTCTCAAGGAGTTTGTGCCCAAGAAGTTAAAAACAGGTGGAAATTTCAAGCCCAGCAAGAAAGGCTTCGCAGGGGGCTCCAAGTCCTTCGGGGGTTTTGGAAGCTGGGAGAGACACACTAAAGGAATTGGGCTGAAGCTTCTGCAGAAGATGGGATATGTCCCTGGAAGAGGTCTGGGGAAGAATGCTCAAGGAATCATCAATCCCATCGAGGCCAAGCAGAGGAAAGGCAAAGGTGCTGTGGGTGCTTATGGCTCTGAGAGGACCACGTGGTCCTTGCAGGACTTCCCTGGGGTGGACTCCGAAGAGGGAGCTGAGGAGGAACTTCAGGAGCTCAGCCAATGGTGGAAGGTCCCGAATGGAGGCAAGAAAAAGCCCAAGTACAGCTACAAGACAGTGGAAGAGCTGAAAGCCAAGGGCAGGATCAGCAAGCAGCTTGCAGCCCCTCAGAAGGAGCTGTCCCAAGTCAAGGTGATCGACATGACAGGCCGGGAGCAGAAGGTTTATTACAGCTACAGCCAGATCAGCCACAAGCACAACAGCCCAGATGAGAGCCCCCAGCAGCCCCTGGGCAAGGACTCCAGGCCCCAGGGCTTTGCTCTGCCTGAGCTGGAGCACAACCTGCAGCTGCTCATTGACATCACAGAGCAGGAGATCATCCAGAGCAACCAGCAACTGCAGCACGAGAGGGACATGGTGCTCAACCTCAGCCACGAGATCCAGAGGATGGCTGAGCTGCTGTCCCACGAGGAGAAGGCCATCAGCAACCTCAGCAAGGTGCTGGACATGGTGGAGGAGTGTGAGAGGAGGATGCAGCTGGGCTGTGAGAACCCTCTGACCCTGGATGAGTGTGCAAAGGTCTTTGAGACCCTGCAGGACAAGTACTATGAGGAGTACAGGATGTCAGGCAGGGTGGACCTGGCAGTGGCCATAGTTTATCCTCTCATGAAGGAATACTTCAAGAACTGGGATCCTCTCAAGGACTGTACATATGGCACAGAGATCATAGCCAAGTGGAAGAGCCTTCTGGAAAATGACCAGCTGTTATCCCACAGTGGGCAGGACCTGTCAACAGATGCTTTTCCCAGACTGATGTGGGAGATCTGGATGCCAAATGTCAGAAACACCGTGGCACGGTGGCAGCCAAGGAACTGCAGACCCATGGTGGATTTCTTGGACAGCTGGGTGAACATTGCTCCTGTGTGGATACTGGATAACATTCTGGATCAGCTCATCTTCCCCAGGCTGCAGAAGGAGGTGGAGAGCTGGGACCCTCTGATGGACACAGTGCCCATCCACTCGTGGATCCAGCCCTGGCTGCCGCTGATGCAGGCGCGGCTGCAGCCGCTCTACTCGCCCATCAGCAACAAGCTGGCCCATGCCCTGCAGAAGTGGCACCCCAGAGACTCCTCTGCCAAGATCATCCTTCTGCCCTGGAAGGATGTCTTCACTCCTGGCTCCTGGGAGGCCTTTGTGGCCAAGAACATCGTGCCTAAACTCGGAATGTGTCTGAGCGAGCTCGTCATCAATCCCCACCAGCAGCACGTGGATGCCTTTTACTGGGTGATTGACTGGGAGGGGATGATTTCTGTCTCCAGCCTGGTTGGGCTGCTGGAGAAACACTTCTTCCCAAAGTGGCTGCAGGTGCTCTGCTCTTGGCTCAGTAACAGCCCCAACTATGAAGAGATCACCAAGTGGTACCTGGGCTGGAAATCCATGTTCTCAGACCAGCTGCTGGCACATCCCTCCATCACAGAAAAGTTCAATGAAGCCCTTGACACCCTGAACCGGGCTGAGTCCTGCAGCGTGGCTGGGCACATGCAGCAGGGCACTGGGGAGAGCATGGGGTGTCTGACACACACGGAGCAGCACAAGGAATTCCAGCACGAGAACCTGGCACAGCATAGCATCGACCCCCTGAGCTTTAGGGAGCTCATCCAGACCAAGGCCCAGGAGCACAACATCGTCCTCATGCCCATCACTGGCAGGAGACACGAGGGCAAACAGCTCTACACCTTCGGCAGGATCGTCATCTACATCCACAGGGGAGTGGTCTTTGTGCAAGGGGAGAAGACCTGGGTGCCCACCTCACTGCAGAGCCTCATTGACATGGCCAGGTGAGTCACCTGGGTGCCCACCTCACTGCAGAGCCTCATTGACATGGCCAGGTGAATCACCTGGGTGCCACCTCACTGCAGAGCCTATTTAGCCATCAAGTCACAGCAGCAACTCAAAAGCCAAGACAGCACAACACACCAATCAGCTGTCCTGGAACCAAAAGTCCATTCTTCCATTTGCAAAAATGGCCAAATGGGTAAGTGCCTTCCCTCAATCACTACTGCCTCCCTACTTCCCTCCCACTTTCCCCTTTTTCATCCACAAAATAAGTGCTTTCAAAATTTCCCCAAATCCCATTACCCTTTATGTTCCCTCAAATTCCTACTCTCCCCTGCATGGTGTCCCTCCCACAGCCATGCTTCTCCCTACCTTTGCTACCCAGCTGCCAATCTGTTTTCTCAAAGTTCCTTTTTAATACAAAGGGGGGGATGATATGGGGGGGAAAGAAAGAAAAATTTCCCAAGGTAACAACCTTTGTTTCTTATTCCAAATTAATGATTTCTATTATTCTAACTCGTGCAAGCTCAGTCACAGCTAACCACATTGCTAACAGCCACCAGAGTGCCAGTCCATGCTGAAGAATCCCTTTCCTGACTCAGTTTCCTGACAAGCCATGCTGAGAAAACTTCACCTCCCTTCCTACCACCTCCAAGATGCTCCAAAAATCTTAACAGAGATTAGAGACTCAAAAAACCGCTTGCATTTTGAAAATTGTTTTATGAATGCTTCTGATCGCTTTTGTCACTTTGTGTTCTTTAGTTACCTCAACTATTTAATTTTAAAATCCTTCATAGAAATTTTCTTAATTAATTAATGCAGGGGAGTTGCCTGCACAGCCAGGCAGGAGGCTTTGAAGTGCTTTAAGTGGGAATCAGAGCCCAGGGGTTGGTTCACTCACCCACCTCCCGGCGCCGCTTGTACTCGTTGATGTTGGCATTGACCTGGGCCATGGCACGAGCTGCTGCCTGCAGGGCTGAGTGGGCACTGCCACTGCTCGGGGTGTTCTCCAGGATCTTCCCCAGCAGCAGAGGGTATTTGGTGACCCTCTGCACGGGCATCACCAGGAAGAAGCTGAGGTCGGATGCGCCCGTGTGAGGCCTGGTGGAGAGAGGGAGTGCTCAGGGCTCTGCTTTCCTGCTCTCCGTGGCTTCTCTGGGAGTGTTTTTGGGAGAGAGCAGCCCAGATGTTGAGGGGCATTTCTGGTTCACCTCCAGCTGCAGGGGGACTCTGTGCCTGCCAGCCCTGAGGGCAGTGCCAGCCCTGGGTGGGTGTCTTGCCTCCCTGAGCAGCTCAGTGTGTGCCCAGCCCTGGCACACAGGATCAGTGGCAGCAGGGAGGGAGGGGTTGGCAGAGTGTGTCCCTTCCCACCCTCAGGAAAGCATCTTTGCTTTGGGAATCACATCACCTGTGCCCTAAGCAGCAGATCCCAGGAGCTCCTCACTGCCACTCCTGCTTCTCCTGGCTCTGACAGCATTTGTAACCCCCCTGATCATTCAGGTCCCCTCGGGCCAGCCTGTGTCTCTCTGGTCAGTATGAGGAGTATGTGCCCTCCCTGGGGAAGGCAGCAGCTGTGGCTGTCACCCATCCCTTATAAAAGATTATGAACCAAGGGTCCAGGACAGGCTGCCAGGATTACACCAAGAACTGCCACAAAGGTGGTGGCCATATGACACCCAGCCTGGTGACTCAGATCCATGCAGGCAGCTTGTCCAGAGAGGAGCAGGGCAAAGCCAGGATGTGAGGCAGGGCCAGGGAGGTGGTGGCTCAGCAGCAGGGACCCACACAGTGGCATTCAGGGTGTCCAGGATCTCCCCCTGCAGCCGGGGGTCCCTGCGGTAGCTCTCCACCAGCTGCAGGGCGTGGTCATAGCTGGCACAGTAGATCTTGTAGACAGTCTCCATCTCTTCCTTGAACTCCTGGAACAGGGTGCCTGAGGAAGGAGAGTGGGGCTGGAGAGGAAGGTCCTTTCCCACAGGCTCAGAGTTTCTCCCCAGCCTGCTGGAAGGGCAAGGCCAGTGGAGCAATGCCAAGCACGCCAGGACAGGCTCTGCCCCCTGGGGCTGCTGCTGTCCCCATCACTGTCTGCAGGCTGGGCAGGAGCAGGAGGGGCAGGGCAGGGCAGGGCAGGGGGCTGGCACACCCCTGCCCGTGGGTGGGCACTGCACCACTTACTGATGCAGAGCAGCTGCTCCTGGCCCTGGCCAGCTGTGGCCTCCAGACCCTTCAGAAACCGTCTGGAGACATGGAGGATGTCATCAGTGTTAGAGAAGAGTCCTTCCAGGTCAAGCTCAGGCAGCTGAAGGGAACAAAGATGCCCCAGGCTAAGCCAAATTTATCAGAGATGGACCAGGTGTTTTAGTGGCATTCCAAGTGACCTTCTATGTGCCCCAAGGGACTCCCCAGGAGCTGGAGTGATGCTCTGTTTGAGGAGGCTTTGGGAATGCTGAGACCTGTCTGGGCTCCCAGGTAGGACAGGGTTAAAGCCATGGGATGGCTCTGCTGGGTCAGACCCAATGTCCATCCAGCCCAGAGCCTGGCTGGTGATGGGGAGCTCAGGAAGGAGATTTGGGCATCTCAGAGCTCTGGACAGACCCACCCTGCAGAGGGGCAGGGGGAGGGGCCCGGTGTCACCTGCTTCTCCTGGAGGTGTTCCCGGATGTCTGTGACACACAGCTGCAGGTTGTGCACGTAGCTGGCCTCGGTGGTGATGAGCTCCTCCAGGGCCAGGCGCTGGCTCAGCTCCGTCCTGTCACAGGGCACGGCCTCTTCAGCCTCAGCTGCATCCTCAGAGCTGGGCTCTGCACTCGCCATGGCAGCAGCACCTGCAGGGTGCCACACACTGCTGACCCACCCAGCTGCCCACCCTGTGCCTGGGGGACCCACAGCACATCCCCAGGGCCACCCAACCCAGCTGCATTCACAGGCACGCTCCAAAACCATAAATCCACAAAAGCAGCGAGCAGGAGCAGGCTGGCTGCAGACACCCATGTGTGGCAGGCAAGGACTTGCACACACACGTGCCCACGCTCTGGTGACCATGTGTGGGGCTGGGGGGCAGGCAGAGGTGCCAGCAGGGGTCTGGCAGTTGCCCCCCAGCACTGGGGCTGTGAAGGGACCCGTCCCCATGGGCAGGGCAGGGTTTGCCAGCTCCTCTCCAGCTCCTTGCTGCTGGGGCCAGTTGTTCCCTCCCTGCCTTGGCTGTCAGTGCCTGGCACCTTGCCTGGCATTCAAGGGTGCTGTTCAGAGTACAAAGAGTGGTTCTGCAGTGCTGGAACAAGAGATGTTTCTGAGACAGCAAGAGCTGCTTTAAAAGCCACTGGGACGGGGGGAGGAGTGGGCAGAGCTGCTGATGCCTCTGCCAGATGCCCTGGCAGCCCCTGGTATGCAATGCCAGGGCCATGCATGGCACAGCACTCTCCTCTCTCCTCCCTGCTCTGGAAAATCCGAGCTGATTCCTGGTGTTTTCTTCTCAGGAAACTGGCTCTGCTCTTACTGATACCAGGGAGGATGAGCAGCTCGCAGAGCATCACAAACAGTGCTTGGCTCCTGGCAGGAACGCCCTGGGAGACAAAGGTGTGGCACAGCCCACCCTGGCACAGGCACAGCTGGGCTGGATCCAGACCCCGGCAGGGGCAGCAATGCTGCCGGGAGGAGAGCAGCAAAGGCAAGGCAGAGGAGCCTGGCAGGGTAAAAGCCAGATGGCACAAACAGCACACAGACTTTGCCCTGCCCTACCTGCCCTGCCAGTGCCAACTCCACAGCCAGGCTGCCCCAGTCCAGCCCCTCTCCCTGTTCCCACCGGGATAACAAGTGGCTGATGCAGCTGCGGGCCGTGGGCAGGGCCAGTGGCCCCTCCTGGCACACGCCCACTGTTCTGGAGGAGAGCTGGGCTTGGCACAGCAAGCAGAGACCGCATTGGACCTTCGGGGCTGGGTCACCCTGCCAGCTGCCACCCCCTGCCTCCCCTGCCTGTGCCATGGCTTTGGCTGCGGTGGGACAGGGGCGGAGGAGGCTTTTAAACATCCCTCCGAGTGCTTCAGAGGCGTCCAGGCAGAAGGATTCCCATCAAGAACTGCTGGGCAAACCCCGTGTCCCCTGCCTGGGGTGACAGCAAAACCCCAATTCAGGAAGCAGGTGGAAAGCCCCGCTCTGACACCCCCTGAGCACTGGAGGGGTGCCCTGCAGTGTTGGGGTGTCCCCGGTCCCTGCAGCAGCATCCCCGGAGCACAGAGCTGCTCTGGGGGTTTTCCCAGGCCTGGGACCTCAGTGGGACAAGGGAACCGTGCAAAACTAAACCGCAGCATTTCTGGGCAGCGTTGGAGCAGGCAGACAGCGCAGGAGCAGGTTTCGTTTCCCCAGCCCCCCCCGCTCCCAGGCAGCTTCTCGCATTTGAGCTGTCACTGCTGCCTCGGCGGCTGCCAGCATCCCTGCCCGTAACGGGGGGCTCCGGGAATCCCTGTCCCTAATGGGGGGCTCCGGGAATCCCTGTCCGTAACGGGGGGCTCCGGGAATCCCTGTCCCTAAAGGGGGAGCTCTGGACATCCCAGTCCATAACGGGAGGACTCCCAGCATCCGTGTCCCTAAAAGGGGTCTCCGGGAATCCCAGTCCGTAACGCGGAGACCGGCCCGGCCCCCCCGACCCCCGCGCACAGGAACCGCCGGCTCTGCGCCCGCAGCTCCCAGCGCTCCCCAGCAGTGTCACCGCCTCTCTTCAGCCAGCCCAGCCTCGCTGTGTCCCCCCGAACCCCCTGAACCCCCCGAAACCCCCGGGCCCGGCTCTCACCTGCGGAGCGGGCGGCGTTGCGCAGGTCGCGGTGCGCGGCCGCTGCTGCGGGCGGGGACAGCGGGGCGGGCACGGGGGGACACCGAGCACGGGGGGACCCCGAGCAGGGGGTGACCCCGAGCAGGGGTGACCCCGAGCGGTGCCGGCCCGGTGCCGGTGCCGGTGCCGGTCCGGCCCGCGGCAGCCGCAGCTCGGTCTCCGGGAGCGGGGCGGTCCCTGCGCAGCCCGGCGGGCGGGGGAGGCTGGCGGCCGGCCCGGCTGGCACCGAATGGCCCCGAACGCGCCGCCCCCGCCGGCACCGGCACCGGCACCGGCACCGGCACCGGCACCCGGCACCGGCACCCGGCACCCGGCACAGGCACGGGCGTTCTGTCCTTCAGAACAGCCGAGCCCCGGCACCGGCACCGCTCTTCCCGTCCGTCCATCCTCCGGGGCAGCGTGCCGGCAGCACATTGGAGGGGACACTCCGGGAGCAGGGGACACACTGGGACAACACGGGACACTCGGGGAGAGCAGGAGACGCACCTAGAGCAAGGGACACTCCGGGAGCGCAGGGGACACACCGAGAGGGCAGAGGACACAACGAGAGCAGGGGACACACCGCCTCTCCCGTGTCACAAATAGCAGGGACAGGTCCCCCGTGTCCCCCTGGCATTGTTCACAGCCCCAGTGACGCCCGGTGTTCACAGCCCGTCCACGAGCGCATTCCCACCGTGTTATCCCAAGGTCAGGCGCGTCCCCGGCACTGCCCCTCTGCCCTTACCAGCTGCTCAGCCAGGGAACGGCGGCAGAAAACAGAAATGAAAATATAACCGGGGATGAGGTTGCCAGGATTAGGGCATGGGGAACCAGCGGCTGCTTGGCATGAAGAGTTGGTTTTGGTTTTTGGTTTGTTTGTTATTTTTTTCTGCTTGGTGAGGTGTTAGTATCTTTATAAACAAGCTATTGAGGAGAGAGAGGCTGATTCCTCGTCCTGACCACAGGGAGGGGATGGCAGCACCGGGGTTTTTCCAGGCTGACCCACAGTGTGCAGAAAGTGTCACTGTGAAAAGGACTCTTGAGTTTTTTAGTGACTCATGCAGGACAAGGCAGCGTCTGTGACTGAATCCAAAACTCCCCATGGGGCAGCACAAGCTCTCTGGCTCTTCCAGCCCTTCCCTCTGAGTCCCTTTGTGATACAGGCTGGACAGGGCAGCACAGGGACCCACATGCACCTGCTCTTCTGGCTCCCAGCCAATGCTGGTGCCACAAAGCCCATCCTGTCCCCCTGCCTGCACCCCATCCTGCCCACAGAGAGCTGGGTGTTGATTTTGGGGCTCCAAGCAATGCCCATGACACTGGCTGGGTGTGGGGCTGGGGTAAAGCACCCCAGGAGGATCATTCCCAGGCTGGTCTGTGCCATATGGGATTTGGCAGTGACACAGGGCTGGGCAGGAGGGCATGGCCTGGCAGTGGCCTTGGGCACACAGATGTCCCTTGTCCCTTGCAGGTGGCAGCAGGGGTGCAGTCCTTGCTCTCATGCCAGCAGTTCTCAGCTCCATCCTTGGGCAGGAGCTCTTAGTGCCACATCCAACAAAGCCATGGAGACATATCACAGCTGCTTTGCTGCCATCAGCACATCCTGGATGATCCAGGACAGGAACCACCAGGGAATCCCAGCAGGGCAGGGCTGCCTCCTCCCCCAGCATCTTCACCCCACCAGGCAGGACCAACACCCCCAGCCCCAGCTCCTCCCAGGCCAGCTCACACCAGGGGTGTTCCCTCGGGCATATTTCCCATTCCAATCCTGTTTTTCAGAGGCTGGATAGCCTGGCTCCAGCCAGTTCCTTGCAGGATGGGCTTGTCCTCCTTCCTGACAGCTCCTTCCCTCAGCACAAGCTGTTTCCTTCCTGCCCTGCTGCTGGCACCACACACCTCCCACCCAGCCCTGGGCTGGGGCTCTGTTGGCCTCACCTGGGTGGCTCAGGGAGCCCTGGAGCAGTGTGACAGGGCTGTCACTGCTCCAGGGCTCCCCAGGAGGTGCTGCCTGCCCCAGCCAGGCTCTCCTTACACAAACAGGCGCCGGCTGGTCGAGCACAAATGTTTGTGTGCCAGGGCTGTGCTCAGGTGAAGCCAAGCTGAATTGTTCCAGCAGGGTGGGCTGGCCCTTGGCACCCAGCTGGGTGTGCTCCCACCCTGCCAACACAAACAGGGAGTGGGTCTCCCGTGGGAGCCTGTGTGGGACTGTGGAGGGAGGCAGGACTGGCTTCTCCTGCAGCAGAGCCAGCTTGGAGCAACCCCATTGCACAACTGCTTCTCACAGAGCAAAGGTGAGAAGCACATACCCACTGCCACAGCAGGAGTGCTCTGCCAGCCCTCCCCTGGCAGCTTTTAACAAAAAACCCAACGAGGCTGGTGGGGCTCAATCCCCTGTGAGACTCCCTGAGTGCTGAGCACAGCCTCAGCCCAGGGGCTGGAGAAGCACCTGATGCTGGTTCTGTGTTCTGGCTCCAAATAGGACGTGGTGAAAGCCTCAGGAGGAGGGAGGTGGATGGGAGGAAGGAACATTTGGCATCACCTCACCCTGGAAAGGGGTTTTTTTCTACCCTACATCTCACCCTGAACTTGCTGGCTCCTGCAAAGCCTTTTGCTGTTCAGCCTTTTCCCAGCTATTCCAAACAGGAACGCTCAGGATATTGGGATGAAAGCTAAAGCCATCAGGGGGCTCTCTGGGAACACTCCTGACAAGCTTTGAGTTAAACAGGCCTTGCTCAGAAAATAAACACAGCTTCCAGCCATGCAAAGCACCACAGTTCAGGTTCTGCCTAATAACAGCAGGCCAGGGGCTCCTCTCCCAGCAGCAGGTTTGTACAGGAAAGTTGCATTTCCTCTGTTTAATCTCTTCCATTCTTACTGTTCTTTGGATTTCTTTCCCATCTAGAAAGGACCTGCTGGCCACAGGCTGTTATCAGCCATTCAGGATGGAAAGGAAAACACAGGGAGAAAAACAGCAGCTCAAGAATGTGCTCCCAGGTGCGTCCTAATCACAAAACTTCCTCCCACACGGCAGGGCTCGGAAGTGGACTTTGCCTGCAGCCCCACAATCTCTGTGAGCTGTGCAGCTCCAGCCACTGGAAAGGAGGAAAAAGCCTTTGAAATTAAAGGATTTCATCCTGCTGAGATTGCCACCAGCATGAGCAGCTCCTGAAAAATCACAGGGATGTCATTCCTTCCTCTTCCTCCTTCCCCTCCCAGCTAATGTGCTTAAGAGGGAAGCAGGGCTGTGCCTGCCTGCTCAGGATAATCCCAGCCAGGTGCCCAGGCAGGTGGAAATGCTCTCAGCTCCTGGGTCTGGATGGAGCTGCAGGCTCCAGCCACATGCCTGCACCATGAGGCAGAGCACAGCCTAAAAATAAGCAGCTGGGATTTGATCTATGCAGAATAAATGAAGAGTCAGCTCTTTATTCCCAAGAGGGTTATTTATGGGCCTCCTTCATGGAGGAGGCTTCAGCCCCTCTTGGCCTCTCTGAAGCTACAGCAGCACAAGCCTGCTGGATCCATGATTTTGTGCTGGAGTTTCATGTCCACCACTCTCTGTGGTCCTTCTCTCTCCCCTCTGCTTCCCTGCCTTGCTTTCCCCACCCCAAGATCTCAGTTTCTCTCCCAGGGCTGGTGACTCTGGGCCTTTCACCCATTTGTCACAAATCCAGCTGAGCCAGCTGGTGGTGACAACAGCTCAAGGAGAAAGCCAGAGGCTGGTGTGAGGGCACTGAAGGCTGAGATATTCATATTTCTGCCCTGACAGAGGGTCCTGCTCTTTAGGAACAGCATGGAGAATGCAGAGGTGAGAACAAGCCATGGGCAGCTGAGCTGGAGTTCAGGGAGAGACAGAGGTGTCTGAGCATCCTGCAGGAGGGACAGGGAGGAAGGACAGAGGTGTCCAGGACAGTCCAGCCCAAAACAGGGCCACCCACACCCTGCCATGGGACAGTGCCAGTGACAACACTCCTTGCCCAGAGCATCCCACAGGACACCTTGTTGGATCCACACCCCACTGAGCACCTTCAGCCTGGAGCCAGGAGGTGACAGGACACGAGAAAAGCAAGAAGAGTTCCGAAAATTCTGGTGGTTTCTGCTGATTACTCATGTTCCACTGATCCAATACTGATCTCCCCCCCTGCCTGACTTGGGAGGATTTCTGCTCCTGCTGCATCATCACAACCACCCACCCATGGAGCTGGAACTCCACGTGAGCTGCTCCTCCTCCTCCTCCCTGTGGGCCCCCCACCCACCTGGGCACCCCCAGCCCACGGCCACCCCCGGGTGCTGCTCTCCTGAGTGAGGGGAGGAGCATCCCTTTGAGAGTCACCTTCTCCTTTGGGATCAGACACCTCTGGATTGCCACCAGCCCCTCCAGGCAAATTGCTGCAGGAGAGGCTGCTCTGGAGTCACTACCTGTGCAGGAGGAGCTGCAGGAGCTGGCTTCTCTTGCTGCAGAGAGAAATGAGGGGTGGCAGGGAGGTGAGAGCCCCTTCAAGCTGTCCCTGTGCAATCCCTTTTTCCACTGACACCCCCAGGAATGCCTGTGCCATGACAGGGCTCGTGTCTCTGCCACAGGAAAATGCAACAGGTGTCCCTTGAGAGAAGCACTGGCTGCAGAAACCCAGCCCAGGGGGCTCAGCTGGGACTCACAGCACAGTGAGGACATCTAAAGCAAAGACTAAGAGGGAGGGCCGGGCTGGGCAGCCCTGAGCTTTGTGCTGCAGCCTGGGGAAGTTCACAGCCAAGAGCTTTCTCATGGGAGCAGCCCAATGTCTGGGACCCCCTTAATTTTGGGAGAAATAATTACCAGAGGCTTCAGAGAGCTGGGGCTTGTAGGGCTGCCAGATGCCAAGGCTGAGAAAAACAAAGGCTGAACAAGCCAGAAGGGATGGAAAGAGGTGGAAGGAGAGCTCCAGAGGTCCCTGGAGCCTCAGCAGCAGCAGAGAGGCTGCAGGGCCAGCTCATGGTGTTGCCCACACATCCTCCTCTCCCCATCACGTCAGAGCAGGGAGGATGTTTTACTGGGGAGGAGTTTGTTGTGGAAAAACCCCAGCAGCTCATGGCATGGAATAGAAAATGATGGGCAGGAATCCCAGCTCTGGCAGCTGAGCCTGGGTGTCAGGTACAGCTCAGAATCCCCCTTATCTGTGGGGTTATCCCAGCTCTGGCAGTCTGGAGCTCCCTGCCAAAGTGGCAGTGCCTGTCCAGGGTTGCTCTGAAGCAGAGCTCCCCTGTGTGCCAGCAGCTTCATCCTCCTCCCTCCAGCCTCAGCATGGCTGAAGCCTCACAGGGATGTCTCCATTATTAATGTGTCTCCATTATTAATGAGATTCCAGCTCTTGCAGCATCCCTGACTCACCAGCCCACACCTGGGGACAGCCACCAGCCAAGCCTGGCTCCTGCTGCTGGCCAAGGGACCATCCTGCAAGGATTGGGGAAGCAAACCTGGTTTTTGTGACCTGTCTGGCCAGGCCTCCCACCAGAGCTCCTCAGGGACATGGGAGGGAGAGAGGAAAAACCTGCCAGGCAGAGCAGTTGTTACAGGCAGGAAAGGAAAAGCTGAACTCAAGGGTTTGTTTTCACAGCCAAGGGGTGTTACCTGTGGGGAGCCACTGAGTGTGTCCACAAATTATCTGGAAAAGGGCAGGGCCAGCAAAGTGACCGTGTTTGGCACCAGCACCGAGCTCTTGGGGGCTGCTGGGTCCTTGTCCCTGAGCAGGGAACTGCAAGGCAGCCAAGGAACTCAGGAAAAGGCAGGGAAAACACACAAAAACCAGTGCTAACAGTGGTAGCCCAGTGGTAGACTGACTGGTGCAACTCCACCCAGGAAGGGAATCTTGGGTGTCGTGCTAAATGATGTTTCCAAAATGCCTGGAGCAGAGAAAGCAGAAAACTGAATGTTGGGAATGAGTGGGGAAGGAGCAGAGGATGAGAAGGGAAGAGCTGGCAGGGTGTGAGCTGCTGAAGTGCCCACGCTGGGGATGCTGCCTGCAGCTCCCCCCATCCCCAGGTCTCCAGGGGGGTGGGGAAGGGCTCAGAGAAGGGGAGCAGGAATGGCCCAAGCTCTGCAGGGGAGAAGGGATGGGGCTGTGATGCAGATCTGCCCTGCCCTGGAGCTGTGTGAGCCCAGGGAAGGGGTTACTCACAGCCTCCCAACCAAACTACTGCAGGGAAGTTGGGGACAGGGAAAAGGAAACGGCTCCTGTGCAATGTGTGGTTAAACCAGGGAGGCCACAGGATGGGACAGATGCAAAGCATTGCAACAGGAACTGGATGAATTCATGGAAGAAAAATCCTTTGGGTTATTAAAGACAATGAGCCACCTCTTCCTTCAGGCTGGGGGGAGCTCAGTAAAAAACGCCTATTTCTAACACACCAATTTCCAGCACTTGGTGTCTGTAAAAATGGAAGACCACAGCCCAAATTAAGATTGATAAAAAGAATAAATTAAAAAAAACAGTCAAGAAACACACATGCTCTGGAAAGGTGAACTCAAAAGAGTAGCCATGTAAAACAGTTCCTGGAATGTAGAAAATAGTTTATAGAAAAGTTTAAAAATGTATGATAGGTGTATGAATATACAATAGGCTAATAAATTTTATATATATTATATATATATTAAAATATACAATATACAATATATAATACGCAATGAGATAATATATTAATAATATATTAATATATAATATATGTAGATATTTATATATATAAAATAGATATAAATTTAATGTATTTAATGAATTTAAATTACATAATATATATTATATAATTTTACTGTCTCCAAAACAGCAAGTGTGCTCTTGGCTGAATGCCAAGCACCCAGCCCTTATAACCTTTTACATTATCATTTATTTCTTATTATCTTTTATTAAACTTTTTAAAATCTACCAAAAAAATAACCCTTTTTTTTCCACATCATCAGTGCTGAAATTCACTGAGGGCCCATCAGTGAAGGAGCTCATTGACAGAGCTCATTCCCAAATACATCCAAGCATTCCTCATCTGCTTGTTTCTGCTCCTGAGATGGGACCCCCATGTCCTGGCTGCTGCTCCAGAGGGGCTGCAGGGCAGGGCTGTGTGCATCAAGGGGATGATTGATTCATTAGTGATATTTCCAGTGCTGTGCTGACAATAACATGTGATCAGCCTTCCCCCTTATCTGGCACTTTCCACCCTGTGCTCTTCCCAAATGAGCTCGTGATGATCTTTGGAGGAGGGGAGAGAAAAAAAAAAAAAAATCCAGCCATAATCAAACAGCATCTCTCAGCCCATTGTTGGGCTTTTTTTAATCTCAGCAAGCATCAGCTTTTGAATGACCTGAAAAGCTCACCCATTGAGGAGAGAAGATGTTCAGGCAGAAAGGAACTTGATTAAAAAAAAAAAAAAAAAAAAAAAAAAAAAGGGACTGCAATGTTCTAATAGGGGAACCCAGGCTCTGCTCCAGCTCAATGTAATTTCTCCCCCAAAAAGAGACAAAGAGCACCCCAAAAAGAGGGATGGGGCCACTGGGACAGACCGTGCTCATTTGCTCCTGCCACTGGAGAGCAGCAGTGTCCAGCAGGAACAGCCAGAGCCTGCACTGGGACCTGCAGCAGACACTGCACCAGCTGCTCTTGCTCCTCTCTTCCTCCCTGGCATCCTAACCCACAGCACATGGCATGTATAAAACCCATGTTCCCTAAAATGGTTCAAGAAATTGCATTTAGGGGGATGATTTACTCCCAGGTGTATCAGCTGTCATCCAGCAGCTGAATTATTTTGTGTTAGAGCAGACTCACCTCAGTGATTTGAACCTGATTTAAGCAGCCACAGAGGAAATGTGCCTTGGCTGCCAAATACCAGAGCTCTGCACACCAGCAGGGTAATTAATTCAAAAGCACCAGAGAAGCTGCTGCTGGAGACTTCTCCACAGCACTTGACATGCAGTGAATCAGCCCTGCTGCTATTTGAATCTTTTTTGGGCCCATGACTTCTTCAGACTCTCTCTCCTCACCTCCCAGTGCATCCTCTCAACCACTCCAAGCAATTTCAACCCTGATATCACTGGAGAGTTTGGGTCTCAGCTGCACACACTGCAGGAAAAGTCTCCCAGGGAACAAGTTCATTGGTGGAGCTTCAGCAGTGCACTAACAACATCCAAATCACTTGAAAATCCCCCTTTTCTTCCAGTACTTAAAAAAAAAAAATAATCCTCTCTCCAAACTGCTAGGAATATTCCAGGCTGAGGAATTCCC
This sequence comes from Erithacus rubecula, assembly GCF_903797595.1. NCBI lineage: Eukaryota > Metazoa > Chordata > Aves > Passeriformes > Muscicapidae > Erithacus > Erithacus rubecula. The sequence goes on along the minus strand of NC_136668.1, from coordinate 16,330,251 downwards.
CTCTAACAAGTTTGGAAGTGGCACTGTTGGCTCCTGGACACCTCCCTGGATGCTTTGGTTCAATCCAAGCACTGCAAGAATGAGATTTGTGCCACTGTTCCCACCTGCTCCAGGCTTGTCCCAGAGCCATGTCCCATCTCCAGGTCCTGCTGTGTCCTTTCCCTTTGCTGATGAGCAAACCACCATGGCTGTGGGTACTGGGATCTGCCAGGGGACACGATGAGGACAATTACAAAAGTTTGGCATTAGTGGGGGAATTTTTCTGCTCCCCTGCAGCAGTGCTGGAGATGAAATCCCATGATTTCATGGCTGCTCACATCCCTGCTGAGGCAAAAAGGCTTCTCCTGTGCTGGCTGTAACTCCAGGGGCTGACAACTTTTTGAGGGTTGCGTGCAAACACTTAGAGCAGGCGCCCTTGCCAAAAATAATGGTGCCTCCTGCCTCGTGCCAGCACTGGCATTGAAGCTGTGCACTGAGATCCAGCCTGGCAAAGGCTGCCAGTGTCAGACTGTTCCGGAAAAACGGAGTTATTTTCAACCTGGAACAGTTCCCTGGGCTGGCTCCCCACAGCCCTGTGCCAGAGCAGGGGAGGGAGGCACAGCAGGGCAGGGACAAGTGGCCCTGGCAGGGGTGGCCAGCAGCAGCTCTCTGGGTGCCCATGGAATGTGGAGGGACAGGATCCCTCCTGCCACACTGCTGTGTCCTGCACGTCACCCTGCTCTGCCAGAGCCACCTGAGGGACAGCAGGGTTTGGCCAGGTGTGTGCCAGAGCCACCTGAGGGACAGCAGGGTTTGGCCAGGTGTGTGCCAGAGCTACCTGAGGGACAGCAGGGTTTGGCCAGGTGTGTGCCAGAGCCACCTGAGGGACAGCAGGGTTTGGCCAGGTGTGTGCCAGAGCTACCTGAGGGACAGCAGGGTTTGGCCAGGTGTGTGCCAGAGCCACCTGAGGGACAGCAAGGTTTGGCCAGGTGTGTGCCAGAGCTACCTGAGGGACAGCAAGGTTTGGCCAGGTGTGTGCCAGAGCCACCTGAGGGACAGCAGGGTTTGGCTAGGTGTGTGCCAGAGCCACCTGAGGGACAGCAGGGTTTGGCCAGGTGTGCCAAAGCCACCTGTCCTTGGGCAGGAGTGTCCAAAAATGAACTGCCTCACACAGGCTGCCAGAAGGAGCCTGGTTTGGTTCCTGCTGGCACAAGCTGCTCCTCCCCAGCCATTTTCCCAAATACCGTAAGCTCTGCTAAAAATAACCGCGTGGTGGATGAGCTGAGGTCAGCTGAAAGCTCAGGAGGGAGGGCAGAGGTGCCTGAGTGAAGGACACGCTGCTGCTGGGAGGTGTGTGCCAGGGCAGAGAGGTGTCCCAGAGCAGGACCAGATCTCACTGACACATCCCTCAATGCCCCTCCTGGCAAAAAGCAAAGGATTCTGAGGTGATTGTGGCTGCCCAGGACTCAGTGACACCTGTTGGTGGTGTTTTGCTCACTTACAGGGAAAATGGGGTAAAGTTGTCTTGGGTTCTCCATCTCTGAGACAATAAACACTTCAGAGAGCAGATCAGAGCTCGGGCTGAAGGTGAGGGTTGTTCACACTGGAGGCTTGGTCATGCAGCAAGATTTCTGGCCTGCCTTTTGGAAAGGGAAGAGAGAGGATTTATTCCTTTCACTCTCTCAAGTGATGCAGATATAAAGATGCTTTCATTGTTTCAGATGTGAAAAACAATAATGGGCAGGAGGTTGGTGTTCTCCCTGTGAGCAGGGAATTCACAGATTCTCCTGCTCTCTCCTGGTGTCTGCAGAGCTCCTTTCCAGGCTGTGGGAGATGTTCCTTCAGTTTTCCAGTCTGTTGTTCTGCCTTGTCACTGCCAACCTGGGACAACCCTTGCACTGTCCCCTGGAGCTCCACCAGAGTCACCAGCCTGGCAGAACATTAACCCAGAGAAAGCACCAGGAGAAACCATTTGGAAAATTTTCTGTAGGTTTAAAGAGCTGAACTCTTGGGGGTGTGCTGACCTGCCAGAGACAGGAGAGAAGGGAGGAAAGAGGATGAAGAAGAGAGATCAGCAGTGAGACCTGGGTCAGCTCAGCCTGAAATTCCCCTCCCAAATGACATTTTCAGACACACTTTATTGGAATTTAAATCCAATTTCTGGACACAGAGATATCCCCTGGACAAGGAGCTGTCACCCAGACACAGAGCTGTCTGTCCCCAGCACACACAGAGCTGTCCCCTGCACACACAGAGCTGTCCCCAGCACACAGAGCTGTCCCCTGCACACACAGAGCTGTCCCCAGCACACACACAGCTGTCCCCAGCACACACACAGAGCTGTCCCCAGCACACACACAGCTGTCCCCTGCACACACAGCTGTCCCCTGCACACACACAGCTGTCCCCTGCACACACAGAGCTGTCCCCAGCACACAGAGCTGTCCCCTGCACACACAGCTGTCCCCAGCACACACAGAGCTGTCCCCTGCACACACACAGAGCTGTCCCCAGCACACACACAGCTGTCCCCAGCACACACACAGAGCTGTCCCCAGCACACACAGCTGTCCCCTGCACACACAGAGCTGTCCCCTGCACACACAGAGCTGTCTCAGGACACAGAGCTGTCCCCTGGACACACAGCTGTCCCCTGCACACACAGCTGTCCCCAGCACACACAGAGCTGTCCCCTGCACACACACAGAGCTGTCCCCTGCACACACAGCTGTCCCCTGCACACACAGCTGTCCCCGGCACACACAGAGCTGTCCCCTGCACACACAGAGCTGTCCCCAGCACACAGAGCTGTCCCCTGCACACACACAGAGCTGTCCCCTGCACACACACACAGCTGTCCCCTGCACACACAGCTGTCCCCGGCAGGCAGGAGGTGGCAGCATTGCCCAGCCCAGCAGATCCTGCTCTCCTGCAGGGGCTCTCTGCTGGGCCACGAGCTCCAGACCTGTTTTTCCAGCTCCTCCAAGGGTACGTGACTAGAGCCAAACCCTCCCAACAGCTCAGATCCCATCCAGAGCAGCCATTAACACAAGCCCAAAGGGCCACAGCGCACATCAGCCCTGAGCTGTCTGCAGATGACAGGGGGCACCTGAGGACACGGGGCTGTGCTTTCAGCAGCGGGCGTGATGCTCAGAGATACCTCACTTGCCCTCGAAGCTCCAGCCCCCTGAAGGAGTGTGTGATGCATCCCAGAGCCCCCACACGAGATCCACAATCCTGTGAGTGACAGGAGTGAGGATATTCTTGCCTGCACGAATGCTCCCTGACAGAGCCGAGGTGGGAATGAGTTGGAGGCCAGCTCGTTCTCGGAGCATCGTTTTCCTTCTGGTGCATCTGGCTGATTTTGAGTCATTTGCATTGCAATTTTTTTTTTTTTTTCATCAGAGACGCAGAGAGAGCTGTAGTAAAACCTTGGATTTGAGCTCCTTGAAACACAAGGGGAACTTGGAGATGATTTTTGCCATGCAGGGCATTGCTGGGTGCCAATCTTCCCTCTCCAATCCTCCTGGTCTCTCGCTGTGGAGTCGTCTGGAGCTCACTGAGTCCACCACAGGAAGAAACTGAGGAAAATCACAGATTTCCCTTCCTGCCTCACAGCCAGATGGACACAAGCCAGAGCTCTTTTGCACTTGTGCAGGCAGAAAGTGTTTTTACCAAGCTAGAAAGCAACATGGTGAGTTCAGGAAGAGCTTCATCCACCGTGTGGATGCTGTTCTTTGAGAGAACTCCTCCACCTTCATATCCTACTGGCATGTTCTAACATGGACCTCTCAATCTCACTTTTCTCCAAAGCAGTCAGCTATTAAAAAAATAAAATCAACACATAGACAGCTCTTAAAATCCATATTTTTATTATTCCCATGGCTTTGGGTGCACCAGGCAAGCTGGGAAGCAGTTTCTGCCTGCCTGCCTTCAAAGCAGACACCCTGAGTAGGTTTGCCTTCTACTTCCATGAGCTACATTACTGGAGGAGCTTTCTCTCTCCTGCAGACTGAATCATTTCCCAAATGGAGCCTTGCACGGCAGAAGACGCCGCTGTGACAGGGAGTGATGATGAGTCACCGGGAATTCACAGTTTGGTGTTCCTGCAGGGGGAAAACTCACAGAGCTGAGAGAGAGGGGGCAACGCAGGAGATTTCACTTCTGACAGACAGCAAGGAGCACGAGGTGCTGGGGCCAGGAGACACCGAGGTCTAGGAGCCACGTGAAAGTGGACACTGCAGGGATGTGGGCACTGCAGGGATGGGGACACTGCAGGGATGGGTCAGTTCAGGGATGGGTCAGTACAGGGATGGGTCAGTACAGGGATTTGGGCATTGCAGGGATGGGTCAGTACAGGGATGTGGACACTGCAGGGATGTGGACACTGCAGGGATATGGACACTGCAGGAATTTGGACACTGCAGGGATTTGGACACTGCAGGGATGTGGACACTGCAGGAATTTGGACACTGCGGGAATTTGGACACTGCAGGGATGTGGACACTGCAGGGATGTGGGCACTGCAGGAATATGGACACTGCAGGAATATGGACACTGCAGGGATGTGGGCACTGCAGGGATGTGGACACTGCAGGGATGTGGGCACTGCAGGGATGTGGACACTGCAGGAATATGGACACTGCAGGGATGGGGACACTGCAGGGATGTGGGCACTGCAGGGATGTGGGCACTGCAGGGATGTGGGCACTGCAGGAATTTGGACACTGCAGGAATTTGGACACTGCAGGGATGTGGCTGTGACAGGTGGCTCTGCTCACAGTGTCCTTGTCAGGGGCTCAGGGGCTGGAGTGGCCACCCAGGAGCTGCATTGTGAGGGGCTGAGGGTGGACTGTGGGGCAGGGAAGGGTGATGGAGCAGCTCGGCACCACCATCCCCTGTGAACACGGCTTGTGGGTTTGAGAGAATCACAGTTTGTTGGGCTTGGAGAACACCTCTGGAGATGGGCCAGGCTGGAGCAGGGGGCTCGGGAACGCATCCAGGTGGGTTTGGGATGTGTCCAGAGCAGAGACTCCACAGCAGCCCCGGCAGCTGTTCAGGGCTTTGCCATGGTCACGGAAAGAATCACAACATGCCAGGATCGCTGGGGCTGGAAAAGATCTCCCAGATCGAGTCCAACCTGTGGCCGATCCCGCCTTGTGACCCAGACCAAAGCACTGAGGGCCCCGTCCAGCCTTTCCTTAAACACCTCCATTGAACAGAGTTGTTGTATATTTATTTCTCCACACACCAGCCTGTTAACGTCCACACAGGTTGAGGCCTGGGCTTTGAGAAGAGCCTGGGAACAGCACCATAAGTGGGGTGACATCTCAGTGGTGGCTGGCCCAGCTGCAGCCCCGTCGCTGTGGCGGATCCCGGGGTGCCTCGGGGCCCGGAGCCGTGTGAGCAGCGCAAAGAACCCCCCAAAGACCCCCGCCCGCTGCCGCCGCCTGCCCCTTTAAGAGCGAGTGAGGGCACGTCCGCTATCCCCGCCCTCTTCCGCCCGGACCGGCGGAACGGCGCTGTACGCATGCGCACTCCCGCAGAGCATCCAATCACCGCTCTCAGCCGGAGGGCGGGGCGCTGAGAGAGGGCGGTGATTGGCGCAGCGGTGATGGGGGCGTGGTTAGTGCGGCAGCGCCCCGCCCCGCTCCCAGCGCACCCCGCGCGGTGAAGAAGCGGCGGCCGCGCGCCGGGGGCATTTTGTGTCGGCGGCGGCGGCTCAGGCACAAGATGGCGGCGGCGGCCGAGTGAGCGGCCGGCGGCCGCCGCGACCCCGCGAGTCCCCCCCCCTCTCCCCTCCCTGCTATCACAAGCACCTCGGGGGCCGCTTCTCCTGTTTCTGGAGCGCGCCGAGAGCCGGGCAGCGGCGCAGAGCCGCGCAGGGGGGGGCGCCCGCCCGAGGGCCCCGGCTGGAGCTGAGCGCGGGGACCGTCCTTGGCTGCGCCGCTCTTCCCCCCTCCAGCCCCTTTCCCCTCCTCGGGGGCGGCCGTAGAGCCCTCGTTGTCCCGCCGAGCCGGCCGGGAGGGCCCGAGAGCCGCCCCTCGCCATGGCGAGCAGCAGCGGCTCCAAGGCCGAGTTCATTGTCGGAGGCAAATACAAGCTGGTGCGGAAGATCGGCTCGGGCTCCTTCGGGGACATCTATTTGGCGATCAACATCACCAACGGGGAGGTAAGGGCCGCTCGCACTCCCCCTTCAGCTCCCCGGGGGCAGCCGGGCTCCAGCCATGGCCACTGAGCCCCGGCTGTGCCCTCCGGGTCCCCAGGGTGGGATCTTCCTTTCCCCCAGGGTTTTCTTTTCCCCTCTACGAGGGGCTTCATTCACCCCCTTTCCCCCGAGGGTCTTCATCCCCTCTCCCCACCGAGGGTCTTCCTCGCTGCCCCTTCCACAGCAGAGCCCTGCCGCCGTGGGCTCCCCCACCCAACACTTGGGAGAGGAGAAAAGAGTCGAAAACCATTATGGGAGAACATATTTAAATGTATTTGTGTTTTACGAGCGGCCAAAGTCGTCGTCCCTCGCCCGCCATTCATCTCCTCCTCTGCCTCAGCTGGGGAACACTTTGTATCTCTTTTATCAACACTAATAGAAACAAAGAAGATCCCCCTGTTTTTCCAGTTTTTCCTTTGTTTTTTTTTCTTCTTTTCTTCCTCCCCCTCACGGCTCTGAGCTGTAAAGAAGAAACACCCACGTATGTTCTTCCTCACTTAAGTGATTCTGAAGACTCCCCATCTCTCTAGCTCAAATACATGACCCGGCACGGATATTTACCTACAAATCACCGCGATGTGGATTGTGCTGGAAGACGCCACAAAATCCAGCAAGCACGTCCAGCTGGGAAATAAATAAACACATACATACCCCAAAGTGTTTACATCAGGGCTGTGTTATATGGGGGATGTTGAAATGCTTAAAAACCTCGCTGGACGCTGTGCCCTGACTCGTTGTTGCCTCTCCCCGCAGGAAGTTGCTGTGAAGTTGGAGTCTCAGAAGGCTCGGCACCCGCAGCTGCTCTATGAAAGCAAACTCTACAAGATCCTGCAGGGAGGAGTTGGCATCCCACATATACGGTAGGAACCGGCCCTGTGTGCCGCTGCTGTTGCTCGATGCCCGCCATGACTTTTTTTGGTCATGTTTATTACTGTGTATTGGCAGTTGTTTTGTAGTTTTTAGTGTGAGGCAGGGCACCACCATGAAAAATAAATTTATTCACGCAGGGATTTGGGGCTGATAAGTGGCGAAATGCTCCATTCCAAGCTCTCCCAACTCGCTGGGTTCCTCTGGCAGCCCTGCTGTCTTTATAGAGAGCGAGACACCCAGCAAGAAATTCTTGTGGCCATTAAAACAAAGTGTGATGAGGTTGTTTCTCCGAGAGGCAGAGAGTTGAGAGCCGACCCTGGAAATGGCTGCTTTCTTTTGTTGCCTCTCTCTCTCTCTTTTTTTTTTTTTTTTTTTTTTTTTTTTTTTCAACATGTCTTCCTGCTCCGCTCAGAAAATGGCGGCTGGACGTGATTAACCCTCCCCCTTCTCCTGGTGGGACAAGGGACGTGCTCGGGCTTGTGCCTTTTTCCTTTCATAGTTTTGAGCCTCCAGCCTTGAGACTGCAGAGAAGCTGGAGCAGGAATGAAATGGCAGCAGCTCCTTTCTGCTGCCCGCAACAGATGCGTCACCAGGGCTTGGATTAATCCCTCCCAATTCCTCATTATGCGGCTCCTTGCTTCGTCTTCCAGCTGAAACTTTCAGCAGGCTTGCAGAATTTCCTTGATCTGGAAGAAAATTGCTGGTGCAGGATTCCTGGAGGGGTTTATTCCTCATGGGATTATCCAGGTGTTACCCTGCCCAGTTTTGGAATCTGGGCATTAAAGAGTTACATGAAACTTCAGTTTTCTCCAGCGAGACTTTACAAGTTGTTCCTTTTTTTTGAAACTTTGTTATTAATTGTTTTTCAAGTTAGTCTTTTCTTTTTCCCTTGACGCAATGGCATAAAGGATTTTTGTTTCTTGAGCTGCACAAACTATTTCAGTTCATCTGTATCAACTGTGGATTCCATTTAATTTAACCCTTCCTTAGTGACATTTTCAATCCAATATTCTGTATTAATTTAGACAAAGCCTGATACAAATCTACATTTCTGAGGTTAAAAGCTCCCTCCTCCTTCCCCCCAAACACAACTCTCTGATCCTGAATGTGAGCTGGAGGAGCCAGTGTTGTCCTGGCCATCTGTCCTCACTCACTCCAGCTTTTTGCAGAGATACAATCAACATACCTGAATTCAATACTTGCAGCTTCAACAGAGTTGCTGCTGTGAAAACAGATGCAGTCTTTCTTTGAGAATACAATTTCCTTTTTTTGTATTCTCAAACGTGGCTGCCTTTATTTCACAACTGAAAGAATAGGAATTGCAGTTTGGAAAGCTTTCATGGTATAGTTGCATGCTAAAACAGGGATAACTGGGAAAACAGCCAGAGCAAGCAGATATCAGGTGTTTCATCACAGAACTGGAAAAGCAGGCATTCTGGAACTACTTTTTTGAAAAGTAAATGAGTGAGTGGTGCTGTAGTGAGGCCAAGTTGCAAATTCTTGGCTTTTCCAGTGAAATACTGTTTAATTTCTTGTATTTGGTTAAAATGCCCTGGGAATTGCTAAAGATAACCTTATATATATGTTGAGAAATTTGCCTCTAGTTTCGAGTTCCTCAATAATTGATATTTTTGTACCCCCTAAAAATAATATAAGGTCCAAAACCATTGAGAATGGATAAATGAGGCAACACTCACTAAATTAATTCATAAACTCATTGTGCTAAAGGTATGTGATTATTGGATAATACCAGTCAGTCTTTGCAGGTTCTCACAAACTTAATCTCTGTAGTATTTTTCTAGAAAAGTGTCTTTTTGGAAATGCTCTTTTCTTTTCAGAAGCAGCATTAATTGTACATTTATTTTTAAGTGCCAGATGCTCCTTGAGAGCTTTCTTTAGGCTGCTGATAATGGTTTAGTGATGATAAAATCTAAACCAGCATACTTAAATTTATTTCCTCCTAAGAGGAAGCTGAGTAAGGGACCAGGACAGTTGTTGTGACAAATATTAAATATTCAGTGTTGAGTAGAAGTAGAATCCATGGTGCTGTGAATCCCAGTCAGTACTTAGGTCACTTTGCATGTGTCACAGATAATCTTTGTGCCACCATTGTGTTATAATAATATGCTGTCACTTTGGAATAAGCTGTTCCTGGCTCTGTATTCATAAGGATGAATCAAGCTGAAGCAAAGTCAGTACATTTGGTAAAATTTCTGTAACAACATTTCTTAATAAAATTTCTTAAACAACAGCAGCACAAGAATTTGATAGGAAGTGAAGGAACCAAGATTTCCCCATTACCATGCTTTATAAAAAAATCCACATCTTGGACACATCAACATGAAAATTTATGTTTCTCATTTTAAGATGGAGAAACTTTATTTTTTCACCTACTTAAGCCAAAATCAACTTGCTGGAAGTTGCATGATGTGACTTTGCCTGACTCCAGTGCTGTGTGCTGTGTTTCTGTGAATCACAGTGCTGAGATAATCAATGAATTGCTCATTTATTGGAGCTGCTGATTTCACAGCTGCCTTTGCCTGAGGTTGCAGCTGGAAATGACAAGATCACCTGTCCAGAATGTCACTGAGGTTATCTAGAACCAAGCAATTCCTTTCACAACCTTTAATGTTGATTTTAGGGATTTGCTGGTTCATTGCAAGAAAATAATGAGGAAAAATAATCTCAGTTTTGGGGTTAATTCCATTGTAATAGAACATTTTGTTTGCACTGAAAGCTGCAAAAAAATGAGACTGGCATGAATAAATTGGAAATTTTATTCTCTGAATATTCTAAACCCTTTTAGATCTTTAAATTTGTTGCTTATTGTTTCCTGGAAGAACAGCAAAGTATCTGAAATTAACCCGAAAGTTTTACAAAACCTTCATTAATAATCCAAAAATGTTTTAAGCTGTTTCATTCTCAATGTCCAAGTTTTGCTTAATTATTACCTTAATTTTTCCCAAAAAGCAGTTGAACCAAGCTGAACATTGTGCCAATCTGTTGTGCCTTTAGGACACAATGAGCAGCCCCCAACATTCTGCTGGGTTTATTCTCATTGTTCTCCCTCATCAGCTGCCCTTTGCTTTTTATTTTATTTTTTTTCCTCTCTTTTTTTTTCAGTGACAAAGCATTTTCAGCTGTAATCTTGTTAACTGGGCACTGATCCTATTAGTTGGGACTGTCCACCTTTATTCTCCAATTCCTGCTGCTGCTTTGGAGAAATACAGCACAGAGTGTTTGATTTTTTTTTTTGGTTTTTTTTGGGGGTGTCTGTCCACAGCAGAACTCTGGTAAAGCTTTATTCACAAAAGCAGTTATTCAAATTAACTAGGACAGCCACTCTTGATTTTTTTGCCATTTATGGTGTTCAGCAACTATTGGTTGTATCCTTGATGAAGATCAGCTATTTGTAAGTTTAAAAATAAAAAGTTACTGACTTGTGTTTTTTGAATTGATTTTTTTTTTTTCAAAGTTCCCTTACAAACTAAGTCAGTCTCTACATTTCTGAATTTTTCAATGCAATAATTGCAAATATTTTGATGCAGAGAAATTCTCAATTGAGTTGAGTTTTCTCAAAAAAAAAAAAAAAAGTACAATATTTGTGCTTCTGGTTGATTTCTGCTGTGCTGCTGGATAATTATTAATAAAATCTGCCCTCATATATATATTTATTAAATACTACCTGTAATGGAAAAACATTATCAAGGTTGGCAATCTAAGAGTTATCACAACCAAATTTGCCTTAAGCACTTGAAATGTTGAATTTTTTAGCAGTGCTTAAAAAGCTCTAAACACACCTGTCCAACACCTTCATTTTTAACTGTTTCTCAGTAACTTCCTGCAGCTTAAAACTCCCCAACCAACCACCAAAAAAACTCCCAAACCACCATGAGAAAAGCAGAAAAACACTCCCTAAACCTACAAGAAACCAAATCCTCAAAAAAAAATGTTCTGTCAATAAATTTTACTATTAATTTTGTTATTAGTTATTGTGCATATTGAAGGGTAGAACCATCTGATAGGTAACCAGAAGCTGCTTCTTGTGCCTCTAAATAAAATGGAGGTTAATATTTTAAATTAATACCTATGATTCCTTTATTAATAAAATACAATATATATACATATGTATTATATATCTATATATATAAATATATACAAATAAAATTTATTTCCTGTTTTCCACCAATCTAAACTCTTGTGTTAATTAATCTTTTTGGATTCTATCAAAGCATCCAAGACACCACAATTTGAATTTTTTTTCTCTCTCCCTTAACTTAATTTTTGGACTTTGAGCTCACTATTACTCTTGATTGAAACAAATAAGCAGAGATAATATTAAAATATCCTTTTCCTCACTGATGTTTGCTATCCCCAGTGTGGATTTCTCACTGAGCTGCACCTCCTGACTTTTGCAAAGGAAACTCAACTCCTGCTTTCCTCCCAGGTGTTAATGGAGTTTTTTGGGGAGCTCAGCAGAACAGTGAACTGTGTGTTTGCACCATCCTATGGAGCAGATAAAACCTCCTCCTTGCTGAGGAGATGAGCTGTGCTGGCATCCTTGGTGGGTTGCTCTCAGAAATGTACAAAAAATGATCCAGAATTGTATTTATAGAGTGGAGCCAACTCCTTAGCGTGGGGTGTTGGTGGCTGTTTCTTTATTTAGTGCTTGGGTGGCCTAATTCATGCTCTCCATGGCAACTAACGTTAGGTGACATCTGCTAAATGTTGCACTTCAGCTGAAATTTCAGGCATGCCACATGATGGGAAGTTCATTTCTATTACTCCTAGCTGGTTAACAGTTAAGTGCTTTTCCAGTTTCAGGGGGAGATAGATAAAGCAGAAATATAAAAATATGTCAATTTAGAAATGAATCTGTGGTGTTTTACCTTTCAATGTCTGTAAGGCTCAGTGCATTTTTCCAGGCATAATTCACTTTGCAGTTTGTCTGCAGTGTCAGGATTTGTCAGGAGCTGTTTGTGCTGAGAAATGGGAACAGAAGAGTCTGAATCAATCAGGTGCAACATCACAACTTGCTTGGCCAGCAGGGCAGGGCTCATAATGGACACAGAGAGAACCAAATCATGCTTGTACCCACAGGCACTCAACTGCCACCTATTGTTCCCCTGATTTTTGTTAAGAACCTTTTCCCTTTTCTCATCATCCTGTATCTATAATGAATAATTGCACAGCTCCATAACTGCCTTGCTGAGCTGTTTAAAGAAATGATTGCAGATGTCCCAATCCTCCCATCTTTCTTCAAGTCTCTGTCCATCCTTGTTGGGATTTGGATTTCCTTTCCTGAGCTGGTGGCAGGGTTTGCAGCAGTGATCCCAACTCCAGATTTCTGTGTAGAACAGCTGCACTTTTGCTCTGCTATTTTTCAGGGATATCAGAGCTGTGGAATTACAGGGAGGTCAGTGTTTTCTCTTTAGTCCCATCATCTGACTAATGGCAGTTCAGAGACTTTTGTGTAAATGACTTAGGGCTGGCAGGGCTGGAATGCAGTTCCAGAGTGTTCCCAGATCAGTGCCATTTGGATTTCTGTGGGATGTCTGAATCCATTGTGTCCATCAGCCTTTCCAGACTTGCATATTCCCCCTCATGTGCCTGCTGACTTGTCAAACTTACTAATTAGGTGATCTCAGGTAATTCTGTTTGCAAGTTCTTTCCAGCTTGCTTTTTCACCTTACATTTTTTGTTCTAACAGCTTTTTTATCCACCTTAGTTCTTTTGACAATCTCCATTTTTGTCACGAGGACTCTTTCACTTGTTGCTTGAAAACCCAAGTGCTGGGAAACTTAATTCAGGGTAATTACAGGGTCACACACCATCATTTATAAACGTGGCAAAATTTAATGTAATATCAAAGAAGTCAGAATCACCTTATTGGAATGAGAGTATAAATGTTTCTGGAAGTGTAAAGGTTTGAGTTTCAATATTCCAGTGTTGGAAGAATTGTCCTTCCCTGCAGTGAAGCACCAGGAGATGGTTTTTTTTGACAAAAGCACAGCCTCCTGTAGCTCAGTGTGTAATTCCAGGTTGCCAGAGCCCCTGTGGGAATAGTGACAGAAGCTTTTAGTGGAGGATGGGTTACCTGGCAAAGCAGGTGTTGATTGAGGAGAGCTTTTATGAAGTTGGAACAAAATGGTCTTGTCATGGTTTGTCTGGTGGTGGGAACAGTTTTTTGTGACATTGAGCTCCTGTTCTGGTTTTTTTTTGTATAAGCTGTAGGCAAAGTGAGGTTCCTTTATTGCCTCCATGGCTTCAGAATTCTGGAATTTGGGGTTTCTTTATCAGTGGCTTCCAGCTGTCCTTTACTAATTCAGTCATTTCCTTCATCTTGATCTGAATTTGTTTTTGTTTTTCTTTTAGTGTGAATCTTCTGAATAATTGTATTTATTTTTCACGCATTTTAGGTAGTTGTTCTGTGTTTGTAATTATTATAATTGCCAATGTAGTGAATGAAACTGCTGGTTGTTGACTGGAATAGTGAGTGACACAGTAGTGTGAAACTGGAATTTCATGGCCTGTGTGTGATTTTGTTAGCCCTTCACCCCCTTTCTCTGCTAGTTGGCCTAGTTCTGTTTGATCCTTTCAAAGGAAGACATGAAAAAATCTATTAATAACCAAATGAAATGTTTCCTTAGGTAAAACAGAAATGCAAACAAAACAAACCAAGCTATTAACAAACACTTCCTCCAACATTTCTTTTGTCCTTGGCATTTCTTACAAAACATGCAGTTGCTAAAATAGAAATTACAGAATTTTTGAAAGATTCAGCTTTGAAAAGGCAAAAGGATTTTAAGTTTGGGTAGAGCTGACTACAATGTTTACCACCAAGATATGCATCAAGATTTCACTTCCTTGTCTCAAGGTTAGTCAAGAGAATTTAAAAACCCACCCCATGTCAGTTCAAGTAAACATCCACTTGTATGACCTGCCATGTATTATTTAGAAACTTTCACACTGCTGTGTGGTGTGACTTAGATGTTCCCACAGAGCTCAGCTCCTGAAATCCAAAATGTTAGAAAATTTCAGCTGTGGTGATAGAGGAGACTCTCAAACACCTGATCCAGAATCCTGGTGACGTGGCCAGTCTTGGTCTTTACACAGACAAATCAAATTAAGGTCACCATGCTCAGCTTTTAGCTATGCTCTGATAAAAAGCTTTATAAAAGAGCTTTACTGCATTTTGAGTAATTAGAAGAGTTGGATTGTGTAGCTTGAGAAGGGAAGGGACAGTGATGAAGCATTTTCCTGCCTGGACACACCTTGAAGCTCAGGTAGGTTTGTGACATCTCTATCAGCTGTTGGTGTGACACTGCCTGTTCAAGGGTAAACTCAACCATTCTCATGGTTCTGTCCTGTTAATGGTTGATGTAAGGAGGTAAAACACACTAAGAATCAATTAGAGAAAAACTAGGAGAACTTTTTCTAGAAAATTCACTTCTCTTCTTGAAATAATACACTGTATGTAACTAAATCCCAGTGATTACCCACCCAAAATGGCTCTCAAGTAGTTCAATCTCTTGCTCCCACTTTTCACTCCCCTCCAAAACTCTCCCTTACTTAAAATATGTTTCTTCCTCAACTTTATTGTGAGGGAAAGGACTTTAAGTGTGCTGACAGAAATCCATGGACCTCTCAGACATGTGGGCACACTTGTATTCTGAGGTGCCAGTGCCACCTAAAAGGTGCCCAGGGCTTTGTATGGACCATTCCCTCATATCAGCAGATAATTCCAAGTTTATCCTGATGCAGGATAAGAACTTGTGAAGATCTCTTTTTGGGACACCAGTTTTTATTTATCCTGATATCCAAGTTTTCCTAAGAAAACCAAGACTTCTGATTTTCTTTCATTCATGCCAGTAATAGCACCTCCTACACCTTGAATGGACATGATGCTTCTTTACTTCTTAATCCCATTTTTCCTGGAAATGTTCCAGGGAAAATGAAAACTTGGAGTGTTAGCAAAGTAAATAAAACACTCAGATACCTTGGAAGAAATTCCAGTTGCCAGTATTGAAATGAATAGGTATCACAGTCTTCAGTGAGGAATTAGATGCAGGTCAATGTGAAAATGAAATATTAAGAGGTTCTGCCTTATTTCTTTGTCTTGGAGAATTGAATGTGCTTTCCACCAGTGCAGAATGGTCAGGAGATGAGAATTTTCTTATTCATCCATAGAAATAGGCCAAACAGAGATTGTGCAATCATCCTGAATTACTGCACTTACTCAGCAGACAGATCCCTGTGGAGGAACAAAAAGGTTTTTCAAATGTACCTTTCAGGTTGGGCTTCCTTTGCATCAGCTTCACCTTGGCTGTGAGGCTGTGACTCAATTTTCTTAACTCCAGTGAAGGCTGATCTTTGATCCTTTTCCCTTCCACTGCCTCTCCTGGGCACTGAACAATTGCACTCAGCATCTCAATTAGAATTCTGTCCCTTGGAGAAAATAGTACTTTATCTACATCTTGATTTACTCCTTAGGATTCTTCTTTTCTGCCCATTACTCTCTATGGTTTTTTTTTTTCACAACAAACCTGAATTTCATAGAACAGAATACCTGGGCAAGTCATTTGCTCCAATTTTCATTACTTTAGGTGACCAAAATATTTCATTTTCACCTGTGACCCTTGTAGTTCACAGAGCTGTTCTGTTAACATTTCATTTGAATGACTGCTTTCAAAATACATATTTTCTGCATCCCATTTTGATTCAGAGAATGAATAAAGGTCCTTTGTAAAACAAGGAATGTGAGCCACAGCTCAAATATAACTTTTATCAGGTTTATAACAATGCAGGAATGAAGGGCTTGGTTTCTCCTAGAATCCAGACAGTGGGGAAGGTACAGGCCAGGAGTTCCTGAAACAAATCCAAATATAGAATCTTTTCTCTCTGGCTTTGTAAACATTTTATTTTACTACCCCAGCTAAGCTAAGCTTGGAATCCTGTGAGTACCTAGGAATTTGTTGACTTTATCAGTGGTAACTGTTTTCCAGACAACCATGCATTGGTGCACTGGAGTCATTGCCTAAAGTGGAAATACAGTGTCTGTACAGATATTTAATCCCCAACTGCTACTTTAGCTGAATCTTAAATTTATTTTTTTTTATCTGCATGTTCTTATGAGGCACATCCTTGAGGTACCTTGTCTAAGCCACTGTTGTAGGAAACTGAGGGAAATTCTCCCTGTAGGTCCTTGATGTAAGGAGCAGGAGCTTAGAAAAGGCAAAATTGCTGCTTTCTGATCAAACAGGTGTCATGTCAACTTCAAAACAGTTTTTCACACACACCTATCACTTCACTGTACTTATCTGTGACTGGAGAGGAGAATATTCCAGCCCTGACTCCAAGTGTGGAGATTCACAGCTGAGATGAGCAGGAGTCCAGGCTGTGACTCCAGATCTGCTCAGGGGCTTGGTTGGGGAGATGCCACCCCCAGTAAAGCAGGGCTCTGATGGAAATGTTAAATATGGATTGGAAAGGAAAATATCCATGGAAGGATTTGCATTGTTAGCCTTTATTTTTACTCAAAATTGATGTATTAGGCACTTAAAGGTTACTATCACAATGTAGCTGCAATTAATATTTTCTTATGTTTCTACTTCAGCTTTTCTGACACTTAAATGCTTCTTTCTCTGTGATATTAAAAACCTGATAAAGAACCTTTGTATTCGACTTAACTGGACAATAGAACTTGGTTGGCATTGTTTAAATTGAGAAATAAATTAAAAAGTGTATGAGTGAACTGCTTTGGTCTGGTGCAGGGAATTCAGAGGTGAAAACAAAGCCTAAAGCATGTCAGGATGTTTTTGTGAAGTGAAATGATGCAGGAACAATGGGAGAAAGGTGTCCTGCAGAGGAATTTCAATCCAGGTTTTACACACTCCTCAGTGTAAGGACATTGTTGCTTTGGCTGCATTTTCATTCTGGTGTTTGGTATTTTGATTGTTGAAGTAGTTATTTCAGGGAAAATTGCCAATTTGTGTCTTCTGGTTTGTACTCAGACTGTTGTTTCCAATAAAAATAAGATATTACCAGCATTAATTTCTCATTAACTTTCAAGATGGAACATCAGTCAGCAAGGTGCCCTTGCAGCTGAGAGCACTGGGGCTGTCCTGGGCTCATCAGGGTTCCTGCTAATGTTGGATCATTTCCTTTCTTGCAGGTGGTATGGTCAAGAAAAGGACTACAATGTTCTAGTCATGGATCTTCTGGGGCCCAGCCTGGAAGATCTCTTCAACTTCTGTTCTCGCAGGTTTACCATGAAAACAGTACTTATGCTAGCAGACCAGGTATGTGCACACCTGGGGGGAGCAGCTTCAGGGCCCTGAGGGATCCTCTGCACAGAGGGTTAAATAATTGATGCATTGTTTTATACACTAAGTGAACATTTGACCTAAATAAAGACAAAGTAATGGTGGTTCCTGTGTGCTGTGCCCTACAAAATGCATGGAGTGGGAGGGCACTGCAGCTGCCAGCTCCTTTGTGCTGCTGCTTTAAGGGCAACCATGAAAATATTCAGACTCATTTAGGTGCCACTATCACCATGAGGGTTGTGCTAGGCAGGCTGGAACAGTCTCCAGTTGTGGGGGATCTGATTCAATGGGACCTGTGGTGACAACGTGCAACTCTGTCCTGTGCTCTCACACCCTCCTGCAGCCTCTAGGACCAGACAGTCAGCTAATAATAAATAACTGCCTGGCTTGTTTGGTCCTCACAGACAGCTCTTCAAGCTGTTAGTGGAGATTCCACTCTACCTCCAACATAATCGAGGCCTCTAAAACTCTCTGAAGTCTTTTTTTATAGCAGTTGATATTTTTCCAACTTGGTCATGAGAATACAGCATTTGAAATGAGCAGCCATATTTATTTCTTGCAGCTTAATAAATGGCTTGATTGTGCTGCCTTCATCTCCTTGAAAAGCAGTGAGGGTTTTTCAATGGTAGTTGAAATTTCATCTAATATTACCTAATTGATCTCAGTACCAAGTTGTCACTTAGCCAGATGCTTGTAGAATCCCAGGCTCTTGGCCAAGGAAACTCAAGGCATTTGTCTGGAGACAAGGTCAGCTGTCCCTGCTCCCAGCTGCCCTGGGAGGGTGATGTGTTTGCTTTACAGAACCATTTGCTTGCTCACTTAGAGTCTGGGTGTGACAACATCTCCAGAGAATCCACAAGGGCTTTGTGCAGTATTCCTTGGGATGATAAACATTAATTAGCTGTCAGCTGGGAAACACCAGAGATGGGGGCTGTCAGTGCTCAGAAGTGGCTTTTAGGGCACAAACAGCTGGCAGGAGGGTGATGTAACAACTCAAGGCTGCAAGAGGAGTGTTGGAGGAGCTGCAGAGCTGTGCCACATAACCACGGGCTGTGAGCTCACCCACAGGAAATGGGCTGGCCCTGAGTGATGACACAGATGTGCCACAGATGTGCCAGAGTTTCTCCATGTCTCAGATATTCTGGGATTAGGGTAGCCTAGATATGACAGCATCAAGTTGTGACTTGCTCCATGAAGATTGTTACCTGGAAAAGTGATGTTTGATGAATGAATAATCAGATGAATCAGTAACTGGGACAGGGGGGTGGGAAATGAGCTTTAAAATTGGCTTGTGGTAGCTGTAAAACCTTTGAAGTAATGAAAAAAAGTTACTTTTTAATAGGATGTTATAGTTAGAAACATGAACTTCAATATCTGGGAAATATTCAGGTATTTAGTCTGCCAGTTTCTCACCAAGGTTATGGAATTTTTGACATGGAAAAAAGATATTCAGACAGCATTTTAAAAAATTTGATTTTCATTAAGCAGACACATAAACGGAAGTTGCAGAGGAAGACAACACTAAAAATTCATGCTTTCATTGAAGGTTTAATGAAATGTTCTTGTTCTCTTTGAAATCTTACATGTTGCTGGTTTTTTTTACAGATGATCAGTAGAATTGAATATGTGCACACAAAGAATTTTATACACAGAGACATTAAACCAGATAACTTCCTAATGGGTATTGGGCGTCACTGTAATAAGGTTAGTCCAAAGCTCTTTGTTTCCAAGCTGCAGAGAGAATGCCTGTGTGATTTAATTCCAGCTGCACAACTTTTGTCAAATCCATTGCTAAAACTGTTATTTTGGATGCTAAACCACAGTTCTTGGGTGTGAGAACTTGGTTTTCTTGGTGTCCACTTATAAATGCTGTGAGTCTCTGACCCAACCTGGGAGATGCACTTGATTGCAAGGTGACTTCTAGACTTGCAACAAGCTTGTAAACTAATCCTAGAGAATACCTGACTACTTCTCTCAAGATGTCTGTTGTCAGAGCATTTTATTCCTCTATGATAAAGAGCAATCTTATCTTTGGCTTTGGGGCTGACTTCATAGGATGAAAACAATTTGTGCCAACGTGGGATCTCCTGACCTACCAGTCAGTAAGGCATTAAATCTTGCAGTGACAGACTGGTAAAGTCTCTTCAACCATCAGAATTGTGGATAAGACCAAGAGCCAACATCCAGATGCCTTTATAAATAAAAGAAATGATGCAATTATGTTGATGGAAAACTGTTAAGCTGTAGCATACCTGCTGTACAACAAAAATTTGATCTCAGTTTACTTTGTGGGGGGGAAAAAAAAAGCTGGGGGTGGGGTGGGGGGTGGGCTGAGGTTATTACACTTTTTGGGATGGGTAAACATAGTCAGAAGTGCATGTTTTCTGCCTAGAAGGCAACTTTTTTCATTTCATTTTTAGTTTTCTTGAGTGAAATGATGCTTAATCCTGCAATTTGTATGTCGAGCTCGGGCAGACAGGCAGCATTGGCAATGCATTAAGCATGCTACTGATTAGAAATGAACTTCAGGACAAATGCACGTCATCAAGCTGTTTATTGGAAGCAAGATTCCCACTTATCTTCTCTATATGCCATCCCAGGATGTCTCATCTGGTTAGGCACTACCAAGTAATCAAAATGTTTACCTTTGTTTGCCTGTATGAATGCCAACTTCAGGGCCATGAGCATTAGAAGGGGAAAACTTGGATAATGTGAGATACCAGCTCTTGTCTGAAGAGGTGCAATGCACTGAGTGTTTAGAGACAACCATTGTTGGAAAAACTTGTAATTCCAGCTGGAAGACAGTCTTTATGTAATCCTGTTGCTGTTAAACTTTGTTTGTTCCCAAGTTTCATACTTTCACTCTGTACAGCTCTATTTTTCTCTGCTGTGTTGAGCAGTTTAGGCTCCTTAATTCTTTGGCATGACTCAAAGTAGAACTTGAAAACTTTTATTTTGGTTTTTTTCCTAGTTTTAGTTTCTGATTTCCAATTGTTCTTTTTTGGGCCATTTTTCTATACTTTTGCACAGTCATGCTAGGTCAACATTGCTGCACTCCAGTTCATCTTGGTGTGGATTAATGGCCTAGAAATTGCTGCTGTGCTTACTCTAGAGGAGGAGGAACACTTTAGATTTGCATCAGCTGAAATGCAAGATAAAATTGCCTACAAACAATTTGATTTTTTTTTTTCCCATTAATTAGGGAGCCATGCTGTGATTTGGTGGTAAAACACTGTCTGTAAGCATGGGCTTCACTTCTGTTTCAGGGCTTAGGGAGATAGTTCCTGACCCAACAGCAAATTAATAGTTTTAATGAACAAAATATGGAATGGGTTCCTTCAGTTTGGAATCAATTGTTTTGTCTAGGAAACACTTGCCACCATACAATATTTAATGTTTCTTTTTGTAACCAAGTGTAGTTTGGGGTTTTTAAAGATGACTCTACACAGTTCAAAAGAAAATCAGCCACAAAGGCTAGAACAGCATGGTAATCTTGTTCCAGTAGCTTCCTGTCAGTTATATTAAAAAAAAAAAAAAAATTAAATTGATTTTTTTTTTTCCAAATTTTAATTTGGTGATTGGGAGAAATTTTGCTCCCACTTTAAAAGATGAATTTCCAGCTCTGCTAGAAATAAGCCCTGCATGCTTATGAAAGTAAACTTTAAGGTGACTAAATGCCTTCTACCTCTTCCTTACTGAAGATTTACTTTTTCTAAATGTCTTACGGGGGAAGGGCAGTTTGTGGAACCAAAGGCTGCTTTTGTAAGCAAAAAAACACTTGAATTTCCTTTTTTTAATAGAGCCAAATGTCACCATTGCTATCCCTGGTTAAGGCAGTGCCATTTTGGAGCAGCTCACAGTTGAAATTTACCTTGTCCCATCTGTCAAATGTTCTCCTCAGGGGGAAAAAAAAAAAAAAAACAACAAAAAAACTAACAAACTACTACTATAAACAATCAAAATATTACTCAAAAAAACCAAAAAGATGGCAAGATAGAGTTTTTTGGCAAAGTCCAGTGCTTGGTGGAAGAAGGATGGCATTTGGCTACCCTGTTCTTTCTCGAACGCCTCGGTGTTGCCTGTCTGCGCCGGCCAATGTTACAATGTAAGCAAGACTGTTTGATGCACTGCCACCCTCTATTGTTTGTTCAGTGTTTAGAATCTCCAGTGGGGAAGAGGAAAAGAAGCATGACTGTTAGTACTTCTCAGGACCCATCTTTCTCAGGATTAAACCAGGTCTGAACTGTCTCCTATTCCAACCTCAACCCCAAATTCATGTGCTTTATTTTTGTTTTGGTTATTTTTTTTTTTTTTTCGTTTGGTTTGGTTTCTTTTTTTTTTTTTATTTTTTATTTATTTTGTTTTTCTGGAGAATGTAGATCTTGCAAAAGCACCTCTTATGTTGGCATTATTCAGACATACTTGGCAAACATGTAACATTTACTAAGATGTTTCCCTGTGGCGCTTGTTTAAATTGTGGAATTATTTCTAAACTTTGATAGGGCTTAAATGTACGTGCTTGATTTCAGGTACAGGTTTTATTTGTGGTCTTTCCAACTCAAAAGGCAATCTCCTAAAAATATGGTGAAGGATAGACATGAAATATCAGGGCTCCTGCTTACCTTGCTGAAGGTTTCCTGCAGTTCCTATGGATGCATCTGGAGAAATTCTGTTATCACTTCAACCAGACTCCTCCCCGAGCAGTTCTTGTTCCAAATCACCCCAAATGTGTAATGAAGACTTAATATTTTCATCCATTGTGCTTAAAAACTGAAAATACTCCAGCCAGCTGTGTCTTGGAGAAGCAGGAGCTTATCTTGTAGTGTCTCATGTTGTATTTCTGGCTCTTGAAGAGAAGATAAATTGCAGAGAGAGGAAGACATTTGCCAGTTGGTAGCAGGACAGCTGGAAATTGCTGAAAATGAATCACAGCTCAGGAGCTTGGCCATTGGTGCACAGCTTCCCACAGAAATCTCCATGGATTCAATCCCAGGCAGCTTCCTGCTGTACACAAACTGACAGGCTTCTGTTGTCTGCTTCTGAAACTTTCTTATCAGAGGCACAAACTTTGATCTACTTCTCTAGTTTGCTCTTGGCATAAATGGTGCCCTACTTCTCCAGTTTCCTGCTGATAGTGCAGCAAACAGAGTGAAGGTGCTGTGAGGTTATCTGGGAACTGGCACTGGGATGTTCTGTGCTCATCCAAATTGGGCTGTGTCTCCCAACTTCATTCTTTCCAGGAGGGATTCACTCCTTTTCCTTCTGGGAATTACAGCCTGATCCTGAGCTAGGGAACAGAGCAAACTTCCCCAGGGAAGCTGCTGCTGTAAAATAATACTCAGTTACAGGTCTGTGTTGTGGACCAAATCACAAAATGAGGGATTGCATTTGAGCTCAGGCTTTGCTTCTAGGAAAGTTCAGCATAGCAGTCATAAAGCTTTATCCTGTCTGCTCTGGGATTCAGTATCAGATATTTCCTGGTATATCAGATGATTTCCTGGTAGCCAGGGAATGTATCCATGCTCTCACTGCCTGTAGTGGGTACAGCACAGTCAAGACTCACACATTGCTGAGCTGTCTGAGCAGTGGAGTTGATTTAAAAATCTGAATTTATGTCCCTTGCTCCAGGCATTCTGGGCTTTCAGGGTGACTTTCACCTACCAGTGCCTTGTCTTTGTGTATAAATCATGGCAAGACTTCATCCCCAGGTTTTCTGCTCTGCACCAGTTGTTTAAGAGGATTGGAGCTTTGCTTTTTTTCTGTCTAGGCTACTGTAGTTGGTAAATCTTGAATCAGAATTTTGAGCCATAGCTACTCTGCAATTCAGAAACTTTTAGTATCTTGAATATTTCATACACAGTTGAACTTCCTAGTGCACAGCATTTCCAGTGACCCTCTATTTCAGCTTTGGATGTATTTTAGTCTCAAGTTTGCTTTTAAAGATGTATCTTCAGTTTTGGAATCAGCTTTAAGGTGACAACTGAGTTGATTTTTGCTGAGACTTTATCAAACTTTAAATGCCTTCTTTCCATCACGTTCTGCCCCCACCCAAGTTACTTTTGCAGCACTGATCAGTCTGTAGGGATTGTAGTCCTTGATCCTATGGCATTAATCCAGTGTTGGGATCAAGATTTGTAGCTTGAAGTCTGAGTGCTAGAATTTAAAAGATTCCTTAAGTACTTCTTTCTGCCTCAGCTTTTTTTGGCCTAGTCCTGAAATCTTGCCCAAGAAGGTACAGCCTGCATGACCCTTTGTAGGTGGCAGCACACTGATTACCACACACTAATTACCACACACTCAGCTTGCTAAATACCAAATCATTGGGCAAGCTTGGTTATTAGAAACCCAAATTGGATCCATTCCTTGGCTCCAGCTTCCTGGCTGTGTTCAGACCAGCAAGTTTGTCCTGCTGCTGTCCTGTGGCAGCATTCTGGGAGCCTTCACATGAGCCAAGAACAAGCTGTCTTGTTTGCTGGGGAAGGTTTTGACCTTGTGCTCTGCAGAATGGCCACTGTTCTTTGAGACAGGAGGTTGCAGGATGTGCATGAGCTCTGTGTGTGTGAGCTGCTCTGGTGCCAGTGAGGTTTGGGATGTGCTCCCACACATCTTCCTCCCTCAGCTGTGCACTGCAGTCATCAAACTGCAGCAGTGACAGAAAGCAGTGGTAGAATTAAGCTCCAGAGACTGAGTAGCACCATCTAATCCATTGCAGGGGATTGAGAAAAGGCTTTGAACTAATTCACCATCGAGTTTTTTAACTTGCTAGTTAAAGCTGGTTGCCACTGTTACTTTGCTTCTTTTAACTGTAGGCTGTTACATTGTCTGGGTGTCTTAAAACATAGCTAATGCCTAGTGAAAGAAGTTGGGAATTTGGGGGGGGGGGGATTGGATAGGAATCTAACCTATTTTCATTTTTCTTGAAGTTATTCCTTATTGACTTTGGTTTGGCCAAAAAGTACCGGGACAACAGGACAAGGCAACACATACCTTACAGAGAAGACAAAAATCTCACTGGCACAGCTCGATATGCCAGCATCAATGCACACCTGGGCATTGAGCAGAGGTGAGTGCAGCCTGCTGCAGGCTGGAGACTTCTGAGACACTCAGCTGGTTTTATCTGAAAAGTGTGTCCATCCCTTTGAAAGTGTGTGCAAGGATTGAGGGGGGGAAAATCCAAGCAGATAATTTGGTTCTTGAAGAGACTGTGTGTCTTGCAGACATCAGGTGGATGTTCTGCATGTTGTTTTGGATTTTTTAAAGGCTCAGCAATACTTTGATGTGGATCTCTCAGAGGCCCTTCACACATGGAATGTGTTGGTACCTGTTGGCAGCACTGCTGAGAGACCTTTCTGTAAGAAAAAAGGGTGTTCCAGAGCTGGTGTCTGGCCTGTTTTCTCACTCTCTTCAAGTTATTAACCATTATTTCTCCTTTTGTCTCCAAGCAAGACTTAAATACCTTCAGTCCCACTGTATTTTGGTTTCTGGTGTAGTCATGTCTGTGGGTATGTACACATGTGGGTATATTTATATATTTGAGTTTTGCTTAATCAACAAACACATTTTTATCTTCTGGATCAAAGGTATTTTGTTGCTACAGAATTCTAGCATTTTCCAGTGGAGAGAGCACTTCATGTTGTTTGGAAGTGTTAGGTACTCATGGGATATCAAGGGATGCCTCTCTCCCTTACATCTTTAATCCTTAAATATTGTAATGGATGACTGAAGAGTGTGGCTTTACTTCTTTTGGATAGTTAAAACTTCCAGGAATTTCTGTGCCTCTGACCTTGGTGTTAACCAAGATGGGAATGACAGAATTTCTCATGGTCAATTTCAACAGAACATAGAACCCACAAATGGTGCTTTAAAATGCTCCATGTTTCTTTTTTTTTTACTTCAATTTCCTTAAGTTTCCTTCAGGGGATTTAATTGTCTGCCAGTGTCATTATTTAAGTCACCTTGGTATGTGATTCAGGGAGGTAAATGACAGGTGTCACTTCTGAAATAAATGCATTTCAGAGATGCCAGGCAGGTAATGGGATATCTGCACCTGAGAGTGAGGGAGGGATCTTCAAAGGATGTTGCTTTTGAGTTTAGTTGGACACCAAAAATTGAATTTAGTTGGATTTTACACCATATCTGCTGGTAATGGGAATTGTGTTATAATTAGAAATGTAGGTGGGTGCTTGCTAAAAGCTGCTAAATTGTCTAGGTCAAGCTAGCAATGAGAAAAAGAATTAATGCATTCCTGTAATCAAGAGAAACCAGTTCTGGAGCTTATGCAGAATATTTCAACCTCTGGTCCTGTACTTTTAACTGTTACAGAACATGTTTTCCTACAGGTAATGACAGCTGTTCAAGGAGCTGTTTGCAATGTTATTTATTTTAATAATGGAGTGGATTGTCCTATTTTCCAAATCCTGAAAGCTGCTGCTGTCAATATATTCTCAAATGTAATGCATCCATTACAGATTTACAGAACTAAATGTTTCCTACCATACAAGATCATGACATGAAACATTAAAACAATGAGCTGGATGGGGGATGGATACTCTTAATCCCTTTATTGCTTCTGAATTTATCAGTGCCTTCTCAGAAAACATAATTTCATGTCATAACCCTGTACAGGTTCACTGAATGCTGTTGGTGATTAAAATCTGCAGTTCTAATGGAATTAGCAAGTTTTGCAGGCTGGAATTTGTGGGCTCAGTATCATTTTTCAGCCCTTTGTCTGTGGTTTCATGTTGCAGATGAGATGATCTCAGAGGTAGCTGCTGCTGAGGGGAGGGAACCAATCCTCTCTTCCCTGGGCACAGCAGAGCTTTTCTGCCCTTGTGCTAAAAGCTGATTTTCCCCTGGGATGGCTTTTCCTTTGTTCCCCAGAGGGGCACAGAGAGGGTGCCAGGCTGTTCTGCTTCTATGGGCTGGGTTAGAACACAAAACATCCCCAACTTCTTTCTTCTCATACCAAGATCTGCAGATAAATCAGTTTGGAGCCTGTTCCCACTTCTGGGGAGCTGTTTTCCCCTCACCTTTGTGTGCAATCCTGTTTGCAATACCACAGTCAGCCTTTTGATCCCTTGTTGAGGTAGGAGGTGTAGAGTCTGTCCTGCCACCCTTTAAATCCTTCTCTGGGTGGCACAGCAGCAGCAAAACCCACCAGGTTATCCCCAGAAGGGATCAGGCAAGAGAAAAAAGTTATTTTTCTGCCTCATACTAAATAGATGTCAGCTGCAGAGGGGTAGTCAGAGGAAAAATCTGATTTTACCACAGCTGGGAAGAGGCAACTTTGCCAAGAGGAAAAAAAAAAAAAATGCTGGAGTGTTTTCCACTCCAGTGAACTGTGCTGGTGTTGGTGCTCAGGAAAGCTGTGAGCAAAGTACAGTGGTGGGGATGTGGAACATGTGCAGGGCAGGAGGCATTTGAAGCTTTTTGCACAAGAGGTTGTGCAAGTTCTCAGTGTAGCCTGTGGCTGGATCACTTTGGAGTTCTCCAGCTGCCTTGGAACAGACTTGTGGGAAGAAGTCAGATTGATTCAGATTGAATCATGCACCTTTATAAATATTGCTGCCTTTTAAAACCAGAGTCAGCTCAGGGGAGGAAGAAAGGAGCAATGCCCTGTAGGGGCCAGGTGGTCAGGATTGATCCCAGGCTGAGCCAACATTCAGGGAAAAACTTTACTGCCATCATTTTACAGCCTTATTGACCTCATTAACCTCATTCTCTCTTTCAATGCATTCCATGGTTCCCACAGGAAAATCTTCAGTTTTTACCCCAGCTACTTAAGAAGGCAGGAAAGACATTTCATGGTTTGTTTTTTTTACTTCATTTTTCCAAAGTTTTTGTTCCCCAAAGCAGTGTAACTGCAGATTAAAACACACAACATTTACAGAATATACCTTGCTTAAAAAAAAATGAACAGTATCTCTTGCTATCTTAGGGGTTCTCTTAGGGTTTGTTCCTGAATTTATTTTTTTTAATTTCAATTTTTGAATGTGGAATAAAGTAAGAAATGCTAGAATTTGTAATTGTTTGTGTTTTTCCTCCTGCAGTCGTCGGGATGACATGGAGTCTCTAGGCTATGTATTGATGTACTTTAACAGAACCAGTCTGCCTTGGCAAGGATTAAAGGTAAGTTATGATGCTTTTGTTTCCCTCCCCCACCCTTTTAATTTTTTTTTTTTTTTTTCATGTGTGTGTATCATGCTTCTGCCTGTCAGGTGGGTTTATATAATGTTTAGCCTCAGTTGTACAAAGCAGCTTTTCCCAAAGCTTGATATTTATAGACTGTGGATTCTGCCTCTTACACAGCAGGCAAAATGTGCATTGTTGGACTGGCTTAAAATTTATGCTAAACAATAGCTGACATCATCTCTGCCAGTTATTGTCCTGTTGCAGGCTGAGGCCCCTTTGGGAAATAGAAAAAAAAACATTGTTAGTGGCTTTTTGAATTGCTGGAGAGAGCATGGAAATAATCTTCTGCTTGAGAAGTTGAGCCTCAGTGGTGTCTTCAGTCCAGGTTATGGCACAACTGAATAATTATTAACTGCAGCAGGCTTGTTCAGGATTTCCATGTATGGGAGCCAGCTACAAACGTGGCAGACATTTCTTATTTCACTTATTTAGACTCCAGTGATTGGTTTTCATGTTTTAATTGTTTTTCTTCCTCCATGTGAAAGTTGTGTAATTCCAACGATGTTGCAGCTGCACAGTTTCTAAAAAGGCAGCACTGGAACTCTTCAGCTCCAAATGAATGCAAAGGGTGCTGAAACACCAGGCAGCCCTGAATGGGGCACTGAGTGGGAATTAATACAACTTTGGCAAATGTAGCTGCAAGTCTGGGGAGGTTCATGGACAAAAGCAGCAGCAAGAACTCCACGAGCTGTGCCATGTGATGGAAGCATTAGACTGCAACAAATGGAATTAAACTGTGGCCAAATCTTAATACCAGCTTGACCTTCATTCTCTTTGCAATAAGTGTGTGGGACTTGGAGATTTCACATAAAATACTTAATGGTTGACCAAAGGATTTTTGTCATCTTTTTTTTTTTTTTTTTTTTTTTTTTTTTGCTGCTGTCCTTGTTAATCCAGTGTTGCACAATATCTCTTATATTGTGACCTACATGTTCCACAGGCTGCAACAAAGAAGCAAAAGTATGAAAAGATTAGTGAAAAGAAAATGTCCACTCCTGTTGAGGTTTTGTGTAAGGTAAGAGTTTCCAAATGATGTCATACTGTTAAATGGAATTTCTTTTCTTGTTTGTTTGTTTGTTCCCTCCCCCCCCCCCCTAAACTTGAGCCAATATATTAAATAGCCTCACATGGCATTTGCTGCTGAATAATACAGCTTTGGCAGGCACTGGCCTTGGGTTTGGCCACCCAGCAAGACTGGGAATGTGTGTCCAGGGCAGCATTTGCTGCTGTTCCTTGGCAAAGTTCATGGCACCATCATTCAGGCCCTGCTGCCTGTTGGCTGTGCAAGCTCCCAGCTCTCTCACATGTGCCTTGTTCAGTCCTTCAAACACCAAAGTAAATAAGTAACCAAGGTGGAGCTGTCTGCCTTGCCACATCCATTTTCTGCCTCTGCAGGAGGGTTCATGTTGGCTGCCCCAACTCAAGTAGTGCCTGTAGTGGAATTGGATGCAAGTGATCTTTGTTTTTCCAAGGTTTTCCTTTGAGTTTTAGGATTCCTTTTGCACTGTGGCATCCAAGTGCTTAACAGAGATCCTTGCAGGGTTTGTTCACCAGAGCCTGATAGCATCTCCCAGGCTGTTGAACTGTTCATGGAATGGTTTGGGTTGGAAGGGAGCTTAAAAATCATCCAGTTCCAACCCCCTCCTGGGGACAGGGACACCCTCCACTAGTCCAAGTTGCTCAGAGCCCCATCCAGGAACTTCCTGTGATTTTTTACAGCCCTGTTCTATGTGCTATTACCTATTATAGGTAGGCTTTCATACAGCATGAAATGTTTAAAAATGTAAAGCAGGAAATTTTTGAAAGAGGTTTTCATCATTTTAACTTTTCACATTTAATGCTTGTTAACTGACCTTGTCTCTACTTAAGGAAATGAATGAATCTCTTACTAGATAATTATCATTATTTTAGAGACTTAGTTAATAAGAACAAGGCTTCATTAGGATGAACAATATGCTTTATAAATAAATGTTGAAGATTCTGATAGCAGAGAGTTTATGATTGCAAACCATGCATGAGGTAACATTTCAGGGGAGGGATTGTCTACCTGAACAAATACACATTCTAAAATACAGAATAAATTAACAACTGGGGGCAAAATGGAATTAATTAATACACCTTCAACCAATTTCCCTCTGCTGTTAGAGAGTCACATATCCATCTTTTTGCCTGTGTTAGAAGGTTTTTTGCTTGATCACCACTGTTGATTCACAGGGGTTCCCTGCAGAATTTGCCATGTACCTGAACTACTGTCGTGGGCTGCGCTTTGAGGAGGCACCAGATTACATGTACCTGAGGCAATTATTCCGTATTCTCTTCAGGTCAGTCCCAAGTGCAAAAGCACAGAAACTGCTCAGGGAACTGCTCTGTGGGACTGGCACTGCACAGAGCAGCTCCTGTGTGTGTGGTGTAGGGAGTTCTTCTGCAACTTCTTTCATTTCAGGGCTTCAAAAAAAAAAAAAAAATTTATGAAAATTATGGTTCAACGTTAAACATAAAGGGAAAAGATTCTCTTGTTTTTGCTTTGTGTGATTTGACCCCTTGGTAGAAGCCTTTGAAGCTTTTTATGTTTAGAAATCAGTGCTGGGCCCAGCAGTGGTTCCCAGGAGAGAAATTTCAGTGGAGGAGAAGAGTGCTGCTTCATTGAGCTCGTTAGAGCAACTGGAGCATCAATTCCACCTTGTGCAGTGAGCAGCATCTGTCAAAAGAAGGGCTGGTACTGATCTCTGGAGTCTCCCCCCAGGTTTCTGGAATCCAAAAAGTTCCTATTCAATGATGTACAATGCTGCAATCTCTCCTTGAAATTATATCTGTATTAAAAAAAAAGCTCAGAAGCTGAGTGCAGCTGGGTGAGCTGGGCTGGGAGGAAGTGCTGCTTCCACAAGTGCAGACCTTTGTGTAAGCAGTGAGTAAATGCTGCTGGCTGGCATTTGGGCTTGCTGCAAGAATCCCTTGAAGTTAGTAATACTTAGCATTTCTATACCATTCATAATCTCTTAAAGCAGCTTAGAGAAGGAGCTATCTTCTAGTTCTGGCATTTCAGGCAGGGCTTGGTGTTGGCTCTGACGTGTTACAGAAGATTTCCCTCTCTTGCAGGACCTTGAACCACCAGTATGACTACACATTTGACTGGACAATGTTAAAGCAGAAAGCAGCACAGCAGGCAGCCTCTTCCAGTGGGCAGGGGCAGCAGGCCCAAACCCCCACAGGCAAGCAAACTGACAAATCCAAGAGTAACATGAAAGGTTAGTAGCCAAGAACCAAGAGACGTTACAGGAAAACCAAAAATTCCACGAATTTGGACAATGGCAGCAATTGCAAGTGTTAGATCAAGGAGGTGGTTTAAAATCTACATTTGGCTCTTAAATTCAAAAGCAAAACCAAAAAAAGACGTCCTTGGAGAATTTGACTACTAACTTTATACCAAAATGTCCTTGTTATTCATATCATTTCTTCTGGGGATGTTGGGTCATTTTTAACCACTGCATCTTTTGCTCCTGCATTAACCACTTTCCAAAAAACAACAAACTGACTTGGTGTTGGGAATGTGATATTTTTATTTATTTTGATTTATATATATACATATATATGTCCTTATATATGTATAAATATATAATGCAATCCAAAATCCTAGACCTAACACTTCTTAAGGGATAATTCTCATTGACTAGGCAAGGATCTAGAGACTTTGGGTTCTGCTCTGTGGCAGCTGGTACAGTGCTGTGGGTTTGCTTCTGTTCTGTATGCCTCAAACACTGGGAACAGAAAATTGTGACTGCTCTGGCTTCCTCCAGTGGGTTTACATTGAGACAATTGGTCCAGAGTTGAAGGAAGGGACCAGTGAGCTCAAAATGCCTTGTGGAAATCAAGCAGTAACCCCAAACTGCTGTGGATTGCCAACTCACAATTTTCTGAAGTATCTGGGTGCTCTGGGGTGGGGCTTCAGGTTTCCTGATGATTTTTTTTTTTTGATGTTTCTAGGTTATGGTTTCAAAGGGAAATGTTGTGACATGTTCAAATGTAATTGTGTAATAACTGAAAACTAAGTTCTGAAAAGAACATCAGGTTTTTTTACACATGGTCTAGAAGCTTTTAAAATATTTTTTTTTGTGTGTGTGTGTGATGTAAATGTGTTGGTGTGAGTCTGGTAAGTCCCTGGGATGAAACTGCCACATCTGTGCATTTCTGAGCCAGTCTTGCCATGAAACCAATTCCTCCAGCTGAGCTGTGGATAAAATTGAAATTAATGAGATTGTGTGACTGAGAATAGAGAAGAAGGTTTGCATTCTGTACTGAGGCATTGCTGCTCTTCAGTAACTCTTGATTGTCATTCTTCTATGTGTAAAATTATATATTTGGCTAGCATGACAATCCTGGAATTCAAAGAAATGCAGAAGTGTTTACAATAAACTAAAACATTGTTCTTCACATATTGTGGCAGCATTCAGACCTTACCAGGTGTCTTTAGTTGAAATAGCTTATCAAAAAAACCACATTTCATCCAGAACAAATGAAGTAGTATAATACCTGCTGCTCTTCCCAAGATTGAAGTGGTTCTTGAAAACAAATTAATTTCACAGATGCCATTAAATGTCAGGTTTTTGGCATAAAGAGTGGCTGGCTGTGACAGAGGCTGGAAACCAGTTCTTCAGCTATAACACCAGTAACAGACTGGGTGATTCAGCACCTGGGCTTGGATTGCTTCCTGAAATAGAGAAACTCTGACTGAAGTTCAGAACCCAGCCCAATTTGGGGTGTGGAGGGGTTGGCTGGTGGAGCAGGAGAAGATAATTTGAGCAGAGATGCACATTCCTCACAGCAGCTCATGCTCAAAGTGAAGCCTTGCAGGAGGTGATGATCTGTGAGTGGAACCTGCCCTGAAAATCAAGGTGTGAGCTGCTGAAGCACAGTTTTGCTGAAATGTTCTGAGGTTTAATGTGCTGCTCTGCTGGCTCAGACAGTCTCTGCCCAATTCTGTGTGTGAAGAAAGAAAAGTTCTGGGAGTGATTATCTGCACCTTGAGGTGATGCTGCAGTGCCAGAGAGCAGAGCTGAGCTCTGCCATGGGGCCTTAGACATTTCACTGATTTCCTTTGGTAGAGACCCATTGCTACAGATGAGAAGCAGTTCCTGAAGTTTTAGCACAATCATTGGGTTTTTTGAATGACTCTCCTCTTCCCTCCCCATCACCAAGAAAGGTTTGTGACCTTTGGGTTGATTAAGCTGTAATATCAGCAGAGCATCAAAGCAGTGCTTGGCAAACATCTGAAAACTTCAGAGACTTCATCTCTGCATCAAAGTAAAGATCTCCACATTCCTAAAATCCTGCATGTCTTTTTGTGGGGTATCCTGCCTATTAATGAGGATTTTTTTTGAAGCCAGTTAAGGTGAAAGAGCAGGCTGTATGGCTTGGGTGCTCTGTCACATTGGAGAGGATGAAACAGCTGGTTATTTTTTCTGGAGTTCAGTTAAATTCTTTTGTAGTAGCTGTAGCAAAGCCTGTGTGGAAGTGGCTTAAAAGACTTCCTGGTATCAAATGTTCCCCCTCTGCTGACCAAGTCCATTAAACAGGAGTCCTGCAAAGAGCAATGTACAGGTGCAGTTGTTTATAAAGTGCTGTTGAGGATGTGCATCTGGGCCAGAGAACTAGAGACTCAGATTGTGCAGTGTGCTCATTTACAGATATTCCTGACTTCTTAACTCACATCCAGCTTCAATCATCAATGAATCCTAGAGTTTATCCAGTCTAAATATTCTGCTTGGTTCCAGAATCACCTCTTCTGTCCATGGCCCTTTTTTTTCTCTTCAGTTTATTTTTTCCCTGCCCCTCTCTGGAACTCTGTGCAGTGTCTTTTGTAACAGCCAGATCAGCTGGTTTGGAACTTGGGAGAGGTGAACTGTTCCAGCAGGCAAGTTGGGCTGGCTCACTTTTGCCAGTGCAGCAGTTGTTCAGGTGTCATTTGTAACTCAGCTTCCCTCAGTCATAAAAGTGACTCAGGCAGTCAATCTGTAGGATAAAGTCTACCAGTTCCATTTGGGAGAGGTGTTTTTAATTCCTGGCACTGGAGGTTCTGTGAGGCTGTCAGCAGGTCCATTAATATTTGCTGGATGCCTGTGGTGGTGGCAGGATTGCTCAGAACAGACTGAGGCTGCTTTGCTTGGGAATTAAGAATTATTGACAACTGAATACTTCCCACTTGCTTGTCTGGAGGAATGAGAATACACAAAGTTTGAGCACTTCAAATTGAGGAGGTTTTTAGGCAATTGCACTGCATTTACACTGCTCAGTCAGATCTTCAGCCATGGTAATAATAAAGCAATTGGAGGATCCCTCACATAGCTCAGAGGTTTGGGTAACACCTCAGAGGGACAAGGAGTGATGATTTGGCCCTGGATGGAGTGAAGATCTGTGGAAGAGATGCCACCATGAACTCTCCAGCACATTCCTCATGCCAGCAGTGCTCTGTGTGCTCTGGGTGTCTCATCTGACAGCTGTGGCTGGGCTGTGTCTTAGCAGGACTTTCAAGGGACATTTTGAGTTGAATCCAGTTCCCTGTTGCTCTCTGTAGCTGTAGCTGGACATTCTCTTGCCCAAACCTTAGGTTTGAGGAGTTCTAATAGCAACAGATCATTTGGGAGGATCCTCTTTGCTCCCATTTTTGTGAAATATTCAAACTTCTGAAGCAATGAGTTGATCTGTTTCTTTCCACACTCTTCCTTTGTTGACTTTGTTTTGGCTGCTTTGATGGAGAAAGTGGTTCAAAAGATGAATCAGTGTTCTCTGCTGATCACACTAAATGGAAAAACAGCATAATTTCTGGTTGTGTGCATCAAGTGAGGATTAGGGAGCTCAGGAGTCCCTGTTCTGTGGGAATTTGCACTCAAGTGGGAATGGCTGTCTTGATTCTGACACAGGATTTTTTTTTTTTTTATTTTAATGTGACCAGTGCTGGACAAAGAGAATTGTCCTTCAGTGTATTAACACTGGGTCTGAAAAAAGTTCTTGAAGCTCTTTGAAATGACCTGTAGCCAGTTCTGGAAGAGTTAAAGCCATTTTCTGGGTGCTCTCCAGATACATTTTGGACAGAACATCAGACTAGTAAGACTTGTTTGCACTTGCTTCTCTCTGGATGACAGCACAAGCTCTAGCTGAGGTCAGCTCTGTCTGTATTTCACTGAGAAGAGATTTCTGTTGCAAAAACTCAGAGCTGTTGCTGTGATGAACTCAGCCATGGCCAGAGCCATCCTGTCTGGAGGGCAGCCAGAGAGGAAACTCACTTGGCAGAGCCACCTCTGCTTGGGGCTCCTCTGAGGCACAGCCCTGCCACCTGAGCCACCAGAAAGGAGAGGGAGGGAGGGAGGACTGGCTCAGCCTGCACTGACTGGTTCTTGCAGATGTGTGTGTGTTTCTGTCCCCTCCCTGTCCCCCAGTGTCACTGGGAATACTGACCATGGAAAGAACTGCTGTGTGTGCATCACCCCCCTGTCATGTGAGTCAGCTTGTCCTTCCAAGCTCTGAGGTGTGCACAGCTCCTGCCTGGTGCTGTGGCTTTGTGGTGGCAGCAGGTACAGTGAGCTGAGGTGAGGTGTCCCCTGCCTGTGCTTGTGACACTGCTGTGACACTGCTGTGACACTGCAGCACTGTGTCCCTGGAGAGCACCCTGCAGTCAGATGACAGCTTGACATTCAGGGATATAAACATGAGCCACTGCAGACAAGCAGAAAACAATCCTATGAAATTACATCCTGTTTCCTAGTGGCAACAACACAGCTTGTTTTCAAAGTGCTGGGCTGAATTCCTGCTGGAGGAATGTGGCATCCAGCTGGTGCATCCAGCCTGGCTCCTGCAGCAGCAGTGAGTGAGAGCTGTGTGAGCTCCAGAGCTGTGGCACCTTTGGAAATGCACACCAGGAACTCTGCAGTTCCCAGATGGAGCAGCATTTTCCCCTTTGAATGACCATAACTGCTGTTGAATTCTCCTCCTGTGACGAAGGCTGTTGCTGGTTTCCATCCTGTAGCAGTAAGTTTCCCCTTGTGTTTATCTTGCAGGTTTCTGATCATGACGAGGATGGGACAAAGCAGAGCAGATCGGAGCAGGACTTGTCACTCCCCAAATCCTAGAAATTTTAGTTCATACACTTGCCAGTGGCTGTGGGCAACCATTTCCTTGGTGTAAAGAACTTAATATCAATATAAACTGGCTCTGGGCAGTGTCAGTGATGCTGCACTTTGAGTTGTAGCAGCTGTAATTGTGAATATTACTGAGATAGTGAAACATGGTGTCCAGTTTTCTATTGCATTTTTTTCAAGTGGAAAAGTTAACTAATGGTTGACACACAAGTGGAGAAAATTGTGCATATGCCAATTTTTGTTACCTTTTTACTTTGAACTACACTGCTTATGAGATCTCATTGTTTTGGAAGAATGGCATGAACAGTCTTCGGCAACAGTTGTGATAATTGTAAATGCTCACAATTGTGCACTCTTTTCTGGTTATTCCTCCCTGGGTTTTGAAAGTTGTACACTTAAAACATTCTTAAAGTTGTTGGCTTCTATGTGCAACATACCAAGCCAGCTGACATGGTAGTAACCAAAGATTCCAGTTTTTAAGCATATGAAAGACTCTGCCTGCTTACCTGTGCTAGAAATAACAGCATCTAAAGTGAAGACTTAAGAGAAACTTAGCGACTACTAGATAATCTTTAGGACTCTGCATTAACTCTATAATGTTCTTGGTATAAAAGGAAAAACAGCATATTTGTCACGAAATTTAGTTAACATCTTACAACTGAACCTGTATGTAAGTTGCTTAGATAAATGTAATCATTGTAAACATCTATATGATCTGGGATTTTGTTTTTATTTTGAAGCGGGAGCTTTTTTTGTTTACAAGTTCATTAAAAACTAAAAACTGTTTCTGTAAGGAAATGATTTTTTTTTTTTTAATTTGCCTTGTTAATTCAGTTTAAGAAATTTACATTACCCTGTTTTTAAACCAAGTTTTAAGGCCATTTGTTAAGCAAAAGAAGTCATATTTTCTTTCTAAATCATTTTAGATTTAGTGTTGTAACTCTTCCTCATTTTGTTTTTAAATAAATTTTGTATTTTTTCCTTGAAGGGGGAAGGGGCAGTCTTGCATTTTTATAACCTGTTGTTTGAGACCAGCCCTCTATTAATGAGATTGGAATTTTTAAAAAAAAAAAAGAAATGGCATCTTTTGCAGACCCAGGATTGGCAGCCTCTGAGCATTGCCATGTTCTGCCTCGTGATTGCTGCTTTGGACAAAAGATTGGAATGGTTTGAAAAAAACACAAATTGGATGGTTTGAAACCAAGGCATTTTCTTTCAAGTTCTTGTGAAGTGGATATGACCAGATTTCCTCTTGTTCTTGGGGGCAGCCTTGCACCATGCAGAGTTCACATTGGTTACTGCCCCAGGCTGTCTTCCTTCTCACTCCTATTCTAGCCCAGCTGAAAGAAAGAAATACTTTTATTGCTGGTAATTCTTTAACAGTGTAATTTATTCCTTTATAGCATGTCAGAATAAATTAAAAAAAATGTCTGAAAATGCTGCCAGATGCCTATTGTGTAAATGTTGTCTGTATGTTTTGCTTTTTAGTTTTCGTGCATGGAGCAGAGCTCCTGCTCACAATTCATCTTTTTTTACTATTGGAAAAGATCTTTCTTTCCTTTTAAAAACAATTTTTTCAGGATCATAAGACACTGTGCACTCCTGGAATGGTGATGATGTGGATCAAGGCTCCCCTGTACTCTGTCCAAGAAGAATCTGCCCTGAGATGTTAAACTTTAGGTGGAGAACACAGTGTGCTAGTAATAATAAATAAAAAACTGTGGGACAGATAATGTGGGAGGACAGGGAGGCTGCTGGGCTTCAGAGATAGCAGAGCACACTGGGGAGCTCCTGAGGCTCTGCTGCCTGCCAGGTGGAAGAAGAAACGAAACTCATTTTGGTTTTTCCAAACTCCTGAGGATTGCCCCATCCTAATAAGGATGGTTTGCAAGCAGTTCCTCCTATGCAAAGCAGTCTGTTTGTAAGAACTGGTATCTAGAGCACTGAGAGATGTCCTTATCCATCATTTCTGCTGTCTAGGCAACGTGTCTGACAACACACATTGGCAGGAGGGGAAGAAGCATCAATGAAATGCCTTCTTGGCAGCTGTTCTTGGAGAGGCTGCCTGGAATTGTGGCATTGCTTTTCATGCTCTGACATGAGATACTCGCTGGAAAGTTGGAGAAAATAATTTGGTTTCAGGAGAATAAATTATTTTCTCTGTCTGTTAAATTTGCTGGTGATTTTGAGGGGGGGTTTTAGAGACAGAGCTGCTCTTGTTGAGCTCTGTAAGGGACAGTAAATACATTCAGAGTGTCAACATGCATTGGTTTGTAGTTTTGGGGGAGCTGCAGGTGCTGTGGAGGAGCCTGGAGCTCAGTCAGCCTTGCAAATTTGTGGGAACAGAATTTATTTCTGCACAGGAGCGTGGGCCAAGTGTTTTGCATCAACAGCCTGTGCCAGATGTGCTGGCACCCAGCAGCTGCCCACCTTAAACAGGCAGCAAACCCTTGCTGTGTGTTCTTCTTGGTTTGTAACAAAGACTTCAGCCTGAAGGATTCAAACCCTGTGGATCCTGACTCTGCTTGCACCTCTGCAAACCTTTTGTGTTGAGAGAGATTCACCTGCCAAGTCAAAAACTTCTGCAAGCAGCCCCAGGCCCTTGACAAGGAATCATCATTTGGACAAGAGGCTGTAAAGCTCAAGATCTGCAGCCTCGTGCTCCCTGCAAAGTGCCAGAATTTGGGTAATGCCATTAGGCTGTGACAACAGCTCCTTAGTCATTGCACTAAGCTGTATCCAGGGTTTCAAAGCAATTTATTAACCTCCTTAGAACGACTCTGAGAGGCTTCCTAAGGCCACCTTTTAAAGGATTGCTTAATTGGGAGCACAGAGTGCTCATGTGCAGAGCACTGCTTCATTCTTTTTAACCTATTTAAGCCATTCCTTGTTAGAAGCAGTTGAGAGCCTTTTTCTCTTCTCCCATAAAGGCTCTGGAAACAGACAGCTCTGGCTCCGTGTGCTGTTGGTAACAAGTGACAAACACAACCCCTGGCTGTGTTAAAAACACTTGATGTGTCTGCTAGGTCTGGAGCCTGTCCAGCATGTACCACACACTTTTGTTTTATTTTTTTTTTTCTGATTTCTATGCTATTCTATCTGTCTGAGGGTGATTTTTCAATCTCAAGCGTTGCCTCGCTGTTGCAGTGTTGTGCCTGTTCTCTCTTGGCTTTTTCAGGTGTTTTTTTGGATTGTCTCTGTTTTGTGATGGGGTTTTGCTGAACTGAGCTCTGACCAGGAGCTCGGGCTGGCTGCTTCCCTGCACTCCCTCCCATGTGGAATTTTTCTGCCATCCCAAGTTGTTTTTTTTTTTTACACGAGGTTTTAATTTCTCTTGACAGCGTTCTCTAATTTAGAAGATTTGTTGCTTAGCCAGTTCCATCTGCTCCTGCCTTAATTGCAGTGAAATCATCATGATTTCATATCAGCTTGATGTCATAACACACGTTGGTGAGCAGGGCAGGCTGAGGACAGAAAGGAGAAGTGGGCTGAGTTGTCTGGAAGGGTGACACAGAGGAAGTGCCCACCCTGCTGAGAGTGCCAGGAGTGCAATCCTGCCTGTTCCAGGCTGGAAATGGCTCTTGAAGGTGATCCTTGTTAGCCAGAGCTCAGCAGGGGAGGCTGACAGGGCTGGCTGGGAGCAATGGAGATGGGCTGCTGCTGCATTAATAAAATCCAAAC
This sequence comes from Erithacus rubecula, assembly GCF_903797595.1. Classification (NCBI taxonomy): domain Eukaryota; kingdom Metazoa; phylum Chordata; class Aves; order Passeriformes; family Muscicapidae; genus Erithacus; species Erithacus rubecula. The sequence goes on along the minus strand of NC_136668.1, from coordinate 16,290,868 downwards.
ACACCCAGGTCTGTCCCTCTCTTCAAATGCACCACAGTCAGCTCAGCTGCTTTGCAAAGCTCACTAGTAAAGGTGTAAAATGCATTACTTTGAGATGCTAAAGTGACTTTTTACATTATGTGAGATGTTCTTTGATGTGGCTGTGGGCTGGGTTTTGGTAGCTGGAAATCAGGAGGAGCAGGGGAATAATCTCACAGCAGACTCGAGCTGTATTTCAGGTATTTGTGTTCATAAATCTCTGAAGGTTGGTGAAGCTCCTTTCTCAGGGAAGAGTTTGGAGTTTTGGTGTTTACTCCTGGCAGTACCTGAGCACACTCAGCCTCCCCATTCTGCCCTCCCTCCCCAGAAACCTTTTGTCCCTGTTGATAACGAGGTTGTTTTTTGTCAACACAGCTGATAAACTTTATTTCTTTCCCCCTCTGAGTGTAGGAAGGCATCGATGTGCCTGCTGGAGGAGAGGCTCTCCCAGAGCTGTGTGTGCAATCCCCAGAGCTCCAAGGCTCCTGTCCCCACCCTGAAATCACACCGAGCCCCAGCTGTTTTGCAGGTGGCAGACTTTGAACTTCTTTTGAATGGAAGCAATTTGAGCTGGCTGGGAGGCCTTGAAGGAGCGTTGTACATGTTGTCCTACAGGGTGGACTGGCTTGTGAGCCTCCCTGCTGCTCTCAGAGCCTCTGCACACATGATTAAATCCAGGCTCCTTCACTTTACAGCCCTGTAAATGCCCAGGGCAGGAGCCTGACTCGGCACAATCCTGTGCCTGGCAGAGGTGGGGCAGAACCTGCTGTGACTCAGCTCTGTGGGACTTGATGAGCCACCAGAGCAGGGCCAGATCCTCCCTGTCCCCTCCTCATACCTCGGCTGAGTCCCCCATGGCCAAAGCAATGCACTGGGACCTTTCCAAATGAGACCATCATGTGTTTAACTGGGACTCTCCAGGGCACAGCTGGCCCTGATCTTTCTGGTTCTCCTGAGTTCTGAGTTTCTTCCTTCTGAGTTTTTTAACTGCTGCTCAGCGCTGGAGGTGAATTAAAGATTCTTGAGCTTGTCTGTGGTGACTGCAAGGATTTCCCAAATGACAGTGGGCACAGTGGGGAGCAGGAGCAGCCTGGGGCTGGCAGCCAGGCCAAGCTGGGTGGCCTCTGCTGATGGCATCTGCCACATCCTCATCTGGTGGGAGCCCTGGGCAGGACTTTGCCCAGCTGGGGCAGAGAGGAGCAGGGAGCATTTTCCTGCCTTGCCAGCTGCAGTCAGGCAGCGGGGGAGGAGAGCAGAGAGGTAAAGCCAGAAAGTGCTGCAGGTCCTTGGAGCCGAGAAAAACCACTTAGGCAGCAAATGGAATCGTTCTCGTGTGCCGAGAGCTTCCCCCGGCACAGCCCTGCCTCTGCTGAGCTCCTCCTCCAGCTGAGCCGGGCCAGGCTGTTTGTGCCGCTGGGCTGGGCTCACCTGGAGGGGACAGAGCCCGTGAGCAGCTCCAGGAGGGTGGGCACGGTGGGTGGAGGGTTAATGCCCCTCCAGTTCTGCCATTCCCCGTGCCACTGAACCCTCAGGGAGCTGCTGCTCCATGGAACAGCAGGTAGAGCCAGAAATCCCTGCTGCCACACCCTGGGAGTGCCTGCCTTCCTTCCCAGGCTCTTTTAATTTGGGGAGGAAAGGTGAGGAACAGGCTGTGGCCACTCATTCCTTTCCAAACCCCCTTTCTTTGGGGAGGAAAGGTGAGGAACATTGTGGCCATTCCCTTGGGCTGCCCAGGAGGTGTTTGCTGCTGTCATTTATTTGATGTGTTTGTGCTGTTGGTGCCCATAAGCTGGGGAGGGCTGATCACCCTGCCAGAGCTGCAGCCCTGGGAAGGTGGAGCTGTGCTGACGCTGTTCCCAGCCGGCCTGAAGCTGCTCACAAATCCCATAAACTGCTTATGGGTGTTAAGTCCCTGCTCAGTGACCTTTCTCCCTCTCACTGACAGCTTTTAACGTGGTGCCCCTCCCCGAGGGGCTGCTGGGGGGGTTTGGGGACAGCAGGGTGGGTGTGAGGCTGGCGTGGGGCTGCCTGTTGTGCCAGCCCTTCCCCAGGAGATGCAGCACTGCCTTGCCAGCTTGATGCTGATTGGAACTGGCTTGTTTTTGCTTCCCAACATGCAAACAGCTCCTGGGGTCCGGGCTGGCTGTGCTCAGCCTTCCCCAGTGAAAAGCTGCTGGCAGGGCAGGGCAGGTCCCTGGTGCAGGGCAGGGCTGGGCTGGTGGCACTGCCAGACTGGCTCAGCTCTGCCTGGGCTGGCTGCTCCTGCAGGAGCTGGGACTGTGTGACAGGGAACTCCTGGGCATCCCTGAGGGTGTGAGAACATGTGTGAACACGTGTGAACATGTTTGTCCATGTGTTTCCATGCATTTCCATGCATTTCCATGTATTGTCATGTATTTCCATGTGTATCCATGTATTTCCATGTCTGTCCATGTTTGTCCATGCATTTCCATGTATTCCCATGTGTGTCCATGTGTGTCCATGTGTTTCCATGCATTTCCATATATTTCCATGTATTCCCATGTGTGTCCATGTGTTTCCATGTGTGTTTCCATGCATTTCCATGTATTGTCATGTATTTCCATGGGTATCCATGTATTTCCATGTCTGTCCATGTGTTTCCATGTGTGTTTCCATGCATTTCCATATATTTCCATGTATTCCCATGTGTTTCCATGTGTGTTTCCTTGCATTTCCATGCATTTCCATGTGTTTATGTCCTTTCCAGGGTGGGGAGCAGGGGCAGGAAGCAGTTGCTTCTCCACAAGCCCCATCCCAGTGCCAAGCCTGTCTGTCCCTCCTCCCTGGATCCTCCTGCTTTGTGTCCCCCTGGGCAGTGCCAGGAGCTGCCTTGTCCCTGTCCCCAGGTGAGGGAAGGTCTGGCACCCCTGTCCTGCTGCTGCCAGGGTTCAGCTGTGAAAGCAGAGCCAGCACCGTGCTCCTGTCCCTCTGCTGTCCCTCTGCTGTCCCTCTGCTGTCCCTCTGCTGTCCCTCTGCTGTCCCTTGCTGTCCCCAGCAGTTGCTGGGTGACTGATAGACACAGCAAAGGCAGTGCTGGGGGGTGGGTGCCCTTCAGCCCTGCCTGGACCCAGGGCACAGCTGTGGCACCGAGGGGCTGCCTGTGTTTGGGACATGCTGGTGACTCTCTGTGTGCCCCCTGCCCAGCCCAGGGGGCTCTGGTGGGTGAAGGTGGCTTCATTCTGACCCCAGCCTTCATTTGGGGCAGCTGCTGAGGCTCCCTGGGGCTGGCCAGAGGGTCCCAGAGCTGCAGCATCCCTGTGGCCATGCTGCCCCTCAAACACCCCATTCCTGCACCTTCCTCCTGACCTCTAGGAAGAACTATAAATTCAGATATTTGAGCAAGCAGGGCACAAAAACCTGTCTGGCTGTTCCTCGGCCTCTTCCCAGGTTTGTGGGGGGCTGTGGGACTGTCACCCCAGTGCTGGCTGGGTTCTGGGACAGGAGAGCAGCACTGGGAGCAATCCTGCTGCTGTAAATAACCTCCCAGCTGCTGATGTTTGTTACCGTGGCCCCGCCGAGGTCCTGCAGGAATGTGAGGTACTCCCGGCCAGGGGAGCTCTGTGGGATGGGAAGGAATCCCAAATGCCAGGATACACTTTCCAGGAAAGAAGTGTTCATGCCCAAATCCCAGCTCTGTAAGGTCAGGGCAGCCTCTTCTGTGGCTCTATGGCTGCTTTTATTTTTGCTGTGCTAACACAGCTGGGCTTGGAGTCCTGCTGAGCCTTTCTGGGAGCTGAAGGCTGAGCCAGCTCCACACCAGCTCTGCCACAGCTCTCAGCTGCCCTGGAGCTCACTGCTGGTGTCTGGAGGGTCTGTCCTGCCCTGGGCACCTGCATGTCTGCTCTGGACACCTGCATGTCTGCTCTGGAGCAGGTTCAGAAGTGCTGAGCTCAGTTTCCCCTGCACCCTGCTCCCCCTGCCCTACCTGGCTCCTCACCTTGGGGAGGTGGCACTGGAGCTGGTGGCAGCTCTGTCTGCTCCCAGCCTGCAGCCAGCATGCCCAGGGGACTGGGAAAGCTGGGGATAGTCCATCCTGACCCTGCAGCTGGCTCTGGAAAAGCCCTGGTGGTGCTAAACCCCACTGTGGATGATCTCAGGTGAGCACAAAGCACCTTGGGGTCACCTCAGCCCATGGAGTGTGCCCCAAGCAGGTCAGCTGCTGAGGAGCCTGGCAGATCTTTTTTTCCCCTGTGGAAAAGGTTCTCTGCAGGGTTTTGGATGCAGAGGGGGTTTGGGGGCAGCTGTGCCAGGCTGGAGAGGTGCTGGAGCTGCTGGGGAGACACAACAGATCCTGAAGGAGCCAGGAATGGGCAGAGTGTGCCAGGTCAGGGTTTGATCCTCTGGGATGCCTGAACCTGTGCCTGCAATTTGGGGTGCAGAGCCTGTGGTGCTCTGCACATCAATTTTCAGTGAAATACTGGGAGTGTTTCACATCTCCTGAATCCCTCTCCAACCCACCCACCCAATTCCTGGGTCCCCACTGCCCAGCTCCAGAAACAACAGGCAATAAACTGCTCCTTCCTTCAGCTCCCATCAGCAGCAACCTGACAAACCCACAGCGTCTGTCTCTGCTGGAGCTGGAGGTGCTGCTGATGGAAAGCCGAGCGTGGGGTGGGAAAAGCGTTTGGCTGGCACTGTGCGAGCTGCTGCTCCTCCAGCAGAGCCCGGTAGTGCAGAGTCAGCTCCGGCGGGGCTGGGACAGGCGGTTCCCAGGCTGGGAGCTGCCAGCGCTGCAGGCACAGCTCCGCCCGGAGCCGATAAGCGCGGCCGCTCCCTGAGCCCAGCGCCGCTCCTGCCGCCGCCTCGCCCGGCATCTCACGCTTCTCAGAATCTCTGCTGCTTAGTGTGAACTATGAACTTCAGGTTAGGGGTTGGGAAGGTATCTTCGCATGGGAAGAGACAAAATAATTCTGTTTTAGCTAGAGAATCAAGGATAACTGGTAGCCAAAATGCAGAAACAACAGCGAGGGAAAGGGGAAAGCCAGGGGGCTGAGACTTCATAATCTGGGGCTGTGCTTGGGCAATTGACTTCAAGATTTAAATGAGCCAAAACTTATAAAAGTGCAAAACTTGTGACCAGGATCCATCTTGGATTTGATTTGGATGTAGCCCTGGTCAGGCTCTTGCACTGCCCAAGGTGTATCCTTTCAATAAATACCTATTTTATTCCTTTTGCTCTGTCTAGTCTGTGTTCCAGCTCAGCCTTTCCAGGTTCCCTGCTGCACTGCTGCCACCTGAGAGCCCCCAGCCACTGTGGCCCACCCTGTGCCTCTCTCCTGGAAATGTTCCCTGCCTGGTGGGCTCAGGAAGGAGTGTGAGGTTCTTTCCAGGCTGGGCTTCTCTTCCCCAGCCATGAAAACTTTCAGGGCAGTTTTTAAAATGCTCTGCACAGTTTTCTCTGTCCCGAGTGACTCTGGAGCTGCCGGGCTCAGGCTGATTTGTGCCACCCCCAAGCAGCAGCTTCCAGCTCCTTCATCCCACTTAGCCCAGATTTTCTTCTAAATAGGTCACTCGTTAATTGAGGGCAAGTACAAAGTTGCTCTGTTTCTCCTTGTTCTCCAAGGCTGGTCAGACCCACTTCAGGAGCTGCCAGGCCTGGGGCAAGGCTGGCTGCTGCAATCCTCTGCCTGGCTCTGGCACTGCAGGATTTGGAGTTGTGCAGGGCAGGTTGGGGCTGCCTCTCCCTCCAAGGCCGTGTGAAAGCCCAGCCCTGGCTTGTTTGCAGGAGGAGAGGCCAGTCACAGTCTGGTTTGTGGCTGCTGGGAGGGAGGGAGCAGCCCCTGTCTGCCAGGATGGGGTTTGCCCTCCATGGTGGAGGGGAACAAGCCCTGTGTGTGTTCCTGCCCTGCAGAACTGCTCAGGCTGGCTCTGCTGCCAGCCCAGAGCTGGGGAGGTGACACTGGGGTGCTGTCCCCCATCTCTGAGCTGTGCAGACCCCAGGGATCCCACAGAGCCCATCCCAGCAGCTCCCTGCTCCTGCTCTGCCTCCCAGCTCTGGGGCTGAGTGTGTTTATCTTGCTGTGCTTGTTTCCATGCAGAAAAGCGTGGATGGAGGGAGGCAGCTGCTGGTTCCCAGCAGCACAGACCAAAGTCCAGGCACAGCCAGCTCATGTCCTTCTGCTGCCCAGGGAGGATCTGCTGCAGCAGGATCAGGCATGGCACTGGGTGCCACCACCTTGGTCATGGCACTGCCCTGCTCTGGAGGGTGCTGTGCTGGTTCACCCTGCACAGGAGCTCAGGGTGGGGCTCATGCAGCCTCATGCAGTGGAAGGACTTGTGCTGCTCCCCCAGGGCAGGAGGAGAGAGATAACACCAGAGCCAGGCCCTTGGAGCCCAGGTGGAGCTGTGCCCTGAGTCAATATTGGCTGGTGACAGCCCGTGGGCACCGGTGACACGGCAGCAGGGCCACCAGCTCTGCCCCTCCCAAGGCAGGGCCAGCCCCAGCAGGATCCAAACCCTTCCTGATCCTTCCCCAGGGCTCAGGGAAGGAGGGGAAGGGGATGGGAAGTGCCCTGTGCTGCCCTGGGCAGCTCCTGCTCCCCCATCTGCAGGAGGTTTGGTGCTGGGAGATGCTGAGGGAGATTTTGGGAGCAGGATGAGCAGGCAGGGCTGTGCCTGCCCTGGGATAGGCTGGGCACGGATCTGGGCATGACTTTGGGCACAGTTTTGGACAGAGCCTTGGTTTGGGCATGGCTTTGGGCACAGCTTTGCTTTGGGCAGGTTCTGGGCACGGCTTTGGGGAGCAGGGAGGAGCAGGGACAGCCCTGGGGGTGAGGCTGGGCTCTGGTGTGTCTGTCTGTGTGTCTGTCTGTCTGTCTGTGCACTCTCTGCTCCCAGCCCTGCTGAGCAAAGGAGCTTTTTCCTACTCCTGGAGCCTTTCCCCAGCCCAGGGCTGCCCTGCCCCTGGCAGGAGCTAAACTGGGGAGCCCCAAACCCCCCCCAAACCCCCAGTGCTGTGACACCCCCAGTGCTGTGACACCCCCAGTGCTGTGACACCCCCAGAGCTGAGCCTGCTGGGCACCTGGGCTCTGCCACAGCACCCTTGGGTTTGGAAGGAAGGGAATGACTGCCCTGCTGGGGTGGCAGGGACTGAAAGGACCCCTGAGCCTGGCAGGGGCACTGCCACCCCCCTGGCAGCCCGGGGCAGGGCAGGACACGCTCAGGGATTATTTTTAAGCCGATTGCTGCTGCCCATTGACGAAGTGCTGAGCTACTCTGGGCTGAGGGTCAAGGGGGGAGCGTGGCCACCATGGGGCTGGCACTGGGGCAGAGGGAGGTTTGTCCCTTCCCCAATCCCTTTGGGTTTGCCAAACATCACCCTGAGAGGCTCTAGAAATGAGAGGAACCGTCCTCTGCCCTGTCATCCATCTCACCTGGGCATCCTCCCTGCCTGGCACAGGGGTGGCTCTGGGCTCTCAGGGATGTTTTTTCTAAGAGTTAAAGTTTTGGAGAGCACACAGGAGCTGGAGAAAAGGCAGAGAAGCACAAGCAGCAGTGCTAGGGACAGAGGAGGATTTATGGCCACTGAATTTCTGCAAAATTTGGGGTGACTTGAGATCACCAAATGCAAATGGGTGCCACACCAGCCCTTTATTAAAATCCCAATATCTCCCTGCAGAGCCTGGCAGGGAGGCACTGCCAGAAGAGCCCTGAGTGTGGGGAGTCTTGAAAAAGAGAAAAAAAATGCTAAAAAAAAATGCAGAGTGGCAGCTTGGCCTCCCCTCCTGGTGCTTTGCAGAGAGCAGGGAATGTATGGAGCTCAAACTGCAGGGAGCAGGGAGGGGAAGAATGAACAGGGAGGTGAAGAATGAACAGGGAGGGAGGGGAAGAAGGAGCAGGGGAGCTCTGGCACTGCTGCCACCTCCCCCCTGCGTGCCCAGGACGGTGCCAGCAGCTGCAGGTGGTGCTGGTTTTGCCAGATGAGTCAGGACAACTCCCTGCCCTGCCCTTCCCAGCCCTGCCTGGGCACCCTGAGCAGCCTCAGCATTCCCCTGGGATGCTGCATGTTGGAACCCCAAAGCCTGAGAGTTCTGAACTTTCTGTGTTTTCTGTCACTGACCCCCCAAAAGAACACTGAGTGATGGAGTTAAAAGCACTGATATGTGATTTTTTAGTAGTGTGTAATATCACATGGTAAAAAAATTGGAGCTTTGAAATATAGTAATAAGTATGAGACTAAATAGAAATTTAGAGACTGTAGCTCTTTTTCCTTTATGTTCCTTCTTCTTAGTTTTAAGCAGTATTTTTTGTTTAAATAGATGTTGCACTGCAAGTCACCAGTATTTAATCATTAGGTCAAAAGCATAAATAATATAGCTGCTAGTTTTTAATTAAACAATTGGAGATCTTGTAAGGAGCAAAATACAACTCTGTTTTTTTCCCTTTTAGGTTAACTAAAAATACTGTAAAAGTCAGTGTACCATAAATAAAAATTAATAAACAACTAAGTGCAAACACATATATTCAAAACCAACTCTAACTAAAAAAAAAAAAAAAAATAAATAAAAATAGAAATCCCACTAATAGGATTCAGCAGGGAAACTGAGGCAGGCAGCGTGTGGTGCCTGTGATAGTGCCAAGGTGGCATCTTGCCCAGGGCATCCTCTCCCACACCATCCTGCCTCAGTTTCCCTGGCAGGTGCTGGCTCAGCACTCCTGATAATCCCAGTGATTGGAGCTGGGAATGCACCTGGAAAATTCCAAGGGAATCACCTGGCTGGGAGCTGAAGCCCAGCCCTGCTTTGGTGGCTGGAACCAGAACATCCCTGCAGTGGTTGGGTTCAGCTGTTCACAGGCAAGCTCTGGGCAATGGGGAATCCTCCAATGAATTGTGGTCAAATATTATTGATATTGTCCAAAATATCCTGATATTTCATTAAAAATTTAATATCAAATGTTACTGATATTGTTCTCTGAATCTCTCTCAGGCACAGGGTAAAACTTGATGAAATTTCTGTCTGAAAAAAAAAAAAGAGAGGGGGGAAGAAAGAAGGAAACAATCAAAGCTCTCTGAGCTGGCATTTCCTGAACTAAGTGCCTTATTTTTTAAATTTGGGTGTGTGAGAACCACAGCTTTCCCTCCTGCCCCAGCACGTCCTGCAAGCCCCTAACAACCAAAACCCAAACAAATGCTTGGAAAGTGTTGAAACAGAGTGGTTGGAGCCTGGCAAACCAGCAGAGCTGTCAGGGGGAGGAGCAGCCTTGGGTCTCAGCTTTCCATTTCCAGAGAGATTCTGTGATTTCCACATTTCCTTCCTGTGTGGGGCAGGAAGGACTTTCCCCATTGCTGCCTTCCCTTGGGTTGGGGGGTTCTTTTGGGGTTCTCTTAGCCCAGACCCCACTGTGTGCCCGTCCCCAAATGAGTTTCCAGGTTCTGCATGGGGAGTGTGGGGGGTGCCAGCCCCGGGGTGGGATGGGATAATGGGATTTTGGGATGGGATAATGGGATTTTGGGATATTGGGATGGGATAATGGGATTTTGGGATATTGGGATGCTCCCACAGGGACAGCAGTGCCACCTGCCGGCCTGCCCAGCCTGCTGCCTGTACCTGCCTGTACCTGCCTGTACCTGCCTCTCCTGCTGTGCCAGGGCAGGCTCAGGGTGGATAGCAGCAGGAATTTCTCCATGGGAAGGGATCTCAGGCACTGGAACTGCCCAGGGAGGGTTGGATGCCCATCCCTGGAGGTGGCACTCAGTGCTCTGGGGACAGGGTGGGGATGGGGCACAGCTTGGACTGGGAGGATTTTTCCAAGCGAAGTGTTTCTGGGTTTTTCTGTCCGTGTCCAGCCCACACCCCCTGGTTCAGTCAGGGATCAGTGCAGGGTGCCCGGGGGGCTGCAGGGAGACCCCCAGCCTGGGATGCTCTCACAGGGTCTCACATCAGTGTCCCTTCTGCAGGAGCTCAGGGGGCACATGGTGGGGGACAGCTGGTTCCTGTCCCTCCTTTCTGCCCCACACCGGGCTGGCAGCACCCCCTGGGCTCCCACCCAGCCCCAAAGCACCAGCCAGGACAGACTCAGTGGGAGTGCAGAGCTTTATTGACCCTGGGTGGCTTGGACAGGCACATGAGGCACATGCCCTGCAGTGATGGTGCCCCACAGGGACACCCATCCCCCTCTGTGGGGTCTCCAGGGGCTCCCCCTCCCACTCCACCCTCCCATGCCCTGTACCTGCTCTCCTGGCTCTGCTGCAGGCTGTGCTCCCTCGGATGGGCTGCTGAGCCGTGGCCCCAAGAACAGTATTTCCAGGAATCCCCAACCGAGTGCCTAAGGGATTCCTGGGAAAACTGGACCCTGAGGGCACGGCACCCACTCAGTGCTGGTCTCACTGCTCTCCAGGCTCCGTGTGTGGCTCATGGGGCAGCACCACCTGTCCCTGCTGTGCCCCCATCCCCGTGGGACCCTTCCCCTGGTGCCCAGCGCCGGGCTGGGGGTCCTGAGCAGGCACAGGGGTCCCTCTGCTGCAAGGAAAAACCTCCCCACCCTCCCCAGCCTCCTGCATCTCTGCTGGGAGCTCTGGGAGCAGCCCTGTTCCTGCAGCCAGGGCTGAGCTCTCCTCCTGTCACTTGTCCCAGGGGCTCAGGGTGAGCAGCTCCTCCCTTCCCGAGCTACAGTGCTTCATCTCAGACTCCCAATTGACCAGAGATGCAGCACTGCACCTTGGGCTGGGAGACATGCACGTGTCCAAGGTCCCTCCTTGCTGCGTGGCCACGGCTGGGAACACGGCCAGGCTGGGTCTGGGTGCAGGCACAGAGGTGTCCCCAGCCCCAGGGCTGTGTGTGTGTCCCCAGAGCTGTGTGTGTGTGTCCCCAGAGCTGTGCCCATGTCCCCAGAGCTGTGTCTGTGTCCCCAGCTCTGTGTCTGTGTCCCCAGCTCTGTGCCCATGTCCCCAGAGCTGTGTGTGTCCCCAGAGCTGTGTCCCCAGCTCTGTGCCCATGTCCCCAGTGTGGTGGCAGGACAGGCCTGGGCTGGGCAGCTCAGCCTGGCCCCAGCTCAGCAGGGACAGACAGGTTTAGGGACAGGGGATGGGTACATGGTGGGGCTGCCCCTAAATCCCAAATGCATCTCCCCAGAGAGCTGGTGCAGAGCTGGGCAGGAGGGTGAGGGATGATGGGGGTGAACAGGAGGCTGTGGGTGCCACACAGCACATCCCCCCCTGCCCCTTGCCCACCCTGGGGATGAGGAGTGGGGAAAGCTCCTGCTGTCCCTCCCCACCCTTGTCCTTGTCCCCGTCCCAGGACAGCCCACAGCTGGCCAGCACCTCGGCTTCCCAAGCTCCAAGCTTGGCCTGGTCCATTCCCAGAGCCCAGCCCAGCCCTCCCCAAGGGCTGTGGGACAGAAGCTCCCTGGATCTCCTCCCTTGGGTCTGGACAGGCTTCAGCCCACCTGGCCTGGAGAGCCAAGATCCGGGGGAAGCAGGAGGCGAGGGAGGATGGAGGGAGTGGCCAAGCCCAAAAATATCTTCTCAGGCGAACACTAACATCCTGAGCAGGGCTGAGGCTGATAAACAGACCATCCATCACAGCCCAGCAGCCCCAGCAGCCTGATGAGAAGCAGATGCTGCATCTCTGCTCTGAGCCCCTGCATCCGGCCTGGCCCCCTGGCCACGAGCACCCAGCTGGGACCCAGCACTGGGCTGGGCTCCCCCCCTGCTGCCCCTTGTTCTTGGGGGAAAAGAGCCCTGTGGAGCCCCAGGATTGCAGCATCCACTGCTCAGGAATGAGGATTGGGAACAGCACTCTGTACCAGCCATGGCCAGGCCAGCCCTGAGCCCTGGCCAAGTGTGACAACAGCCACAGGGACCCAGAGGCAGGGGAGGTGCTGCAGGGACCCTCCTGCCTTTGCAGAGCCTGTCTGGCCCCCTGCACATCCCCAGGAAGGGGCTGCTGTGTGTTCTGCAGGAGCCATGAGTGGCACTGCAGTGTGCCCTGGGATCCCTGTACTGGGATCATCCAGCCCCTGGGATCCATCCTCTGGGATCCAGCCCCTTGGATCCATCCCTGGGATCCATCCTCTGGGATCCATCCTCTGGGATCCAGCCCCTGGGATCCATTCCTGGGATCCATCCTCTGGGATCCAGCCCCTGGGATCCATCCTCTGGGATCCAGCCCCTTGGATCCATCCCTGGGATCCATCCTCTGGGATCCAGCCCCTGGGATCCATCCTCTGGGATCCAGCCCCTTGGATCCATCCCTGGGATCCATCCTCTGGGATCCATCCTCTGGGATCCAGCCCCTGGAATCCAATCCCTTGGATCCAGCCCCTGGGCTCCAGCCCCCTTTGCATGGCTGGGCAGGATCAGAAAATAAACCCACAGCCTGTCCCTGCCTGTGCCCAGCAAAGGGCATGGTGTGGCAGCCTGGTGGCACATCAGCTCTGCCCATCTCTCTTGGTGGCCATCCCAAGGGTTGCACCATCCTCTCATGTGTTCAGCAGCTCCAAAAGCCCAGGGACAGCCAGAGCTGAGCCTGTAAAACACAGAGGATGGGAGTCAGCAGAGAGGTGAAGAGCTGAGTGTGGAGCCACACACTTGTGTCCTGTCCTGGGCAGCTGCTGTGGGTGCTCAGCACCCCCTGGGCCTGAGGACAGCAATGCCAACAGCTCTGTGCACACAACAAACCCTACAAAAATCACTCAAAATCCTCCCTTTGTGTGCCCAAAGCCCACAGGTGTGGGACACGTCTCCTCTCCTGGCAGTGACTCCCAGGTACCCCAAGTGTGTGGGGAGCCCTGTCCTGCCCTGCCACCATCCCCTGGTGGGAAAAGACAAAGGAAATGTCCTTTTTTAATAGCACTTGGGATTTGTTCCTCCTTGAAATTCCCCAAGGCCTGTCTGCCCCGTGGTGCAGGGCTGGGAGAGCTCAGCTGCCGTCCCTGGGGAGGAGCTGAGGGGAAGAAACGCCGAGAAGGTTTGGAGGAATGTTCATCCCGTGGGAATGGGGCAGAACATCTGCACAGCTCACCCAGGCTGCCCCACAGGGGGATGGCAGGGCAGACAGACACCCCAACCCTCCCATCAGTGTCCCCAAAATGTCCTCAAAATGGGGACCCAAAAAACCCCAGCACTGCAGGCGCTGCCCTGTCCCCCTTGACTCCACTCGTCCTTTTTCCTGAATTCCCAAGGAAAGGTGATGGTCACCAGCACACTCCACTGCTGCTGGGCCACCTCCATGTGGGGGACACCAGTGTCCCCTGAGCCCCAGTGCTCACCTCACCCGAGGTGCTGCATGGATTGGGAATGATCAGAATGACAAATGGCCGTGGTGCTGCCAGCACTGGGGACCCACCAGCCACATCCCCACGCTCAGGGTGTCCAGGATGTGCCAGGGCATGGCAGGAGAGCTCCCCTGGCACCTTCCACAGCCACAGCAGCTCTGCTGGCATTGCCCATCCCTGACCCACGCTCACCTGCAGCCTGGCTGTCCCCAGCCGTGTCCCTGTGTGTCCCTGCTGCTGCCACAGGAGTGGGCGAGTGCTCCAGAGCTCTGTGGCCACCCCGAGTGCTCGGCAGCTCTGGGCTGAGTCAGAGCTCGGCCCTCCCCGTGGTTACAACACTGTGCCCTTTCCCCTCTCCAGGCAGGCCTCCACTGCAGGAAATGTCCTTTTTTAATAGCACTTGGGATTTGTTCCTCCTTGAAATTCCCCAGCCCTGCGAGGCCAGCCTGGGGCTCCTCAGGGACGCCTGAGCCCCCCTGGCCAGGAGGGTTCTGCTCTGAGCAGCTCCTGCTCTCTGAAGGGTGGAAGGTACTGGGTGATGCTCCATCCCATGCAAACGCCCTTTCCCCTCCTCCTGGCCCCAAAAATCCTGATCTCCATCAGCCATCAGAACCCAATCCCTGCCCCAGACAAGCTTTAACCCACCAGCTTCCCAAACAGCCCTGATGCCACCACCAAGGCAGCACCAGGCAAGGTAAATCTTGCCCAAGAACCCTCTCAGATGCCCCTCCTGGGTTCTGAGGAGTGGGATCATGTAGGAGACCATGGCCTTGCTGGGAGGGCTCACTCAACCCCAGAAATGTCAGGGGCTGAGCCCAGGGCAGGTCCTGCTGCCTGCTGGTCTGTGCAGGCAGTGTTCACACAGGGATGCTGCTCCTGGCACTCTGCAGCATGAGCTGGTGACAGGACAGCTCCAGTTCTCCATCCCACTGGGGCCTTCCAGCTCCCCCAGCATCTCCATCCCATCCCACACACACCACAGAGGAGAGGAGCCTCCTCTCTCCCTTCCTCCCTCCCTCCCTGGCCAGCACTGGTATTAAATCAAAGGTTTATGAGAAAATGGAGGGGCCAGGGGAGATCCTAATCTGGTCACAGGCTGATTAACCCCGAGTTCAGGCTGAGGTCCTGATGCTCAGCTATAAATAGCTCTGCCTTCCCTTTCCCATCCTCCTGCCGGGGCTGCGTGCCTGCCCTTTTATGGTCAAAAAGGAGAATTTGGAGCCCGAGCAGCCCCCATCTCCCCCCATCTCCCTGGCTGGGGACGAGCCAAGGGGGCCCAGGGGGATGCAGCTCTTGCTCACTGGGCTTTGCTGGGATGAATTATAATGCCAAGAACAAAGGAGCAGGTTTGGGGGGGCTGGGAGCAGGGGATGGGTGCAGAGGGGAGAGAGCATCTGGTTTGTGGGGCCAGAGTGAGGGAGAAATGGCCTCATTTGGTGTCTGAGCAGAGCTGGGGTCCTGCACACTCTGCTCTGCATGGCATGGCAGGGATGGGAGCCCAGGGGCAAAAGGGCACTGACCCCACTGTGCCCAGTCCTGCCATGCACACCCCACTGGTGCCAGGGCTGTGGTGAGGGGCTGGGACCCTCCAGGTCCTGGGAGTGAGGAGTGTCCAGAAGGGGAGGAGCAGCACAACAGGGGCTGGTGGCTGGAAGAGCCAAGGCACAGGAGCCTGGGCACTGCCATTCCCACAGCCTCAGCTCTGCCCCTGCCCTGCCAGCCCTTGGACCCCCATCTCCCCAGCCCTGGGTGGGGTTTGGGGCACGGGGGAGCCCCTGGGGCACAGGGAGCGTGGGAGCCCAGCCCAGCACAGCCTCCCCACTTTGTTTACACGTCACATTCCCTTCTGCAGGAAGTGGTGCAGGGGTGAAGTCCCAGAGGGGACAGGCCAGCACGTCACCAGCCTCCAGCCCTCTCTGGGAAGGGCTGGTGGGAACCCAGAGCTCCCCATGATGCTGTTCCCAAGCAGTGCTCCAGCATCCTGCTCACCCTCGGGCTCTGCTCCTCACCCCAGTCCTGCAGGGCTCCTGGTGGGGCTGCTGGGGGCACAGCTGGCATGGTGGGCAGGCAGGAGCTTCCCAGAGCTTGGAGCTGGAGCAGAGGCACAGCCATGGTGTGCTCCTTAAGCTGTCACAGCTTTGGCTGCTCCTCTGAGTTCTATCACCTTATCTCTGCAGGTTGTAATTCACATCCCTCTCCACGGGCTCCCAGCTTTCCCAGCCCTGCTTGCTGCCCAGCCATCTAAACAATAAAAGACAATAAAATAAAACACCCCAAATGGCTGAAGTTCCCAGCACTCAGGAGATGAGATATGGAAAACCAGGGAGCACAAAATTTGCACCAGGACTCCCCTGCAGAGCATCTGGCAGGAATTGTGGGGCTGGATGTGGGGAAGAATCAAAATGAAATTCAAAAAATAAGGTTGAAAAGGGAGAGGGAAAAAATGAAAGACAATTGCACAATGAGGAAATCTCAGTCAAAAAGGCCAAGCTGGGAGAGAGACACTGTCCTAAATACCAGTGGCCACCGAGCTGGTCCCACAGTGAGACCAGAGTGACCTGCTGGCCACCATGGAACATCTGCCCCACATCAGACCCCACAGCCCCATCCACCCCCAGGCCCTGGCTGCTGCCATCCCTTCAGCAAGGGGAGCTGCTCATCCTGGCAGAGCTCAGCTGTGGTGAGGGGCTGAGACCCTCCAGCTGCAGATCCTGGGAGTGAGGAGTGTCCAGAAGGGGAGGAGCAGCAGAACAGGGGCTGGTGGCTGGAAGAGCCAAGGCACAGGAGCCTGGGCACTGCCATTCCCAGCTCTGCCAGCCCTTGGATCCCCATGACCATTCCAGTGTCTGTCCCTGCTGTCCCTGCCCTGAGTCAGAGAGATGGGGCACCCCAAGGGCTGGGGGAGCACCAGTGACCACTTTGGTGGCTACTAGAGGAGGAGGAGGAGGAGACCTTATTCCCCTGTGGCCTCCCAGTGGCAGGCTGGGTGCTGCTGGTGGCACACACTGCCCCATCTCCCCAGCATCCCCAGAGAGGGCAGGCAGCACATTCCCAGCAGCCAGGCTGAGACAGGGCTGAGATGAGCCCTGTGAGCACACAGCACAGGGTTTGGGATTCAGGAGCACCCCCAGCACCCACCAGCCTTCAGGAGAGGAGTTTGGCTTTACCCACCCTGCCTGGAGCCCTTCCCTGAGCAGGATCTGCTCCCATCCCCTCCTCTGTGCTCCCAGCCAAGGTCAGGCCATGGTGAAACAGCCCCAGAGCTCAGATTTCATCCTCTTGCCTCATTGCTGAGCTGTTTCTGCCCCTGTCCTGCACAGGCTCAGGTGCTGGGGCTGTCCTGGGGACAGCTGGGTCCCCAGCCTGGCACTGGCCCTGCTCCTGGCACTGCCAGCAGCCTGCCATGGGCAGAGCTCTCACTGACCAGGAGGCAGCAGTGCCATGGGCAGAGCTGTCACAGTCTCACTGCCAGTTTCCCTCGTCAGCACTCCTGATAATCCCAGTGGTTGGAGCTGGGAATGCACCTGGAAAATTCCAAGGGAATCACCTGGCTGGGAGCTGAAGCCCAGCCCTGCTTTGGTGGCTGGAACCAGAACATCCCTGCAGTGGTTGGGTTCAGCTGTTCACAGGCAAGCTCTGGGCAATGGGGAATCCTCCAATGAATTGTGGTCAAATATTATTGATATTGTCCAAAATATCCTGATATTTCATTAAAAATTTAACATAAAATATTACTGATATTGTTCTCTAAATCTCTCTCAGGCACAGGGTAAAACTTGATGAAATTTCTGTCTGAAAAAAAAAAAAAGAGAGGGGGGAAGAAAGAAGGAAACAATCAAAGCTCTCTGAGCTGGCATTTCCTGAACTAAGTGCCTTATTTTTTAAATTTGGGTGTGTGAGAACCACAGCTTTCCCTCCTGACTGTCCAGGAGGCAGCAGTGCCATGGGCAGAGGGAAGAGCCCATCCCAGCCCTGCTCTCCAGGAGCAGCCTGATCCCCAGGCACTGAGCACTGGCTGTTCCCACCGAGCCCAGGGGAGGAGCAGGATGCCAGGATGAGCACAGGCAGGTCACCCTGGCACTGCAGAACAACGACCCTTGGAAAAGCCTGATCAGGGACAAGCAGAGTTCCTGGACAGAAAAGGAGACCGAGAGGAAAAAAAGACTCTTAATCGTCTGCAGACTCTCTCCTGACAAGTGTGGAGGGAAATGCCACTCTCTCCAGCAGCCACCCAGAGCTGCAGCCTGTCTAGACACAGCCTTTCCCAAATTCCTGCTGATAACTGCTTGGGAAATCTTTGGCAGAGGCGCCTGCCTGTGTTTGTTGAAGCTGATTTCTCTCCCACCAGCTGTTGGTGGGGAGGCAATTCTGCCTCCCTCCAAAAGGGGTCTGGGCAGCCCAGGGACATTGTCACTGCCATGGGGACACAGCTCATGTCCCACCAGTGGCTCTCCAATCCTGTGTGCAGCATCCCAGTGCCAGGGTGCTGCAGCTTCCCCAGGAGCAGCCAGCAACAGCAGGAAGCTCTTGAGGAGCAGCAGAGTGGGGACAGTGGTGGCCACAGCTGTCCTGAGAGGGACACTGTCACAGTGCCATTGCAGAGGGACACAGAGCCCACACAGAACCCCCAGGGATGGCACCAATGTCCTGAGCAACACCTGGCAGCTGTCCCTGCACAGGAAGGAGGAGGGAGGACATGGCACCTTGCTGTCACCAGGCACAGTGTCCCCAGGTGACCCACAGGGAGGGGACAGCCTCTGCCGGTGCTTTGGGAGCAGAGCAAGAGCACAGAGCCAGCAATAAACCCCACAAAGGCAGCCCTGAGGGGCGAGGCACCACCCTGGGGAGCCTTTGCAGGGCCATCAGCCCTGCTGGCCACCACCTGCCATGACACTTCACCTCCCTGTGCCCTCCGTGCAGCCAGGACAGCGCTCAGCTGCTGAGCCCTGCAGGGTCACAGCTCTGCAGCCACCCTGCAGGGTCACAGCTCTGCAGCCACCCTGCAGGGTCACAGCTCTGCAGCCACTCCTGCAGGGTCACAGCTCTGCAGCCACCCCTGCAGGGTCACAGCTCTGCAGCCACCACTGCAGGGTCACAGCTCTGCAGCCACCACTGCAGGGTCACAGCTCTGCAGCCACCCTGCAGGGTCACAGCTCTGCAGCCACTCCTGCAGACTCACAGCTCTGCAGCCACTACTGCAGCTCAGGGGTTTGGGGATGCAGCCACCCCTGCAGCTCGGGGGTTTGGGGATACAGCCACCCCTGCAGCTCAGGGGTTTGGGGATGCAGCCACCCCTGCAGCTCAGGGGTTTGGGGATGCAGCCACCATTCCCAGGGAAAGTGTCCTGGCTGAGTTAATGTCCAGTTAGAGCCATTCCTGGAGGACAGGGCAAAGGTGGCCCCAGGTCCCTAAAGCTGCAGGCAGCAGGGTGCTCCCAGCACTGAGCCCCAGCCCCATTCTCTCCCAGCTCGTTTTCCCAAAAGTGGCAGCAGCACAGGCAGAGGAGCCAAGCAGGGGCTCCATGTCCCTGCGCTGTGAGGAGCCCACCCACCTGGGCTCACCTCCACCTCCCCTTTTCCATCCCAGACATCCACAGAGCAGACAGCGATTCCTCCTCTGCCCCACATCTGCAAAGCTGGGTGAGCCCCACCAACACAGCACCAGGACGGAGCTATAGGGACAGATTTTTGGGGAAGCCCTTTGCCAGCATCCCCTAACCCTGAGGAGGCTCTGGCCACTCCTTGCCACCAGATTTCCCTGCTCCTGGCCGTGCTGCACTCACCTCCCGGGGTGAGCATCCACAGGGCGACCTTGGATGAATTGTATTTTCCAAGCGGGAAAACACAGAAAACACAAAGCTGGAGCTCCCACCCCAGCAGAGACCCAGTGCCCACACACCCACCCGTGTCCCCACTGCTCCTCCAGCCTCAGCCGCCTACCTGGGCCCCAGAGCCGCCCGCCGGCGCCGTGGGGACACGGCCACGTGCCGCCACCTCCTGCTGCCACACACCGCCCGCCACGGCCCTTTGGAAGGCCCTGGGAGCAAAACTCCTCTCAGGGCTGCCGAGAAGCTGGAAAAGCCTTTTTGTTTTTACCTTATATGAGCTGTGGGGGGAGGCCAGGCCCGGCGGGCAGCGCTGTCGGGGGCGCCGTGGGGATCCATTGGCTCGGCCGCCATCACGTGGGGCCCGCGCCGCCGCCAGGCCCCGCGTTGCTTTTACCCCCTAAGGAAGGGCCGCTTGACAATTTTCATATTTCTTCTAAATTTGGAGATTTCAGACAATGCTGGGAGGCTTGGCTCGGGCTGCCAGAGGCCCATGTGGAAGTCATTAAGGCGGAGAGGGGGAAGGAGGGCTGGGGGAAGCGAGGGGGAGGAGAGCTGGGAACTCGGGGCCATCCCGGCCGGAGAAAGTTGTTTGGAATAACTCATTTCCTTCCAGCATGGTGCAGGGGGGACACACATCCCACTGCCCCTGGGGAGGGGGCCCAGCAGGGCTGGGTGGGCAGCAGAGAATGTGGAGATGCTCCCCGGCTGGGCCAGAGGGGTCCCATGGCTGCCAGATGAAAAGCTCCATCTGGCCTGGGAAAAATGACATTGCACAGCCTTGCTCTGCTGGGAGTGAGGAACACTGAGTGTCCCCAAGGCTGGGACACCTGAGTGTCCCCAGGGCTGGGATCCCCTGAGTGTCCCCAGGGATGGGATCCCCTGAGTGTCCCCAGGGCTGGGATCCCCTGAGTGTCCCCAGGGCTGGGATCCCCTGATTGTCTCCAGAGATGGAATACCCATGAGTGTCCCCAGGGATGAGACCCCTGAGTGTCCCCAGGGCTGGGATCCCCTGAGTGACCCCAGGGCTGGGACCCTCTGAGTGTCCTCAGGGTTGGAATCCCCTGACTATCCCCAAGGATGGGATCCCCTCAGTGTCCCAGGGTTGGAACCCCTGAGTGTCCCCAGGCTGGGACCCCCATGGGGTGCTGGTTGGGGCTGCAGGGCTGGTTCCATCAGGGCATTTCCACGTTCAGGGGCACTGGGTGCCCGTGTGGGAGCTGTGCCAGCGAGCCCAGCCCCTCCTGGCCCTGTGAGTCCATGTATGGCCTCCAGCACTGAGCACTGGGGCCCCTGGGGTGGGAACACCCAGCCCTGAGCACCTTCACCCTCTGCTCCATCAGCCCCCAGCGTGCTGAGGAAGGAGCTTGTCCCTGCTCTGGCCACTGCTGCTCTGCCTGGCTGACACAGGGCTGGGAATCCAGCACGGGGCTCAGCTCTGCAGCTGCTGCGGGAAATAACTGAGGGGCAGCTCGGGCAGACAGCTCCAGCTCTGGCTTTCCAAGGTGGTGGCGTTCCCTGAGGGGAGCACAGGGCTGGGTGCTGGGCTCTGGTCCATCACAGGTCCTGGCTCGTGGGAAGGAGGCTGATCCTGGCCATGCACGGGCACTGTGGTTGCTGTAACCTCAGTGGGGACAAATGTGGAGTAAGAGTCTGGCAGGACTTCCACCAGAAACACATGGCACCTACCTGCCATCCCCTGAGCCTGTTGGCACAGCCCCAAAGCCAGGCCCAAGGCCTCTGCCATCATGCCAGGCTCTGTACAGGGATGGTGGGGAGTGCTTGGCACCCTGAGGCTCCCCCCAGACTCCCACCTGAGCCACTGCTGCAGGAGCTGAACATCCCCTCAGCACTTCTGTGTGTGTCCCAGGGATATCCCTCATCCCCATGGAGCTGCCCTGCAGGAAAGGAGAAGCAGGGAACCAGCCTGTGCAGGATGAGGCACCAGGAAGCTGCCAGGAGAGCAGGGATGGAGCAGCAGTGCCTGGATCTGCCAGCAGCACACCCAGACCTGGCCAGGATTATGAAGCACTTCCAAGGGGATGCTTGGAAAAAAAACCACCAAAATTCCTTATTTTGAATTGCTGCACACAGGGAAATGCAGTGGCCCCTGGCAGCACAAGGCTTGGTTTTGCCAAGCTGTCAGCAGGGCAGAGACGAGCCCAGGCTCACAGAACTGTGATGGGAATTGCACAGAGCTCAGCCCACAGCAGGACACCCCCTTCCCCTGCTGCACTGCCCTGAGCTGGGACAGCACCCATGGGATGTCCCCAGGACACGCTGGGCTCTCCCTGGACACAGACCCTCCCTCACTGCTTCCAGTCCCCAAAGCCATCTCTGTCCCCAATCCCATCCCACACCCTGGAGCCAGCAGGGAGATCTCCCAGTCCTCTCACTCCCCTGTCCCTCTGCTCTGGGGGGTGGCTTTGAGTGAGGCACAACCAAGGGCTGCCATTAAACAAACACTATAATTAGAAACCAGGTTCCCTAAATGAAGTGAAAAATGTAACGTTAGCCTCTGTTTGTTCTCTGGATGCTGTGCTCTTGTTCCATGACCCAGAGGGGTCGTGCCCTGTGGTTTCTGAGAAGCCTTAATAAGGTAATGTTTAGGAGGTTACTATCTTTACAGCTCTTGTCTTATTACAACTCCATAAGAAAAACATTTGGGGCAAAGCAGGATTCCTTGGCGCGGGTTTGTTTTTGTTACTCCTTCACTAAGATGCTGCCCAGCCATCCTTCCTCACCACAGATTCAGTTTCAGTATCTCCACAAAAGTGACATTTTTTCCCACCTCCTGCTGACCTCCAGCCTCTCTGGCTGGGTGTAAGGGCAGGGGTCAAGTGGGCAGTGACAGCTCTGTCCCAGGCAGGTGGGGAGGGGAGCTCTGGCTGCAGGTGGGGTGATGCCACAGGGCAGGGATGGAAAGGGAGCCCCTGGGCTGCTCCCACCTTCCCAAGAGAGCCTGGGACGTGGTAAGAGAAACCCTTCTCCTACAAGCCCCGTGAACATCCAAACACACCAAATTTAGAACCTTTTCATCTGCTGCCTGACATCAGAGGGGGCTGCTGGAGGGCAGGGGGCATTTCTCAGCTCGTATATTGTTACAGCCCCTGCCTCCCTCAGCCCCTTGCAGGGGCAGGACAGTGATTAATGGGAGAGCTGGGCTGGAGCAGCTCTGAAGGTGACCTTCAGCACTGGCCGGTGCTGCCCTGTAAATCCCTTCCCTCCCCAAACTGCAGCACACAGGAGCAGGGAAGGGGGAGCAGAGCAGGGGATTGTCTGCTCTGACTTCAAGGCACCAGTTCCCACCTGGTGGTGATTCCCCAGCAGTTTGGGGGTCCCTGCATGGGACCCCTTGCCCAGGACACGGAGAGAAGCTTGGCTTGATCACAACCCTCCAGGACAGACGTCAGTGCCACTGCTGAGCTTTCCATTTACCTCCGCCCTTCGCCTTGCCCTGAGAACTGGGAACTTGGACTCCTGCCCACAAGAAAAAGCCACCAAAGCCCTTCAAATAAGAGGCTTTCTCCTCACAGACCCAGAGGGCACTGCTGCCCTGGCAGCACATCCCTGAGAGCATCCTGCAGTGCCCTGGCCTTGCAGGGAAGGCGGTGGGGATGGCTCCAGGCTGCTCCATGTGTCCCACATGGGGCTGAAGGACCAGCTCTTCCCACAGCCAGGAGCTGGGATGCAGAAGGGACCCTGGCAGGATTGCCTCACCTTTTCGATCCAGCAAAAAACAAAACCACCCCTCCAAAGTACTCAGGGACCGGTGTCTGACTGCCTCAGGCTGCAGGGGGAAGGAAAACTGAATTATTTGGGAAGTCAACCATGCTCTGTGCTGGCAGGCAGGGGGGCACAGCCAGGACAGGCTGAGGCCAGGAGCCCAAAAGGCTGGAAAAGGTCAGAGGGCAAGCACAGGTCACAGAGGGAGCAGGGCACGTGGCCAGGAACGATGAGGGGCCCAAGGCCAGGTCATACCTCAGTGATCCCTGCAGCCTCTCAGCCTGGTTCTGTCCCCCTCTGTCCTATGGTGACCTGACTGAGCACAGAGCTCCCAAAGGGGCTCACTGGGACCTGGGTCTGCCCCTCCAGCCCTCCCCCAGTGCCACCAGCAGGGACCAGACACGGGCCACCAGCTCAGGCAGCCACCAGCCCTGGGCAGGGACGGAAGGAAGCAGCTGCTTCCAGCAGAACAGGCTTTTTCCATCAGGTGCTCTGTCTCCAGCAGCAGGAGGCAAAAGAAAACAAAAGGCAGGAGAGGAGCAGGACAGGAGGAACCTGCGTGTCTGGATGGTGTAAGCAGCAGTGCTGTGCTGTAAACTGAGGTGATGGATGTGCCGGAGGGGCCGGCAGGATGTGCTGGACACGCATCTCCCCTGCTCTCCTCTGAACCTCCTGCTGCTTCCCCAGCCTCAGAGGAGAGCCAGGCTCAGCTCTGCCTCCCCACACCCAAACCTGGCCCAAATCTGTTCCAAATCTGTTCCAAACCTGTTGTCTGCCATCCAAAGGGCGTGATTTACAGCCCTGAGCATCACCCAGCCCGGGGAGGCAGAAGCGCCGCTGGGGGAGCTGGATTAGGGTTGGATAAATAATTTTGTGCCTGGAGAGCTGGATTAGGGCTGTATAAATAATTTTGTGCAGTGATGCACAGAGAGAGTTTGAGCTGCCAGCCTGGTCACCCCTGCTGGCACCCCAACACCACAGTGGGGCAATGCCCCTTCTCTCCCTCAGGAAAACCCATCCTGCCAAGGATCAGGGCTTTTGGGACAATGGGGGCACAGAAGAGGATGAGTCCTTGTCCCACTGCACCCATCCTGCTCAATGCCAGCAATAAATTCCTGGCTGCCCTGTCCAGCCGTGCCGTGTCTCTGTGTTTATGCAATGGCAGAATTAAGCACTTTTTGTTTTTCCCTTTTTTGAGAATGGGGAGTTTAAATTCCCACCAAACAATGTTCTTTTTCCAGCAAGCTTAAAATAAGCCTTTTTGGCTCGGGCGTCTCTGGAGCCGTTGTGCAAATAAGGATGTGAGCTCTGCACTCTGGCTGGGCCAGCACTACCTGCCAGGGGGGTTTTGGGGGGACATGGGAGGCCCCCAGGCCTGACCCTCCTCCCACTGCAGCACAGAGCTGGCTCTGGCCAGGACAGCTCGCTGGAGCTTTGCTTTGATGAGTGGAAAATGTTGCTCATGCAGAGATAGGGATGAGGCTGTGCTGGAGCCTCCTGCCAGAGCTGCCTGTCTGGCCTGGCTGGGCGTGTGCTCAGGTGTGCTGGGGCCTCACAAACCCCATCAGCAGCTGGTTCTGGAGCAGCCTGCAGCCCAGGGAAGTGGCCATGCCCTGCAGAGTGGGCACCAACAGTGATGCTGCCCATTGCCCAGTGCAGATGGAGGGGAGTGCAGACCCCACACCAGCAGCTCCAGGGACATTCCTGCTTGTGGGAAACTGCACAAAGCTGTTTTCTGCCAGTGTGGAGCCGTGGCCTGGCTTCCCCTGCTCCCTTACCTGCAGTCCCCGTGGTGTGGGAGCACATCCCTGCTGCCAAGCACGAGCATGGCATGACACCAATGCCCTGCATCTCCTGCCTGGGGTGGGTTCCATGGGGGTTATCTGGTAAATAAGCACCTGGATTTAATCAGGGCAGGTGGAGCTGCTCTTCACACCTCTCCTGCCCCATTCGGATCCCTGTTCCTCATCTCCAGGCCCTGCTCTCCACCCAAATTTCCCATGGCAGCGTGGCAAAGCAGTGACAGCAGCAGAGATCAGCACGTACAAAGCCTGAGAGCGCCTCTCCTCTCCCCTCTGGGTAACCCCCACCCAGGAGAGCCCTGGGGGTGCTTCCAGCACTCCAAGCCCAGCACACCCTGCTCCCTGAGGGATGGCACAGCAGCCAGGATGGGCACAGGGAGCCCTCCTGGCCATCACCCAACCTCCCCATCCCAGCCCCTTCCCTCGGGTGAGACCAGTGGGGAAAAGCCTCCCTCGCCCATCCCCTCCTCCCCCAGCTTATCAAATTTGGCCATGTCTGCAAAGGCCTGGTTTCCTTTTCACCAAAAAAGATCAAAACTGGGTAATTGGCTGCCGGCACAGATGCCTCTGCGCCTGTCTCATGTGTAAACAGCATTGCCGAGCGCTGACACAACGCAGGCGGCCGCGGCACAGCAGGCGGGGCTGCACCAGCCCTTCTGGGTGCCACAGCAGGGGGTGAAGCCTCTGTGTGCAGCCAGGAGGTGCCTCAGCACCCCAAAAAACGCTGGTGGCCAAAGGCAGGGTGCTGCTGTACGCCTGAAGCACGGGCAGCTGGTTGCAGGGCTCCTCTGGCAGGTCCGGAGGTGACAAACGGGACAATCCGTGCTGAGATCTCAGCCCAGGGGACAGCAAAGCCCCTGAAACGCTGTGCTGGGACTGTCCTTGGGGATGGTAACGTGGGCTGGGAGCAGCCAGGCTGGTCCCTGCTGCATCCCAGGGCTGGCAGGAGGAGGGGGACAGCCTGAGTTGGGGCTGCAGAGATCTTTATCCTGTTCATGGGGTTTTCTAAAGGCACAGCTCATGGACTGGGAAAAAGAGGTGGAAATTTCCCTTTGCCCTACAAAGCCCAAATCCCTGGGGATGCACAGTGGGGCGGGAGGAGAAGGGAAACATCCAGCGCTGCCAGCAAAGGAGCAGGGCAGAGCCCGGGAGCGTGGGGAACAGCGCCGGGCATCAGCCTGAGGCTGGGCTGGAGGGAGGAGAGAGGGATGCAGGGAGGGATGGAGGGGCGGAGGGATGCGGGGAGGGATGGAGGACGGGATGGAGGGGCGGAGGGATGCAGGGAGGGATGGAGGGGCGGAGGGATGCAGGGAGGGATGGAGGGCGGGATGGAGGGGCGGAGGGATGCAGGGAGGGATGGAGGGCGGGATGGAGGGGCGGAGGGATGCAGGGAGGGATGGAGGGCGGGATGGAGGGGCGGAGGGATGCAGGGAGGGATGGAGGGCGGGATGGAGGGGCGGAGGGATGCAGGGAGGGATGGATGGAGAGGAGGAGGGATGCGGACGGGAAGGACGGAGGGCTGGGAGCGCTCGGGTGGCGGACAGCACCATCGCGTGGCGCTTGACCGCAGGGACAGCGACAGCGCAGAGCAGGGGTGCAGTGCCAGCCCCTGTCCCCAGGACGGGGAATTACAGCCAGCACCCCCGTGCCTCAGTTTCCCCCCACCGCAGCACCCTCCACCCCGCAGAGCCACGGCCAGCCGGGCACAGCCGCTGCGTCCCCGTGGCAGGAGCTGGAGGACAGCAGGGGAAGGGTTTGGGGACAGACAGACATGGGGTACATCAGAAGGGTCTGGGGGCTCCTGGGGACAGCTGGTGGTGGCACACAGGTGACAGCGGGCTCTCAGCCCCAGGTTACCTGCTCACCGTGCAGGACTCAGCCACCCCTGCTCCTCCTGTGAGCCCCCGCTCTGCCAGCCCAGCAGCCGTGTCCTTGCAGCTCTGCCAGGGCTGTGACCGTGCTGGTGACACCAACAGAGCCCAAACCTCCTCCCCAGAGCGTGTTATTGCCAAGAGAGCCCCTCGGGGCTGCCTGCTCCGGAGGGGACCCGCCACTGACCACAGTCGCCACCGCCAGCGGAGCCAGCGCCCGGGGCGGCGACGGGTGGCCGAGTCCCAGACCACGCTGGCCCCCTGCCCTGTCTGCTGCGAGGCTCCCTGGCACCTTGGGGAGCGGACACACCTCTGGCTGGGCACAGCCAGGGGCTGGGGCTTTCCCTTTTTAGCTGCCTGGCTCGCAGGGACCGGCCACACGGCAGGACAGCGGCCATGGAGCGGGCTCCAAACCTGGTAGGTGCCTCCCCGGCAGCTCAGGGCTTGCTCCTCGTTTTCTTTCTCTAAGAGAATTATTTGCATGCTTGTTTACCTGGGGTTGTTTGCTGTGCTCTGCCAGGGTGAGGATGCAGCAGCCTGGGAGAGCAAAGCCACGCCAGGCCAGCCGGACAGTCCGGCTCCGGCCGGGGAAAACAGCCCTGGCCGAGCCCTCCCTGCCCCAGAGCAGGGGCTGGGGCTGCCTGGGCCACTGCAGGGATGGGAAAAGCAGCAGCAGGACTACAGAAAGCAACTTTGTTCCCTGCTGGGCAGCATGCCGGGTGGCAGCACAGGGCTGCTCGGCCCGGAGAGGCTGGAGGGAGAAGGGAAGGAAGAAAACATCTTTTCTCTCTCTGTCCTCAGAGCACAGAGGGAGGGAGAGGAGGGTTTGGATAAAGATCCCATTCTTGACTGTGTCATCTCTGTAAGGCTCCTTTTAAAGCAGAGGCTGCCCAGGTACAGCCCGAGCTGGGTCCCTCCCTGTGTGATGACACAGCTGGGCAGGGAGGGGACCGGGCACAGCTCAGGCAGGGACACTTTGGGCAGCACAAACTGCCCAGTAGGGTGAGAGGCAGAGACACATCAGCTCATCATGACCCTGTGCCCACCACGCCTGCAAACTGCCCTCAGGTGTTTCTCACCTGCAGGCCCATATCAATGTGGTCCTGCCATCACCTGGTGACCCCTGGGAGGATGCAGAGCCCTGCAGCCCAAACAGCCACTCACCATCCTCCTTCCTCCTCAGCTTCTCCTCTGCATCTTCACCTTCGCCATGGTGCTGGTTCCCGAGGCCAAGGACCAGAGCAGGGCAGCCAAGGGCAGGAGAAGGGGCCTGGCCCGGGCACCCACAGCCCCC
Organism: Erithacus rubecula; assembly: GCF_903797595.1. NCBI lineage: Eukaryota > Metazoa > Chordata > Aves > Passeriformes > Muscicapidae > Erithacus > Erithacus rubecula. The sequence continues at coordinate 16,263,097 of NC_136668.1, read as the reverse complement.
CCTGCCCTGGCCTGGGCCCCAGATGAGCCCTACAGCAGCATGGCAGAGTATGAGCTCAGCATCCAGGACATGGTGCGCCAGCTGAGGAACGGCTCCGAGCCAGGGGACACCAAGTGCCAGCTGAACCTGAGGCTATGGAGATCCAACAGGAGGAGCCTGTCCCCCTGGGCCTACAGGTGAGCTTGGGGCCAGCATGACACTGCACAGCCTTGGGGCTCTGCTGGGAGTGCAGGCTGAGGCCCCTGAGTGTCCACAAGGCTGGGACCCCTGAGTGTCCCCAGGGATGGAACACCCCTGAGTGTCCCCAGGGATGGAACAGCCCTGAGTGTCCCCAGGGTTGGGACTCCCTGAGTGTCCCCAGGGTTGGGATCCACTGAGTGTCCCCAGGGATGGAACACCCCTGAGTGTCCCCAGGGATGGGATCCCCGAGTGTCCCCAGGGATGGGATCCCCGAGTGTCCCCAGGGATGGAACACCCCTGAGTGTCCCCAGGGCTGGGACCCCCTGAGTGTCCCCAGGGATGAAACCCCCTGAGTGTCCCCAGGGTTGGGATCCCTGCAGGGTGCTGATGGCGAGCTTGGGACTCAGGGCTGGTTCCATGAGGGCATTTCCCATGTTCCATGTGCTCATTTCCCGAGTGTCCCCAGCTGTGCTGCAGAACCCATCCCACCCACTGCCCCATCACATCCCTCCACCCTGTGCTCTCCTCCTCCCGCAGGATAAACCACGACTCGGGGCGGATCCCAGCAGACATCCCCGAGGCGCGGTGCCTGTGCTCGGGCTGCATTAACCCCTTCAGCCTGCAGGAGGATCGCAGCATGGCCAGCGTGCCCATCTACAGCCGGCTGCCCGTGCGCCGCCGCCTCTGCCCCGGCGCCCCCCGCCCCTCGGCCAGCAAGTGCCACAAGAAGTACCAGATGGTGATGGAGACCATCGCTGTGGGCTGCACCTGCATCTTCTGAGGCTGCCAAGCTTGCCCCTGCAGCTCCCTGTGGGTGTCTAACCAGCTTGCTCTTGCTTTCCCAGTTTGCCCAGCCCTTTGGGAGAGGCCACCTGGCTGGGCGTCAGGGGGAGGGGAGGTCCCTGTGCAAGAGATGCTCCAAATTCCCCTGCAGACTGTCAGCCTCAGCTCCAGCAGCTGCCTTGGGGTCACCCAGTCCCAGACACTGACTGCCCCCAGTCCCCAGGAAGAGCTTGGCTATGGGCTGGGGGAGAGGGGGAGCAATGGTCCCTCTGGCTCAGCAGGATGAGGATGAGGATCAGGCCCCCTCCCTCCCCAAACTCCTCACTTCCCTTTGTCTGCTCCATTGCTGCAACAGCTCCAGGAACACCCAGCCCTCCTGTCCTTCCCAGCCCTCCCATCCTTCCCAGTCCTCCCCAGTCCTCCCCCAAGTTCCTCTGTGCCTGGCTGGGCAGTCCAATGAGTGGGGCGAGCTGCTGGTGGTTTGGGCATCTTCTGAGGTCTCAATAAAGTGCATTGCTGGCCCTGGTCTGAGCTGCCCCTGCCTTGGCCCCTCTGCCCTGCCCAGCTTCTCCCACTGAGGCTCTTCTGCCCCCCACCCCCAGAAACACAGAGCACCTGGCAGGACCTGGGACAGCCCTCCTGCATCCCTGGGGCACAGGAGCAGGGTTAGGCTCCAGGCATGGGAGGGGCTGGGGGATCTCCTGCCCTACCTGTGAATTTCCCAAAGGCAAAGCCAAGAAGGCAGGAGAGACTGCTGGGAGCTGGGAAGCTCAGGGGGGACCAAAGCCAGCCAGCCTTGCCCCTGAAAGCTCCCCAAGACCCCTCCCAAACACACTGAAGACACAGGCTCCTTTCCAGTTGAGCCTGGGAACGGGGAAACTGAGGCACACAGCACAGACACAGCAACACTGGGCAGGAACTGTATTCCTGAAGGCCTCCAAGTCACTGGGACACTGTCCCTTGTCCCCCAGCACCCCTGACCTCCCCAAGGCAATAAATACTCCCCATGGCTACCCCACACCCTGTCCCAGCACCCCTCACGAGCATCACAGCTCCGTCTTCACCTTGTGCATCAAGTCCTTCTGGTCGATCTTGTCCAGCTCCTGGTGCCAGCGGTTGTAGGCCAGCAGGGCCACGTTTTTGGCAGCCACGGCCACCATCTCCATGGAGCTGGCCAGCCACTCCACAGCGCTGAGGTAGAAGAGGTTGTGGTGCAGCACGATGGGCGGCAGCGCCCGGCCGGCGTCGTAGCGGGGGTGGCTCTGCCGCTCGGCCACCTGCACCGAGTAGTAGGACCTGAAGAGGGTCTTGAGCTGCTGCTTGTCCAGCGGCTGGCGGGACAGCACCCGCCACACGGCCGCCTCCTGCGGCTGCTTGCGCCGGAACGCCGCCGACACGTTGACGGGGCAGATGTTGTCCATGGCGTGGAAGAAGAGCTCGGGGGTGTCGGTGGTGAGGATGCTGGTGAAAGGGAACAGCTTGGGGTCGGGGAAGCCGAAGTAGGAGGAGTTGAGGTAGCCGTGCACCACCGAGGTGACCGAGGGGTGGAAGGCGCCGGGGAAGTCGGCGATGGGAGGGTCGAAGTTCTCGAAGGTGAAGTTGCTCCTGCTGGGGTGCAGGGGAGTTGTCACCACCACCATGTCGTAGAAAGCGGAGCCCTGGCCTTCGGTGCTCTCGTAGTGGAGCTGGTACAGGGCTCTCCCCTCTGAAAAGAGACAGGGGACAGTCAGCAGGCCCAGCTGGTGCTGTCCTGATCCTCTTTCTTCCAATCTCCCCTCCATCCCCAGCACACACCAGTGCTGGACCACAGCACCTGATGGTAGTGGATGAGCTGCTGATGCCTTAGGGTAGCAAAAAAGCTTCATGAAGACTTTGGGAAAATGCTTCCAAGAGAAGCCCAGCCTAGTGGGGGCAAAGAGGACTGGGGGAACACAACCCACATCAGAGGCCCCCAGATATTTTTCTGCTGTGGTGGAAGGGGGAGCGAGCCTGCAACCAGGTTGGTGCCACAGGAGAACCTGATGGACCTCAGGAGGGAGGGAGGGCAACCTCAGGGCTGAGGTCGGTGCTGCAGGGTCCCCACTGGATCAGACAAAGGGAGAAGGACAGACCCTCAAGCCCTTTCCCAAATGCCTCACCAGGACCAGGACACCCTCCAGCCACAGCATTCCCACACTGCCACCACCACCCTCCCAGCCCCATGCCCAGGCTCACCCGAGCTGTGCAGGGAGATGCCCGTCACCCTGGCTGAGATGACATTGGCTTTGGTCAGCTTCAGCAGACCTGAACACACCAGCTTGTTCCCTCCTTCCACCGCCCAGGTGCTGCCCTGGGCTCCCGCCAGCGACATGGCCCCTGCAGAGAGGAAGAGGAGGGTGGCTGCTCGGCCTGGCCGCAGAGGGGACACGGAGCAGTGTCACACAGCAGGAGCAGGTGGCTTCACCTGCGAAGGCGGGCACCAGCACGGACTGGCCGTAGCTGGAGCGCAGCACGGCGGCGATGACGTCGTCCACGAAGCGCTGGGTGACACCGACCTCCAGCAGGGACTCGGCCACCGAGCGCTGGGTCATGTTCACGAAGGCCTCGCCCCCCAGCGAGCGCAGCAGCTCCTCCAGGCTGGAGAAGGCGTAGCCGTGTGCCTGGTACTTGTAGATCCTGGAGGGGACAGCAGCAGCTGGCACCAGGTGACACCCCAGTGCCAGGAAACACCCCCCAGCCCCAGGGGCTCTCCTACCTCATGAACTTCTCCATCACCTCCTCCACCCACATCTGCAGGCGCAGGAAGCTGATGCCATAGTGCCACCAGAGGCGGAAGAGGTTCAGCAGGTACCAGTCGGTCTCCTCCAGGACAAAGTGCTCCCCGCTGAAGATGGCGCTTTTCCCCGCCACCTCCCGCCGGTGCTTGAGGCCTGCGGGAGCACAGGGACCACGTGTGGCTGACCCTCCCTGGGAAAGGCCAGCACTGGACATGTGCCAGCAGGAAAATGGGTAAAGATGCTCATGGAGGAGCATCAGGAATGAGAGACCCCATGGGTTCCCAGCCGCATCATGGTGGGTGTCTCATGGAGCTGCTGCTGGGAGGAGTTTGTGACCAACTCCCCAACACCACCACCAGGACCTGATGGTGACCAGCCCATCCATTTCTCTCTCTCCAAGGCACAACAGGGCAGGGGTGCACGGACAGCAAGGGGATCACCACATGCCTGGAGCGCCAAGATGGGCTGGCAGAAACCCTCCCCACTACCCCAAGCACAGAGCCCGGGGGTGCCCAGTCCCCCGGGACGCCCAGTCTCACCCAGGATCTTGACGAAGTCCTGCATGTGGAGGCTGAGGGCGTGGATGGAGGCTCCCCGGCTCTCATACTGCTGCTTGTTGACGGTGACGGTGGCCAGGCGCCCGCCCACGCTCGCCGCCTCGTACACGTCCAGCTGCACCTGCGGCCCGAAGTGCTGCTGCAGGAAATACGAGACGGCCGAGCCCCCCAGCCCGGCGCCCACCACGGCTGCGGGCGAGAGCGGCGAGAGGCCGGGTCAGCAGCGCCCCGGGGCCGCGGTGGGGAATGGGGATGCAGGAATTGGGATGCGAGGATGAGGATGTGGGGATGGGGATGTGCGGGGATGGGGATGTGCGGGGATGGGGATGCGGGGATGGGGATGCAGGGATGGGGTGCAGAGGTGCGGAACGCTCCGTGCCGGCCCCAGCGGGGCAGAGAGGCGGCCCGGTGCCGCCGGCCCCGGCCGCGGGCTCCTGGTTGCCCACCCCGCGCCACCCCCCGCGTACCGATGGAGCGCGGCGCGGCGCGGGCGGCGGGCGCGGCCGGGAGCGCGGCCAGCAGCGCGGCCAGGGCCGGCAGCAGCGGCAGCGGCAGCGGCAGCGCGGCGGGCGGCGGGGCCATGGCGAGCGAGCCGAGCACAGCACAGCCGAGCAGAGCAGAGCAGAGCAGAGCGGGGCCGGCAGCGCCCGCCCCGGCCCGCCCCTCCCGCAGGCTCGGCCCCCGCGCCCCCCGCCCCGCCCCGAGCCCCGCACGGGCCGCACCAGGGGCTGGGGGCGCTGGGACCCACCCCCGGGGCGAGCGTCCCGCACGGCCGGAGCAGCCCCCGTTCGCCGTGGGCCCCGTGCGGTGCTCGCAGCGCTGAGCTGCAGCTGCTCCTGCCGGCCTCTCGCAGCAGCGAGGGCGATTCAGGCTTTCTGTCTCGGACTTTCTGCCCTGGGCAAAACAAGGTGCCTGACAGCGAGAGCTTTGTGCCAAGGGCATCCCGCGGGAGCCCGCTGCTACTCGGATTACAAAGGCTGAGCAAAAAATTCTCCAACAGGTTGGACGTGTAATTACAGAGCCAGAGCCTGCTCCAGCCCCGGGCTGGCTCCTTACCAAGGGACAGAATTTTGTTTGAGAATCCACCACTTGAACTTTGTCTCCTGAAACACAACACAAGCACAGGCCCCTTCCTTTCCCCAGCCAGGAGCCGCTCCAGACTTCCTGCACAGGGAGAACAGACAAAAATCACCTTTGCTCAGCTCTCCCTCACAATGGGCAGAATCCCACCGGGAGGGGGATTTGGGGTTTTGATCTTGGGCAGCTCAAAACACAGCACACAAATATCTTGGCAGCTTTTAACAAGCTCTTACTTAACCAGCCTGACTTCCCCAGGGCTGTGGGCGACCAGAAATGCGCTGTGCACACAGCAGGGCTCCCAGGCAGGTCAGCACTGCTCCCAATCCCCACCCAGCTTCCAGAAGTTCTGGAATATCATGCCATAAGCAAAAATGCTTTGCCCCAAGCTCCGAGGCTTTTCTGCAGATGGTGCTTTGAGAACTCCCAACACTCATGTTGCTGCAGAGAAAAACCAGCAGAGGCAGAAATTGCCTAATGCAGCAGCAGGATTTCCTGGGCTGGGGTGGTTGCCCCAAACAATGCCCGTGCATTTCAGCAGGATGAGGAAAAGCCCCTACAATGGGCCAGCACCTCTGCATCGGGGCTGGCTTTGCTGGCAGATCGTTAGCACGGAAATATTGATCTCACCCTCATAAAGGCTGTTTGTAAATGGCATTTTGCAAGTGCTTTTTATTGCAGGAAGAAGTGCCCGGGGGCATCCAGAGCTCTGGGAGAACAAGGCTCAACCCAGCACGGCAAAAGCAGGAATGGAGGCCCAGCTGTTTCTGCAGAGAATGGAATCTGTTACAAACACACCCTTGGAGAGAAAATCTTGTCTTTTCTCCCACAAATCCCCAAAATCCCAGCCTGCCTGTGGGTACCACAGTGTGGGTGCATCCTGTAAATTAACCCACTCTTAACTGCACTGCTGCAGCATCCTCTGCCTGCAGCACAGCACAAACAAGCAGCAAAAACAAATATAAACCCAGATATCCAGATTTGAGCTGTTGGCAGAGCTCTGCTGAACCAACCACCACCAGAAACTGGCAGAAAACATTTCTCTCCACAGTCATCCAGGAACAGACACAGCAGAGGGTGTGGGAATAGCATGAACTGACACACCTGGGCAGGTTATCAGTGCAGGAATCACTGACACCAACCCTGGGTGTGAGCATTTCCTCCTAAAGCATCAGTAATAAAATGTTCAGCCAAATGCTGCTGTGGCCTTTTCACAGACAATGGGATCAGGAACAGCAAGAAACCTGCCAATGTGAAGTCCCAGCTGGCTGGAGTTGGAATGAGCAGCAGTTTGGGGCAGGGAAAAAGGCAAGAGAAGTCACTGCAATTCTTCTGTTTTATTAGCAAATGGACAGTATCTGGACATGTAAAGGAAATCAGCCATTTCCAACATCAACTCCAATGTCCTTGTCAATTCCTTGCACTGCTCCCAGGTCTCTTTCATACAACCAGAACCTTTGGGTAAACAAAGAACACAGAAACACACAAAAAATACAATATATACACGTTTTTCTCTCACCTCAATGACCTCAGATTTTTGGAGATTAGCAATGCTTTCTTTGACTTTGCAAGTAATATCAAAACACCTCGAGTTTTAAAATAAAAATAGACTACAGTATTCACAAAATAAAACTTAAATACTTTTTTTTTTTTTTTCTAATTAAGGGATTGCTCAGAGCTGTTGGTGATCACAGCTCATCCAACAGAAGCTCTGGGGAAGTTAAGGTTCACAAAACAACATCCATTTCATTCTGCACTGCTCCTGCTGAGAGTTCAGGTCTTGCCATGCTCATGACAGTGCTACTGGAGACTTGTCCAGGTGTGGAAATGGCTAAAAGCAACATGACATTTCCTCTCCTCTGCCCTGTTCATGTATTTCTGTGTTTTATTAAACAGTCACTGGATAAAGTGACTGCAGAGGAGCAGCTCATGGGTCAGTCCCCTCCCTGCAGGAGTTACAGAAACAGGGCAGAAAAGGCAGCAAGAACCAAGGAAAAATTAAATTCATCCTTCCACAATCTCATCCAGGACAAAAAAAAAAAAAAAAAAAATCACAAAACATTAAGTGTGCTTGAAAGGCAAGAGAATCAAAATTTACCAGGGAAATCTGGATTCTGTGATGGAATCCAGGTTTGGTTGTTTCATTTTCACTTCACCTTTCAAAGGAAGCAGAAACTGGGACAAACAGCTACAGGATTTATCTCTTTGGTAACATCTGTGAAAGTCTCTCAGCATTGGCTCCATTTCACAGGAATCATTAAACCTGACAGAATCCTGTAGCAATTTTGTAGGTTTGACTGGGAGAAGAACTTGACCCAAATTAAGCAGGGCCTCTGTGAGGGTGGGAAGGACTGCACAGGAACTGCATCCCTCAGACTCCTGCTGCAGAGCCAGACATGAAGTGAGTAAATCATCCCTCAGTACAGACAGAAGGTCTGGAGTGCATTTTAGCTATTTCCTTAAGGCAGAACTGGGTGACTACTGGCTCAGGAGACAGGCAGAGTTGGCAAACCCAAGCTGGACTGAGTGGCTGTAATATTTTTTTTTCACAGTTCAGTGGCTCCATGGGTGAGTTTAAGGAGGATTTGGATCCCATCACTCCTGCTCACAGCCAGCTGCAGCCTCTCTGTGACACAAAACTTGTGTAAAATACCTGTGCTTCTCTTGGGCTCCTTACAACTGAAGTTTCACTTTCAAAGTTGGTTCCCAGCACAAAGTTGGTTCCCTGACACTGCAAGACTCAGCTGATAGAGGAGGGGGTGAGGAGGCAGCAGAGACCCCTCTGCTCCTTCCAGCTGAGCACATGGCTTCCTCACTTTGGAGGAACAGCCACATTTCATATCTTACCCATTCTTCCCTGGAGAAACAGCATACCCTGGTGACCTGCTCAGCACAAATGAATAAAAGTTTATCTCTGAAACTTCCAAACACACAATAACACAAGAATCTGAACAAGAGGTTTTCCCATCATCTAAAGCTGCCAGAAGTGCTGTTTCAGGGCTGAAATCTCCACAGAACCTACTGCACAGAGGCACAAACCCACACTCCAAAAAGGATCACTACAGACTCACACCACAGCTGCCACTACAAGAGGTTGCATGGAGCAGGTTAGAAATGTGCAGGTTCCTTAAATTTCTGGGATGCCAAGACACTAACTGCACACAGCCTCCCCAGGTGAAAGACTGTCAATATTAAAGGCTGTGACAACCTTGAACTCCACCACAAAAGGGTTTTTCAGCTGAAGGCTGCAAAGGAATGGGAGTAGAATAAATTTTCTTCCAAACCAGGGATGGCATCCACTCTAAGTAAAGAATTTTTGGAAGTGCATTTGTCAAGTTATGGAACCAATTCCAGAAAGTTAAAAGGAAGGAATGAACAAATCAGTAAGAAACAACCTGAAAACCAACCATTCCTGGTTTTGTGGCTGTATCTGTTCTTCTGTCATTTGACTGCTTGCTGCTCTGCCAAGGGTTAAATTCTGATCCTTCTTAGTGACTGCATCCTTTCAGCTGAGATAAATGAACTCCCAGGCAATAGGGCCAGTGGGAAATACATATGTGCTGTGACAACAACATGCCTCCAACCAGGAGGACAGCTCGAGGTCAGCTTTCACTTCCTCAGCCTTCTGCTTCTCTTGTTTTCTTGCCACTGCTGCTAAAATTGCTTCAAGGGCACTTGAGACTTTGGAGCAGAGAAGATTTTTTTTTCTCCTTCAACCCAAAAGGTTTAATATTTACCAGGATCACTGAAAGTAGGATCAGAATGTGGATTGGAAGTTGGTGTAATTTGAGGATCTCTACTGGAGAGCTGAGAAAATAGAACAGTCCAGATTTCCTGCTTAAGGGCACAGCTCCATTTTGCCAGCAGCTGCAATAAAGAGCACATAGTTTATCATGCTTGAAAGCTGCACAAATACCCATCAGGGAAGAGAAATTGCTCTCCTCTAAAACATACATTTAGGTTGGAGATTAAGAGATGTGAGGACAGTTTTGTGGCTCCAGCACAAATCACCATTCCCTGTTTTACCTTTGGGAACAAAGAGTCAAGCTGGAATTTTACCTGGAGAAGGGTTATTAACATTAGTGTGACTGAACAACTGAATTCTTTTTAAACCCTCATCTCTCTAGTACAACAGAGATTCCATGAATTCCAGATTGTTTTCCTGAAGCAATGTAAGAAAAAGCTGCCCCTAAATGTCATTTCAAGTGATCATCTTCACCCCATCTGAGGGTCTGGGGACCAGGGGAGACATCAAATCCAGGTGATAATAATACTCATCCATCCCTCTGGACCTTTCCCAGTGCTTTGCACATGAAAAGCCTCACCACATCCCTGTGAGGTAGGTCAGTATTATTACAGCCCCTTAACACAGCTGTGGAAAGTGAGGCAGAGAAGTTCCTCCTCTGCAGGAGTCTCCCTCAGGGATGGAACAGAGACAAGAAGAGATTTCCCTTTCTCTCCTCTCCTCTCCATTCAAACCTTCATGGAGAAATAAGCAGAGAAAGGAGCTGACAGCAGCACTCCTATTACTCCATTTAGCTCATTAAATACACAAGTACCTCAGAACCAACCCCAAAAACCATCCCAGGACACAAAGCCACTCAATAAATAACTAAATGCATGCAGCTGTGAGCGTGCCCAGCCCCATCACTGATGTGCCTCCACGGCCACTCCGACCAGCGCGTGCCTGATGGTGCGGCCGTGCAGTTTGTAACCGTCCTGCGCCACCAGCGCCACCGTGCCGGGCTGCACGCCCTCAGCTGGCACGTGGCAGATGATCTCGTGCTCATAGGGGTCGTACCTGCCCCCCACAGGGTTCATTTTCTGCAGGCCATGCTTGGCAAAGACACTCTGCAGTTTGGTCTCCAAGAGGGAGAGGCCCTCGTAGATTTTTTTCAAGGTGGGGTTGGGATCGCTGGGCTCCGCCTGGCCGGCGGCGCTCTCGGCTGTTTTCTCCAGGATGTCTGCTACCTCCACCAGGTCCCTGCAGAAACTCTGGATCCCTGCAGGAAGGAAAGGAAGGGAAGCTTACAGGACATCCAGAGCTCCAGCAGCAAGGACAAAGTCACAGTGGTTTGAAGGCACCTTTAAAGCTGCTCATTGATTTGAAGTTAATCGAGCGAGAGCAGGCGGTGCCTTCTGATTCCTGGAATCAAAGCTTCAGCATTAAGAGAATCTAAAGACCCCCCAACATCCCCAAACCAAGGTAGATGCAGGAAATGCACATCCATACCATGAACATACATATAATTGTTATTCCTGACAAAGCAGAGCATTAATGTCTCACTCCAAGCAGTTTTTTGCAACTCAGATTTGTCATTTAGGACTCTGTTCCCAGTCCCACTGACATAATTTTGTCACACAAATGCCCATTCCACAGGGAACAAACACAATGGGGGGAAGCAAAAACAATGCATGGCTATTCAAAAGCACAAAATCCCCAATTTATTCATAGCTTAAAACCATTGTGGAAGGACTGGACCAAAATGGTCCCTGGGTTGGTCATGAAAAGCCAGGCAGGTTTTGTCATTAGAAAAATGGGGTTAGATTGGCTGCATTTCCAGCAGTGGTTTCTTGCACAGTGCAGAAATTCCAGGAAAAGCTGCCTCCCTCAGTTCCATAAATGTCATAACTCCCTGACTGGAATGACACATTAGGGAAACAGAGAAAATGAGGCAATAGTCAGGTGCTGTCTGCAGCTGTACATGTGAACAGGCACAGAACAAAGGGAGAAGAAGGAGATGCAGCACAGGAACAGACAGCAGCCCAGAAACTGCCACTCATTTCACAGAATCAGAGTCATTCAGGCTGCTCAAGACCTTTAAGATCATCAAGTCAGCACTGCCAAGGCCACCACTAAACTGTGCCACTGAGTCTCTTCAGCACCTCCAGGGATGGTGTCCCCATTTCTTCCCTGTGCCAGTGCTTGGCAACACTCTCAGTGAAGAAATTTCTCCTAAAATCCAATCTAAACCTGAGGCTGTTTCCTCTTGTCTTACCTCTCATCAGTTGGGAAAGGAGACTAACCCCACCTTGCTATGACCTCCTTTCAGATGTTCCTCTTATCTACAGATCTTCAAGTCTCACTCTGTGAGCAATTTCTAACAAAGAACTTATTTTTTCTTCATGCTACATATCAAATCCCAAGAGCTCAAAAAACCCTCTCAAAATCAATCATCCTGTTGTTGATTATCCCCAATCTCAGCAGCCATTTTCTAGCACCATGGGTGGAATGTAAGAAAATGCAGCAGCTCTAATTTCAAGGCTGTTAGAATTAAATAAACCTCTTGAGATTCATGCATTAAGGACAAAAAGAGTTTTTCATTCTCAGAGATGGTTCTGGCACAGTGCAATGCCTGAACAGCACTTTCTTCCCCCTTCACCTGCTTCTGCTGCCAAAGCTACAAATCCAGCTTGTTTCACTGATGCTAAAATATTTCTTTTAGGGGTTTTAAACATCTAATCTAGAGATTGACAACTACTGCCCCAGGCTGCATCCACCTCCAATGAACTGAAGCAGAGGAGGCTGTTAATATAGTAAAGGAGATCACAACCTGATGACACAGCTGAGTGTAAAATACACCCTGCCAGAGCCAATCCTCAGCACACAGCAGAGCCTGCATTTTCAACCAAGTCAGCAGAACTAAACTCAGCTGCACTGGGACTATTTAAAATAGTCACAATTCTGTGATTCTGGAAACCTGATAGGACAGGACACAGCTGGACACAGAGAAAAAAAATATTGATTAAACCCAGATATCAAGAGTTCAGGCTAAACATCACAGCAGGCTTTAAAATAAATGAGGCAGGGCAGGACAGGGGGACAGAAAAGCTGCTGGTCAACATTTTCTGCTGAGGCAGGCAGGCCAGTGCAGTAAGCACAGCTCTTCTGCTCACCAAAGAGTTTGGCATCTTCCACAAACTTCTGTGTTCTCCTGCGGACGTTCTCGGAATCTGCCAAAGCCTTTCGGTACCTCTCCTGCAAGCACAGAGAGAACATCAGAGCAGGGGGAAAACAGCTTCCCTCACACTGGAAACCCCTCAGGAAAAAAAGAGAAAGTTGTGCTGGGTTCCTGAATTTTCACACAAAACCAAGTTCTGTTGATTAAGCAAAAAAATGAACTTTCTCAGAAGACCCACAAATACTCTGGGTGTTGGGTGACTGAATTCCTGACCAGGCACTGTCAGGCTGCTGCTGAGATCCTCCTTTCTCCAGCAGGCAGCTCTGACAGCTGATTTCTCACTCAGTGCAGGATGCTCAGGGGGATTATCTCCAGAACAGCCCCAGTGCTGGGGTGTTTAATCCCCACCTCAGTCACGTGTGTTCTTCAATACAGAACCTCATTTCCATGGGCACTTCCCTTCTTGGATAATCTGGATCCAGTGTGACATAAAGCCATTAAGGAGTGTCCAAAGGAGGGGCATGGGGATGGTGAAAGGCCTCAAGGAGCAGTTGAGGGCACTGGGATTGTGCAGTTGGAGACTCAGGGGAGAGTCCTTGGGGTCTGCAGCTCCAATCCCTGTGACAGGGACAGTGACATCACCCAGGGAAGGGCTGGAGCTGGGCCAGGAAGGTTCAGGGTGGATTTTGGGAAAGGTTCATCCCCCAGAGGTGCTGGGCAGTGCCAGAGCTCCAGGAGTGTTTGGACACTGCTCCAGAGATGCCCAGGCTGGAATTTTGGGGCTGTGCAGGACCAGGAGCTGCACTGGATGATGCTGTGCAAATTCAGGATATTCCATGATCCTGTGCCAACAAGTGACACTAACCAGCATGAAGCTACTGCCACAAGGCTGTGAAAGAAGTGACCAGCCCCAGCACACAGCTTTTCCTGCCAGATCACTGTCAGTGCCCTGCTGCTCTCAGATGGTATTTTGGGGAAGGCAGGGTGGAATTTCACCCCCTCACACTCAGGGCACAGCTGCTCTGTGTGTATCACAGCATTCAGGGAAAAATGCAGGGCTGGAAACCAGACCAAACCAAGGGGAGTGAAGCAAAGGCATCCAGCACACTCACAGTTAAATCTCGAACTTGCTCCTCCAATTTGCTGGCTTTGTGCTCCAAGGCACAGTCAGACAGGGGGTGCTTGGGCTCCTCACTGGCCTCCTCTGGGCCACACTCATCTCCTGTGCTCCTCTGCTGAGCTGCAGTGCTGAAAGCACAGGGGGACCCTCTGAAAGACAAACTAGGGACAAAGAAACAAAGCTGAGTTAACTTCAGGGTCAAGGAGAATTCAAGATTAGTGTTATTATTCAAAGCAGGCTCTCTTAAAAGAGGTACACAGGATTCTAGACACAATTTTAGTTCTTTTCAGAAGCCACAATCAGCAAAGAAACACAAAGGTGTTTTTAAATGATTTTATTTTAGACTAACATGGCACACAGAGGCTTTACACCACTTCTTTGGCATACCTTGAAAAGAGTCAGATTTTTGCAGAAACACTCAATAAATGAGGTTGGAAAATACCTTCAAGACCACCAAGTCCAACCTGTGCCCAATCCCCACCTTGTCACAGGCACAGAGCCCTGAGTGCCACATTCAGTCATTCCTTGGACACTTCCACCACCTCCCTGGTCTTTCCCAACATAAATAATCCTGTGATTCCCTGATTGTGTCTCACTCTCCCTCCTCCTTCCTTTTACAAACCAACCTAGACAGGGCTCATTCCTGCCAGAGATTTGCCCAAAGACCACCAGGCATCTCCTCCCACCTCGTGTTTAGCAGCCCAGATGTTTCCTCATTTAAATTTAAATCCTTAATAGCAGGTTGTTAAATGTCCCACAGCACTAATAACAAACTTCCTTTCCCCACCTGAGGACATTTGCATGAGCAGTTTTTATTAAGTGGGTATTTAAAACATCATCTGTATGTCAAACCACTCCTTTTCAACAAATCATGTGCCAAATACAAACCTGAAAGTGCTTTCTCTACTTAAACTTGCTCTGGAGTAGGATGTTCCTCAGACTAATCTTTAAAGAACCAACTGGGTTCCAGGAATGCCAAAACAGGAAAAATTTCATCCTTGGCTGCTGTTTGGGGAACAAGACCCCATGTGAATGATGTTTAAGATTCCTGTCACATTTATTTTATTGACTGATTAACAGCACTTTAAAAGTAGATTAAACTAGAGGGGTGGACAGAGCAGGACCCCTTCACCAAGCCTTCAAAAAAACTCAGTCTGAGGCTTTCTTTGCACATAAAAATGTCCATGGGAAGCACCAGCTACAAAACTTTATCCTTTATCATCTCACATTTCATTTCAAAGAGCTGCAGGGATGGAAATGAGCCATGCCACAGATGAACCAAAGAACCTAAAACACAGCTGAGAAATCTCCCTGGGCCCCTCAGAGGTGACACTCCTGTGTTTTAAAAACAGGCAGTGCAGCTCAGTGAAGTCTTCTGCAGCCAAGAAGCCCAAGCTGGTGAGGTGTTTGCCTCTGCCAGTGGTTGCAGTGCAGGGATGGGTGTGTTTTGTGTGGGAGAGGGGCATGGAGGAGCCAGTGCCAGCTGCCTACGTGGAGCAGGGAGCTGCCTGCATGGACTCCTCCCTGCAGCCTCTGAACCCAAATCCCAAATCTCTCCCCCCGTGCCCTGGCTGTCACCTGCTGCCTGGAAAAGTCACGGTCAAGAAATCACAGCCTGACTCCAAAGGGAATTCTTCGGGTTTGTTATGGAGGGTTGAAAATGCAGCTCGATTTAATCCTTCCTGCAGGATGAAAGGAATTCTTGCAGCAAGTGGCAGGAGCTATTTCCAGCCTGTCCACTGACTGGGCTGCATCTTCCAAAAGCTGGTTTGATCACAGCTACCCTAAAAATAGGCGTGGATCCCACGGGAGGAAGCTGACACATCCTGAAGTGACAGACACGTGGAAGTCACACAAGTTGGTGTCCCAGAAAGATTTACAAAGCCATGTCACAAAAAGCCAGAGAGATAAGGAAGAGCAGAGAAGCTGATTGCAGCCATATGGCTTCAGCCAGTTGTCCTTCAAGATTAAGGATTTCAGTGATGAGAGGGGATTTCTGCTCAGAGGTACTGCGGTGTCACCTCTTTCTGGAGCACCCGACAATTGCAAAGTGACAATCGGCTCTCTCTGAACTGCAGGGTCCTTCCCCACCCCTCTGCAACACTCCCAAATCAGCACGACAAAGCACTCGAGGGCTGAGACACAGAAACATCCGCACTGCTCTCAGCTCTGATTTGGGAGGAAATCTCATTACTGCCAATTCCTCGGCGCTGGTTCATCAGGGAGTGACTCCGGAGATAATCCAGCGCAAGGACGGGATTGTCCCGCTCACCTCGAGGGCCAGGATGTAAAAAAGACCTCAAGCTCTTTGATAGTATCCAAAGATGGTGAAAGACTCATTGCACCTTTTTCTAGGGGGAAAAAGCACACCCACATAAGGGGGAGAATTTCCTGACATGCATCTACATTTAATCCCAAACACAGCTGCCTCTGTGATGTGCTGCAGGTTTATTAAATTACATTTAAATAGTCTTTTGGTGATGTTTCTCTTCTAGACAAAAAGAAAAAAAAAATTAACAGCATTTTGGCTTTTTTTGTTTTCACCTGGCTACACTTCATTGAAATAACCAAAGCACCTTTATGGGTTTCTTTTTTCTAAGCCATATTCCATGATGTAGAAAAGCATGAGTGGACACTGTTCCACTGTCTAAATATTGACACAATTAAATGGATTCTCTTCCTGCGACCACCCAAATCACACTGATAGCAAATGTACTGCCTCACCCCAAACCCAAAACCCGAGCAGTTAATTAACCCGTAATTAATGATGGCTCAGCCGGGCGAGACCCAGAACCCACCCACAGCAGCAGGAAACCACCTCCCAACGTGACTTACCGAACGCGGAAAAGCTTTGCCTTAAAAATTAACATTAATTTAAGCCGCAAAAAAAAAAAAAAAAATCACTTTTCCAGGAAAAAAAGCTTTGTTACCGGGAGTTATTGTGAAGAGAGAAGGACGGCAATGTGGGGTTTTGGGAGTGGCGGGGAGAGGATGGAGATGGGTCGGGGTCTGGCTGTGGAATAGGGCTGGGATCTGGGTGTGGGTTCGGTTTGGGGTCCGGCTGTGGGTTCGGTTTGGGATCTGGCTATGGAATTGGGTTGGGGTCCGGCTGTGGGTTCGGTTTGGGGTCCGGCTGTGGGTTCGGTTTGGGGTCTGGGTGTGGGTTCGGTTTGGGGTCCGGCCGTCGGTTCGGTTTGGGGTCTGGCTGTGGGTTCGGTTTGGGGTCCGGCTGTGGAATTGGGTTGGGGTCCGGCCGTGGGTTCGGTTTGGGGTCCGGCCGTGGGTTCGGTTTGGGGTCTGGCTGTGGGTTCGGTTTGGGGTCCGGCTGTGGGTTCGGTTTGGGGTCCGGCCGTCGGTTCGGTTTGGGGTCCGGCTGTGGGTTCGGTTTGGGGTCTGGCTGTGGGTTCGGTTTGGGATCTGGGTGTGGGTTCGGGTTGGGATCTGGGTGTAGATTCGGGTCAGGGTCCAGATCCGAGCCAAGGCTGTGGTTGGGGTCCGGCTCTGGCTCCGCTCCCGGCGCAGCGCCCGCCCGGGCCCGGCCCCGCGGCGCTGCCACGTCTGTCCCCGACACCCCCGCGGCTCCGGGCCACCCCTGTCCCCTCTGCCCGGTCCCACCCGCCCCACGTACCTGCCTGTGCCCGCTCTACCGGCCTCGGGCAGCAGCGCCCTGAGGCGCCGCAGGGAGCGGGCGGCCATGGCCCCGCGCGGACCGGCCGGGAGCGGCGAGGAGGCGGCAGCGGCGATGAGCCCGCGTCAGGGCGGAACTACAACTCCCACACGGCCCTGCGAGTGGGCTGAGCGCTGAGGGGAAGGCGGAACTACAACTCCCACACGGCCCTGCGAGCGGGCCGAGCGATGAGGGGAAGATGGAACTACAACTCCCACACGGGCTGAGCGCTGAGGGGAAGGCGGAACTACAACTCCCACACGGGCTGAGCGCTGAGGGGAAGGCGGAACTACAACTCCCACAGGGCCCTGCGAGCGGGCGGAAGGCGGGAAGGGAAGGCGGCGTGAGGGGGATGCTCCGCCCGCCGCCGCCGCACACGCGGCTCCGGGATGCCGGGACTCGGCTCCGGGCAGAACGGGCGGGGATTCTGGGGTTTGGCTCCCAGGGGGCTGCTTGTCCCAAGGTGCTGAGCCCACCCCAGCAGCAGCGTTCCCACCCTGTTCCCTCAGCCAGAGAACTGGGCAGGCCAGTGCCAGCGTTTTTATTAAAAGCTGCTTAGCTAGGTACTAACACAGGGCTGTGAAGAGCGAGCTGCAGAGGTTAATTGTGGCAGTCCATAGCATGAGAGGGTGATGGTGACTCCTTTGTTCCCAGCACAAAAGCTGGAGCCTTTCCTTTTCATTCCTGTCCCTTGTTTCTGTCCGTGCTGAATGACCTTACTCTATTTCACTTTTCTGCTCCAACAGCCCTGCTGCTTTGGTTTTTTTCTTAATTTTTAGACTTCCCTTCACTCCATTTTGATCACATGCCTTACCAACCTGAGTCTGAGTGCAGCAGCCAGAGTGTGAATGTGCTGTTCAGCCCTGTCCCCTTCCCTGCTCCCCCCAAATCCAGCATGGGACCCGGGCAGAAAGCTGGCCTGCCTCCATCCCCAGCCCTCTGCAGCACTTCTAACTACCAAAGATAAAAGGTGTCAATTGTTAATTTGCTGACATTTGAGCTTCCTTCATTCCAAGGGAAGGCAGCATGCCCTCACCCTTGCTGCCTGGAGAACAAGAAGGAAATACTGGACAAAGCAAGCTGGAGCCATGAGGCACCTGAGAGGAGACCCTGCAGAGCTGGGAGCAGTGAGCAGGGTGAACAATCAGCATCTCCAAGGTGGCTGGTCCTGAGCAGCTCCTGAATCCCAGTCCTGAGGGGGCCAAAACCCCAACGAGTCTATGGCTGCTTTGGCAAATGTTGACCTGGACACGCTGATTCCGAAAACTGGGCAGTGCCAACTGCCAGCCCAGGCTGTCCCCTCCTTCCTTGGGACCCGGAGTTTGTCCTGGACTCCTGGCTCTGGGGCAGGCTCCCCCCAGAGCTGGGTTTCCCAGCAGTTTGTGGCCCTGATCCACAAGAACTCCCTTTCCCCACCCTCCTCCCAATCCCCTCCCATCCCCTTCCCCTGTTTATAGTGGTGCTGCTGTGGGGGGGACTGGGAGAACGGCTCTTCCCACCACGCCTTCCCAGCACCCTCCCAGTGTCCTGGAGAAAGGGGCTGGTAGCTCCTCCGTGATCCCCACTGCGTGTTCGGGGCTTGGCAGCCTGAACTAAGTCTGCTTCTTTTCCCATTCCTGCAGAGAAAGGAAGAAAAAGAAAAAAAGGATGAGGAAACATCACAGGAAAAACAACACTTTAAGGCATCCCTCCCTACTGGAGACCCAGCATTTTCCAAGCATTTTCACTGAATTGTAGGGGTGATGCTTTCCCTCTCCCACCCGCCCTGCGCTTTCATGATTTCATGATTTCATTATTTCATGGTTAAACAAGGGGCAAAGACAGATTTCCCGTGGGGCACGGAGGAGAGGGAGAGCTCAGCAGGACCTTGGCTTTCCGCAGCACACTGCCTGTGTTGGCTGGGACGATGGAGGGGCTTCTCTTCCTCAGCTCTGCTGCACAGTTCACAGGGACCAAGTGCTCAGGGGGGTTCCCGTTTGCCTTGTTTGTAGTTTCCTGTGGAAAAGGAGGAGCAAGAAAAGCTCAGGAAACCCAGAAAGCATTGACAACCAGATTAAAACAAACAAACAAACAATAAAACATAAACTGTACTGAGATAAAAGCTGAGGTGATGAAACTGTCCACAATGGGACAAAGCCACAGGGATGTCCCGTCTCCCCACAATACCCCAACCACAGTTTCTCGCAGAAGTTGGAGCTCTGAGGATGAGGAAATTGGGATGCCTACCCCATTCTCAGCCTTGCTGGTCACGGCCAGCCCCAGGGCCGGCCCTCCTGCCAGCGACTGCTTCAGCTGCTCCTTCACTTCGGTCAGCTTGAGCTCCAGATCCACCCGAGACTCCTCCTTGTGCCGGCAGCGCTCCTCCAGCAGCGCCACCCGCTGCTGCAGCTCCTGCAGCCCCGGCCCTGCGGGCACGGCTCGGCTCAGCGCGGGGACAACCCACCCATCCTCCTGCACTGCGACACTAGGTGGGGCTGCCAGCCCGGCAGTGCTGCAGCCAGCCCGGCTGCCGGCCCAGTGTCCCTGTGCCAGCCCGGTGTCCCTGTGACAGCCCTGTGTCCCCGTGCCAACCAGTGTCCCTGTGACAGCCCGGTGTCCCTGTGACAGCCCAGTGTCCCTGTGACAGCCCGGTGTCCCTGTGCCACCCCAGTGTCCCTGTGCCAGCACAATGTCCCTGTGCCCAGCCCAGTGTCCCTGTGCCAGCCCCGTGTCCCTGTGCCAGCCTGGTGTCCCTGTGCCAGCCCCGTGTCCCTGTGCCATCCTGGTGTCCCTGTGCCAGCCCAGTGTCCCTGTGCCAGCCCGGTGTCCCTGTGCCAGCCCAGCTCTGTACCTGAGCACCTCGAGCAGCCCTGACCTACCCGTGCTGCCCTTCATGGCTTCCCGCAGCTCCCGCTTCTCCTTCCTCAGCAGCACCAGCTCGCTGCGGATCGCTGCCTTCTCCTTCTCCAGCTTCTCCTTCTCGGTCAGGAAGCGCCTGGCGTCCTCCTCGGCCCGGTTCTTGCCGTACCTGTACTGGTTGGCACCTGCAGGCAGGGGCAGAGCCCATGAAGGGCTGCACAGATGGCACCCATGCTGCAGCTGAGCCCAGCCTGCAGCCACGGCTGCACATCCCTCTGGGGAACAGCTCCACCCCGCGCTGGCAGAGCCCTGGGGAGGTTTGTGGGGACTCACTGGACGCGTGTCTCTTCACTTTGACTTGCGGGTCCACCCGCCGCGACTTCTCGCTGCAGGACGAGGCGTGGCGCTTCACCTGAGCCCCCCCTGGCCGCCCTGGCTCCTCCTCTGCCTGCTGGGAGGGGAGAGAGAGCTGAGACACCTGCAGGGCCATCCCAGCCTGGCCACGGCTCCCTGCGGTGGGAGCAGCCATGAAGTCGTGCTCACCTGAACCTTCTCATAGGGAACATCATCGTACACCACCCGAGAGGGGTCTGCTCGCTGATCCTGGGAGGAGCTGGCCCACCTGCAGAAGGAGAGGTAGGGTTTTCCTTCCCAGAACATCCTAGCCAGCCTCTCAGGGAGCCCTTCCAGCATCTCATGACCCTTCCCTACCACACCCTTCATCAGCGCTGAGGAAACCCTTTCAGCTTCCCATCCTGCCCAAGGGAACAACCCCTGGGGCACTGACTGAGATCACAGCCCAGCCTGTGCCCGTTCTAGGGAACCCCAAGGGCCAAGGATCCCCATGGCCAGCCCAGCACACAGCCCCTGGCACAGCAGGAGCACAGCCTTACAGGTAGGAGTGTCTCACGGCCGTCACGATGTTGGCAATGGTCTCCACATCCACATAATCATAGTGCAAGGCCTCTGGTGCCGTCTGAGATCCTGTTTCCACCAAGAGGAGACCCAACCAGCGGCCCAGATCTTCAGAGCAGCTTGCCTGGAGGGCGGAGGAAGAGCTGAGGTGCACGCCCAGCTCCCAGCCCCTCATCCTCGCTTGCCTCCCGAGGGAGGGCAAAACAAGGCAACGCTTCCACGGGTAACACCAACCACCCCAAGGCTCACCTCGAGCGCCATCAGCTCGTGGCCGTGGCGCAGGATGCGGAAGGCAAAGGGGTGCTTGGGGCCGAGGCCGGGCAGCACCTGGCAGCCCCGCAGCGCCACGGCGCCCAGGGGCGCGCGCAGCTCCGCGCGCTCCTTGTGCAGGTACAGCGTGTTGTCCTTGAGGCGACACCAGCGCTCCTTCCAGCACTGGTTCACCAGCACGCTCAGGTAGCCTGGGGTGGCAGGGGGAGGGAAGGGCGTCACTGCTGGGCTGGGCCTCGGGCAGGCTTTGGTAAGGTAGGTTACAGCATGGCTTCCTATCATCCAGCCTTTCTGTGCCTCAGTTTCCTCCCCAGGTAGCCAACTGGGCTCGGGGAGCTGCCAGCTCAGTGCCACACAGTCCCACAAGGTTGATTTTGGGGACATGGGTGACCCCTTGTCATCACTGGAATTTGCAGAGCCAGGCTTGGGCAGCATTCTCCAGCCCATAGCAGTGTCACAGCCCCACAGTGACATGGGAGAAGGATGTCACTCCCCACTGATCCCACCCCACTCCCAGCCCCATCTCTGCCCCCAGCCCACACAAACCGCAGCAGGGGATGTCCTCCTCGGTGGAGGAGGTCTGGGTGTCCTCAGGGGATGGCTTCTTCTTGGAGAAGCTGATGATCCTAGTGATCTTCTTCCCTGCTGCCCGGCTCATCGAGCCCTTCAGGTCAGCCAGGCCGCTCTTTTTGCCTTTCCCTGGAAGGACAGGGACATTGCTGTGTGACCCTGCTGCATGTCCTGGCATCCCAGCTGGCTGCAGAAGATGCTGCCCAGGTGTGGGACACAGCTGTCCCTGGCTGGTGGGCAGTGGGGACAGGGACTGTACCATGCTCGCCGTGCTCTCTGCGGGTGGCTGGGGACCCGGTGTCACCCATGGCCACGCTGTCCGAGTCTGAGGTGTGCTTCTCCTGGGACAGCCTCTGTGGGAGAGCAGAATCCCATCAGCAGCATCCCCCAGCCCTTCAGCCCCTGCACAGGGCTGGGCTATCCAGCTCCTGCTCCCCTTCTCAGCCCTGCAGAGCTGCTGGGAGAATGGCAAGGACTCCTCGTGCAGCCCCACACAGGAATTTGGGGTTCTCCAGCCCTGTGTTCTCTGGGTTTGTCCACACAGGACCCTTAGAAACCATCACCTTGTCCAGCTCCATCTTGCAGGGCATCACTGGGGAGGTGGGGGCTTCCATCCCACCTGCTGCTGGGCTGCTGGCTTCCTTTATCACCTGCAGAGACAGCCCCAGCTATCACTTCAGAATGACCCAAGGGCCAGGGCTGCCCTCCCTGGCTCAGCTCCTTCACTTCCAGAGCCAGGCTGAACCAGGGGACAGGTCCTGGTACCCAGAACTCAGGGAAGCAAACCCAGACTGGCACTGCTCACACCTTGGCCCCTTCAAAACTGCAACTTCAGCGATTTTTGGACATCTCAGAAGGGAGACACTTAGGTGCCAAAGCCAGCATCATCCAGCTAGCACAGGACACTTTGTGACCCCCGTTTTAAGGTGTGGGTGTCCTGGGTGTGTAAAACAACCCCGTTCTCCCACATTTGGGGTGCCAGCTGTGCTGGCGGTGTGCTCAGAGGCTCCTTTCCCACCCACCTTTCCCCTTGCTTGCAGCCCCCACTTCCCAACCCTGAACAAAGGCAGGAAAGGGCCCTGGGGCAGAGGAAGGGGAGAGCAAACATCCCCCCAGCCGGGGCTATCAGCGCTGGAGCCGCCCAGGCCCTGGGAAGTGGCCGATAAGAGCCAGGAGCAAACCCCCCTTCCCCTTCCAGCACCATTCCCAGGGCATCCCCCTCCCCAGCTCAGGATGCCAAGGGGACTCTGGGGATGCCCCAGGGAGGAGCAGTGGTACCTTGAGCCACTCCTCAGCCTGCTCCTTGCTCTGCACTGCCAGCACCAGCGCCTCGGCCCCCGGCAGCGAGAAGCGCAGCTCGTGCTTCTTGCGCCGCCCGTCCTTGGGCACGTAAATGACGTTGCAGGTGGCCAGGGGCACCTCCACGTGTGGCTGCCGGTCCTTGGAGCTTTTGTAGCACTAAGGGAAGCAGAGAGAGCTGCTCAAGGCTCAGCCAAGCCTGGCTGGCTGGCTGCTGTGCTGGGAGGTCTCACAGATGGCATGGGGTCTCAGGGCTCCTCGCTGGTGGCACAGGTGGAGGTGGTACCCAAAAATAGGGGAGCCCTCTCTTCCTTTGCAAGGTAAGAAAGGGCAGCTGCTGCTTGGGTGGCAGGGGCTTTGTTTGGATGGTAATTTTTTTCCTTCAGCTTGGGCTCAGCCCACCCTCCCAACCCCCCAGGAGCTTTCTATGCCCCCCAGGCCAGGCTCACCAGCAGTTTGCCATCCCTGATGATGGTGAGCTGCTTGGCCCACTGGCCAAAGCGCTTCTTGCGCAGGAGGAAGGCGCAGATCCGGCAATCCTTCACCAGGTTCATGGAGGCCTCCTCCGAGGGCCACTGGTGTGTCAGCTGCTGGCCCTTGGCCTCCTCCTCCTCCTCGTCATAGGACTCGTAAGAGCTGCTCATGGCATCCGAGTCATTGTCTGCAAGGAAGCAGGGGAATCACCCTAAAAGGTGCCACACACCCTGCCAGGGCTCCCCATGGCTCCAGACAGAGCTGGGCTGGGTGCCAGGAGAGGTGGATTCTGTGTTACCCTCTGGAAAGGGCAGAGTTTGGCACCAACCCTCTCCATTTCCTTTGGAATCCCAGCAGGATGCTCACGGGCCGAGTGCCAGCCCCAGGTGCATCTACCCAGAGCTTTGGGCTCTGTTTATCTCTTTGCAAGCCTCACACTTGCAAATCCTGGTTCTCCAGCCTCAACCCCAGCACCCCCAGCCCACTGCTCAAACCCCACCTGGGGCTGGACTTTTCCAAAGTCAAGGACACCCAGATACCTACAGGAATTTTTCTGCTCCCCGTTTATCCTGGTGACAGGGTAGTTGCTGTCTGCATCCTCGTAATAGCCGTCCTCGATGGAGTTGGGGGGGCTGGAGCTGTCTGCAGGGGAAGCACAGGGAGATGGGGCTGCTGCACCCGGTTTTCCCTCATGGATGCTCAGTGGGGCACAGCCAAGTTCACCCTCCCAGCATTGTTCCTCCCATGCCTCTGATCCCTGCCTCATTCCCAGCCTGGCTGGGAACAACTCCTTGCAATAACAAGTGGGATGGAAGGGAGTGGGACAGCGGTGATGCTGGTGGGAGCAGAGACAGTTCCTTCCCCAGGATGAGCAGTCCAGTCCATCCACTGAGATCTGCCTGCTTCTTCAGGGGGATTGTGTTGGGTTGATGTGACCAGAAATGTGAATTCTGTCCCCATCTGCTGCAGCCGGGTGTGGCAGTGACCCTGATCTCCTGGCACACATTCTCTGCTAATGGGTCATCTTTAAACCAGCTGGGCAATCATCTTCATCTTTCCCATGACCCACCCTTCATCCAGGAGGTATCACCTGTTAATGGGCCATTGTTTAAAACTGGGTGTGGCAGTGACTCATCACTGTGGGAGATATCTCCTGTTAATGGGTCACTGTTAAAAACTGGGTGTGGCAATGACCCTGATCTCCTGGCACACATTATCTGCTAATGGGCCATCTTTAAACCAGCTGGGGCAATCATCTTTATCTTTCCATCCTCCCTCCAGGAGATATCTCCTGTTCATGGCCACTGAGTCCCAGTGCATGACTGATAAAATTCCATCATCCCACTGGGAGATGCTCCAGCCAGGGGAGGAGCCAAGCCTTTCCTACCCAACTAAAAACTGAGATTTTGGACACCAAGGCATCTTCATTCCACTGGATTCCAGAGGAAAACCAGACCCTTCCTCATCATCCCTGGACCTTCAGAGGAAACTGCACCTTCTCCAGGAGCACTGCTCCAGCTGAGCCACATCTGCCCCTGCAGGAGGATGCAGCCACCATTGAATGGGACTGTGCCACCACCCTGACTGACTGAGGGTGTCAGCTTGGATTCTGACTCTGGCAGAGTGGGATTGCTCCTTGTAATCCTGCATTTCTATTTTAATTTTCCTAGTGAAGAACTGTTATTCCTAATTCCCATATCTTTGCTGGAAAGCCCCTTAATTTCAAAATTATAATAATAATTAGGAGGGAGGGGGTTTCCATTCTCCATTTCAAGAGAAACTCCTGCCTTTATTGGCAGACACCTGTCCTTCACACCAGCACAGGGATGCAGAGGGCAGCTCGGGGGGCTCCCCCCACCCTCCTGCTGGGCTGGCTGGAGCAGGACTCACTGCGGGAGGTGATGTACTCGGGGGCCTTGCCCGGGCCCAGGGGCAGCGCCTCCTCGTAGTAATCCTCAGGAGGGGGAGTGGTGGGCAGAGGAGGAGCAGGATCCACAGGAACCTGGAGCAGAAATGAGCCAGCATGAGCCAGGCAGCAGCAGGGGCAGAGCCCCAGCAGGGCACAGGAAAGGTCCCACCCTGGGCACTGCAGGGACAGCCAGGCACTTACAGGTTTGGCTGGCTGGTCCCCCGCCAGCTCCAAGGCAATGCTGTCACTGGTGTCCCCCTCCTCCTCCTGCATGTCCTGCAGGTCCCGCAGGTCACAGTCTGCACGGGGTGAACACAGGGTGAAGGGAGCAGGAAAGCAGAGCTGGACATCCCAGCTGTGCCCTCCAGGGATCTCCCTCCATGGCCTTTCCCTGGGAAGGTGCTGGGAGATGGGAACCACAGCTGGAGCTGTGGATTCCCTCATGGCCACCCCCCAAACAGCTACAAAGGAGCAGGAGCAAGCTCCAGAGTGATGATGCCCACTCTGGACACAAAGATGCAGCTGCCACCTTTCTTCCAAAGGACCCCAGGACCAGCATGCACCCAGCATGACCCCAGGGCACCCCTCCAGCTCAGCCACACGTACCAAACTCCTCAAAGAGGGACTCCACAAAGCTGGTGCCATTGCCCAGGGACGCTGTGTTGACGTACATGTAGTCCACATCCTTCCCTGGAATTGGGGGGATGCTCTGAGCCTGGGGCAGGCACTGGCACCCCCTGTCCCCACAAACAGCAGCAGGGACACAGAGCAGGCTCTGGGGATGGAGGAAGCCCCAGGAAAGCAGGATGGGGAAGGCTGTGCAGCCCCAGGTGCACAGTGCTGGCCTTCCCACGGAAACCCCTGTGCTCAGCACAACCCAGGGCAGGAAAAGCTCTGGGAAGCAGCGTTTCCTCAGGGAGGGGATCCAGCCCTGCTGATCCAGCCCTGCTCCGGGGCAGGGAGGAGCTGCAAAGGGAAAGCAGGCAGCAAAGTGCCCTGAGGGGCTGAGCAGGTGCTGGGCTCATCCCTGCCCTGCAGAAGCTTTTCCCTGCACTGCTGGGGACACCTTTGGGAACAGCCAGTGGCACCACAGGAGAGGCACAGACCTGCAGGAGGCTGCAGCTTCTGCAGGATGGTGGAGACAGCCAGCTTCTTCTCCTGGGTGGTGGCACTCAGGTACTCGTGGTCCAGCAGCTTGAGCAGAACGCTGAGCTCTGGCAGGAGCTGGTCCAACACTGAGGGGAGCAGGAAAAATCCCATCAGTGAGGGGGATGTTGGGATGCTGGGGTCAGGACAAGGCAAGATGGGCTGGAACTCCAGCAAACCTGGAGCTCTGGATAGGGCAGAAAGGAAGAGCTGCAGTTCTTCCCTGTGCAGGATCCCTCCTCTCCCAGGACACCCCAAACCCCAGGCTGTGGTGTCACCCACACCCCCATGCCCTGCCATGTGTAGGACACGTCCCATCACAGCCACCAGCTCCGTGTCAGGGCTCTGGGCCAGCCCAGAGCAGAAGGGCAGCCTGGTTTCTATTAATAGTGCCAGAGCAGGCAGGGAGGGGGGCCAGGGGACCCTGCTGGGCACCAGAGCTGAGGGTGTTTGATAAGGCAGAGCTGCTGGCAGGGGCTGAGCTCAGCAGTGCCCTGAGCTGGGCACACTCAGCACGGACACAGAGCTCTGAAGGCGCCTTTGTTTCCCCCCAGCTGAGCTGTCCCCTCCATCTCCCTTGTTAAACATCCTCCAAAATACAAGGGGGGGAGGGAGGGGGCAGTCAAAGAGGCCTGTGATCCCAGGAGGGCACGCTGAGCAGAGCCTGGGGGAGAGCAGGGAGGCAAGGAATTAATTTCCTTTGCTCGTTAGGCTTCCAGCCTGAAGGAGCTTAATGAGGGGGGCTGCAGGAAGTGAGGGGAGATTGCTCAGGGGGGCAGCAGGGGATGGGGTGACACCCAAGGTCACCTGGCAAGCAAGGACCAGCACAGGCACTGCTGCAGGGACTGTGGGAGTGAGCACAGAGCTGGGACAGGGGACAGGGGACACATCTGCTGTGCTGGGGTGGGCACTGGTGTCACTGGGGCTCTGAGGCAGCAGGACAGCAAAGGGCTCCTGGGGAGGAGGGGGTGGGATGTCAGAGTGACCACAGTGACACAGAAAATGGACCCTGTGTCCCCTGCTCTGGGACACCTCCAGAGCTGGATAATGGATCCATCTGCTGCTTTCTGCTGGGGCTTCTCCTGCACCCACAGTCTGTGGGATCACCCACCTCCCTGCAGGCAGCCTTTGAACCCAGACACCCCAGGACAGCCAGTGACACCAGAAACTCTCTCCCCTCCACGTCTCAGAGGCAGGATGGGAGATGTCCATGAGCTCTCTGAGCCTGGGAAGGCCAGGACCTGTGGCAGCAGATGGCTTTAGCATTAACTAACAGGCCTGGATGGGCTGGGGGGAGCCAGGGCAGCTCTGCTGGGGGATGGGGTGACCCAGGGGACAGCACCAGGACACTGCTGCCATGCAGGACACCAGGACATGCTTCCCCTGCTGCCAAACCCTGCCCTGGCAGCAGCACCCAGCACAGAGCTGCATCTCCTCCAGCCCCTCTCTCCACCCTACAGCAGCCCAGCTCTATTTTTAGACCCCACAAGTGCTCCCCTCCTCAGGGACCCTTTTCCCAGCACAGAGATAAGGTCTGGACACAGCCTGCAACTGCAGAGCCTCCCTGCCCCTCCCCAGCTCTGCTCCAGCACAGCAGCAAAAATCAGATCCTGCTCCAGTAACCTGCAGAGAGGAGGAAGAGGAGGAGGAGAAGGAAGAGGAGGAAGAGGAAGAGTCTCTGGCCAAGCCAAAGCAGGAGTTTCCTGGTGTAGAGACACAGCTTTTGCAAGGGGAGAGATAAGACAACCCCATGGAGTTCTCACTCTGAGAAAAGCCCAGTCTGCAGTTGAGAGAGCCCTGGGGAAGGGGAGATGCTGAATCACAGCTCTGAAATGCAGTGGGAGGGGCCCAGGGACCCCCATCCTGTGCCACAGCTCTCCTGCCTCCGGCCAGGCTTCCTCCAGCACCAGGTGATGGAGGGGCCAGGGGGGGGGCCGGGGGAAATCGGATGCTGGGAGTAACAGCCATTGTTTGTAGCTAAAATAAAACCCAGGCACAAATAAATTCTTCCTGTTGGCACGGGCAGGGCCCTTGGCTGCTCTGCCTGGGCTCCTTCCAGCTGCCACCAGCACCAAACAAACCTGGGGAGCTCCTGGGATGCCCTAAATAGGTGGGGACAGCACCCAGTGACACCCCAGCCCCTGGGGAGCCCTGCAGGGAGATCAAACTGGACAGACAGACCCAGAGGAGCTCTCTGCAGCACACAAACTGTGCTCACCTGCCCACAGCTCACCTGCCAGAGCCACACAGTGCTGGGACACGTCCCCCTGCCTCACTGGGGCATCACCAGAGGGGTGGGATGCTGGCAGACCCCTCCAGCCCCAACACTGCTGCTCTTGGAGGCCTCCTGGGCACTTTGCTGAGCCCCCAGGGCAGTTCCTGTTCCCATCCCCATTCCCAAGGAGGTGCTGGGGAGGAGGAAGTGCCTTGGTGGGGGCGGCTTGGCGCTCCCAGAATTGTTCCTTTGTGCAGGGGACAGGAGGACAGAGCTGCCTGCACCCTGCCAAGTGGGCAGGAGAGGGGCAGCACTGGAGATGGCAGGAGCCAGCCAGGCTCTGCTCCCATTCATCAGCACCTGCTGCTGTGGGGCAAACTGGGATGGGCTAGGAACAGCAGCCTGGAAAACACCCCTTCTTCCTGCCAGTCTGTGCTGCTCCAGGCCAGAGGGGTTGGAGGGAAAAGCCAACCATTAATGATCACACTTGAACCCTGGCAACATCCCCTGAGAGTGGAAGATTTGCTGAGGGGCTGCTGGGTGCACATGAATCATCTCCTCCCTGCAAACAAGGGCCCCTTGAGTGGGGCGGATCTGACTCTGCATCCAACAATTCCAGCACTGGGGGCTGGCTCCTGCCTGCTGGGACCCTCCCTGCCCCTCCAGCTGCCCCTCACTGGGAAAACTCAGCGATCCCACTGCCAGTTTGGGTGCTGCAGCATCCCTGGGTGTTGAGGAGCACAAATCTCAGGTCTCAGCACATCCCCACCAAGCAGGAGCAGAGCAGCCATGCACAGCTCCTGGGGCTCTCACCATCATGGCCTTGCAGCCATTAATATCCTTAGCTGATAGCCTTGGAAAATCAATTTTGGGAGATGAACGTGAAACCTGATTGCCTGAGGGGGCACAAAGCCCCCCTGGTTCTGCCTCCCAGAGCAGCAGCAGCTTCTCCCATTACACAGGAGCCTGCAGGGCTTGGAGGGCTCCTCTACCCCAGGAGAGCCAGCAGAAAGGTTAAAAAACACAAAGAGTGCCCTGCCTGTGCCTGTTGAGCCTCCTCCAGCTGCTCCAGACACCCCAGCAGCTCTGGATGTTGGAACCCTGAGAGTTTTGAGCTTTCTGTGCTTTCTGACACTGACCCCCAAGAGAACACTGCTTCTGTCTTGAGGCCTTGGAGAAGCTTCTAAACTTGAGTGCTGGAGTTAAATCACACAGAAATGTGTGATTTCACATAGTGAAGAGTTTTAAATTTGAAAGTTTTAGAATACAGTAATATAGTAATATTTTAGAATATATTCCAAAAATCAAGATTTAGAATGTAGTATTCCTTTCCCACACAGCTCCAGCAGCACCAGCTCAGCCATTCCAGCTGTGCTCATGGCCTGTCCCAGTGCCTTTGGCAGCAGAGGCTCCTCTCCCAGGACAAACAGCCCTGCACAAAGCCTTATCTCATGGCCTTGCTCCAGCCACTCACCCCCCAGCACAGACCAGTCAAGCCCAGCCCAGAGCTGCTCCCTCTTCCCAACCCTTTGCCTCGCCCTGCACAGAGCAATTCTGAGTCCTCACCACCTCCCAAAAAGGGGGGAAGAGCTGTGGGACACACCTGGAGCCCAGCTCTGCCCTGCACAAGGGAATTGGACACCAGCAGGACTCCAAACATCCCCCTGTGAGCACACTCCTTCCTGGAGGAGATGCAGTTCCTCACATCCCCCTCCCTGTCTTACACGAGGAAACAGGAGTCCTGAATAGAGGGAAGTGTAATTACAGCCTGATAGAGAGTGCAGAGGGCAAAGATTATCACCTGCAGTGGTGTCCCTGGCAGCTCAC
Source organism: Erithacus rubecula (assembly GCF_903797595.1). NCBI lineage: Eukaryota > Metazoa > Chordata > Aves > Passeriformes > Muscicapidae > Erithacus > Erithacus rubecula. The sequence goes on along the minus strand of NC_136668.1, from coordinate 16,232,592 downwards.
ACACTGCAGGAACCATCACTCACTCCGGGGGCCAGAGAAGCCTCTGCCCTGGGTAATTAGATAAATGGGAACAAGGGCATCCCACCCAGCCCAGGGACAGGAGGACAGCCCAGAGGGACCCTCCTGGTGGTGCCACACTCAGAGCAGGGCTGTGGGTGGGAAATGTCCCCCTCAGTCCCACTCCCCACCCTGCACACTCCCCTGGGCACCCCAATCTTTGGGCAGTGCCTCCCCAGCACAGCCATGGGGCACCAGAGGGACAGAGGCTCCCTGAAGTGACACTGCTGCTGGCACAGCCCCTGCTGCCTCACAGTGCTGCAGGTAATAATTAACAGGCTGATTAAATCACCAACAAGCAGCTCTGTGTGACCCAGGCTGCCAATGACCCCCCTCACTGCCCTGTGCTGTGGCAGGACCCCTTCTCCAGGGGCTGCTCCCCCCTTGCTCTGAATCCTGCAGAAGTTTGTGGCTGTTTGCTTTAGCTCACCCAAAGCAAACTTTATCCCCCTGACCTGGAGGCTGCAGCTACCCCCCACCCAAAGGAGCAGGGGCTGCTTGCTGGCTTGTCCCTCTCACAACTGAGCACAGAGAGATGCTGAGCAAATAAAATCACCCAGGTGAGAGATCTCAGAGTGGCCCTGCTGAGTCCCAGAGCCTCCAAACTCTGTTCCTAACCACAGCTAGGAGGGGCTTCCAGCCCCAACTCAACACAGTCAGCTCTGGAAAATCACATGGAGCAGGTTTAGCACTCCCAGACTACATTTTAGCACTCGGTGCCAGGCTCAGACTACATTTCAGGACTCGGTGCCAGGCTCATGGCAGGATGCTCCAGCCTGGGAGCAGGGCTCAGAGGCTGCTGGCTGGAAAATACATTTAAATAATGAATGAAAAAGAGAGGTTTGAGATGCCCTTTAAAGGAATAGTCAGGCAGGGGCAAGACCTGCTGAGTAATGTATAAAAAACAAGCTTCAAGCAGAGGAGAGATGTTAGGATTACTCAGAACCCAGAATAAACTGTGTTTCCTCCAACCAAAATTTTTGGTGTCGGCCTTTTCTAAACAAACTCCAGCAACAGGTTGGCCTGGGCTCCTCTCCAGCCCTGGGATGGTGTCCAACCCTGTGCCCACCCTCTGTGGGAAACCTGCCAGGCTCACACCTTCCTGCCTGTGGGGACCTGGAGCTGTCACCTCCAAACCTCAGCCTCCAGGAGAGCTGGGATTCCAGCTCATTGCAGGAATTCCTGCTCACTGCAGGCATCCTAGAGGGAAACCCCAATTCTCACCAGTCCACAGCACCAGCAAGGCTTGGATCCACCCCCACATCCCCAAAAATTTCCTCTGCACCCCAAGAGACACTCCTCCACGTGCTATACATCCCCAATCCCCAGAGCCAAGCTCCAAAATGCCTTGGATGCGATTCCCAGGCTGCAGGAGCGAGGAAAGGGGTGCCCACCAGAGCTGGGGAGGAAAAATCACACGGGGAGGTTGTGACAGGATCCTGAGAAGGAGAAGAGCATCCAAACCCTCACCTAGCAGGGTATGGGCAGGGATTTGCAGGAAGGAGCTGCTGGATCAGCTTTCCCAAATCCCACTGCACGTTCCCTTCAGCAACAGGAGCCTTTACAGAGCTGGTGGAGGGGAAACCACAGATCCCAGTGGGGGAAATATCCCTGTGGAGCTGGGCAGGGAGATGTGCCCACATCCCCAACCTTGGCATCCCTGCTCTGACCCCAAACAAGAGTCCAGAGCTCTGCTGGACACGAGTCCCCCTGCCCAGTGGGGGGGTCAGGACCCTCTCAGTGACCACTTCAGCGTTGTCCCCAGGGTCTCAGTGGCCACCTCAGTGCTGTCCCCATGTCCCCAGGGTCTCTCTATGTGGGGGTTGGGGCCATGCTGCCCCGGAGGACACTCGGCACAGAGCAGGATAAGAGTTATTTTCTCAGCCCTTCCCTTTCCTTCCCTTGCCAGGCTCGGCCGGGAGCATCAGGTGCAGCGGCAAGGTCACCATCCGACAGCATTTCCGACCCGTTTAACCCCTGCAGGGCAGGGCTGGAGGGGCAGGAAAACCGGGATGTCCCTGCGGGAAAGGTGACAAGGCTGCTCTGGTCACTCCCAGCGCCGGGACTGGTTCTGCTTTTAACTCCGGGACACCAAAACCAGCTCTCCAACCTGTTGCTACTTAAGTTTTGTTTCTTGTTCTGTCCTTCACAACTACGGTTTCCCCAAAAATCTGGACCACATAAAATGAGCGGCTGTTTCTCCATCACAAACTTGGGTGTGTTTAATGCTCAAAAAAACCCCAGAGAAAACTAAAGCCATTCTTCAAAGTGCTCCTTACACATCTCCTGCTAATTGCCGGCAATCAGAACATGCCAGCCTCTCCCCGAGCTCCCCCTTATCACTTCCAGGATCAAATGCACACGAAAACCACTTCAAAAAAAAAAAAAAAAAAGAAAAAAATTATTTTGAGCATGGAAACCCCTTGCAGCAAAGCTGTTTTTGTTCCAAACAGTTACGAAATGTCAGTGTTTTCCCTCGCCTGCCAAAGAGCCGGCTTTGATGCTATGGGAGGCTTTATCAGGAGCAGGAAAAGAAGGGGCTGCAGCAGCCGTGCAAAACCTCAGAGAGGTTATTTTATCCTTTTATTTTCTCCTTCCCCACTGCAGATTGTCAGCCCAGAATCCACGGAGGGACCTGAGCTCCCCAAATGCTGCTGCTTGCAGCACCTCGGGGTGATGACAGGAGGCTGCTGCCTGCCAGGGTGCCCTCCCTGCTCTGTCACCTCCTGGGTGCCAGCCCCTTGTCTGGCAGTGAAAGGTTTCCAGCCCCACTGTCTGGCCTGGGACAGTGACATTTAAATATATATTGCACAGGACAGAGTGTTGTATCATTAATTTTTAAGGTTCCTTATATGCAGGAGGAGATGTGCTCCTCAGGAGGGAGTTTGAGCTGTGCCAGATAGATAATAGGGAAGGGTTAAGGGTTTAGGACACAAGTCTGGGATGCCAGAAACCACTTCAAGCCTCCACTCTGCTCCACTGTTATCTCCTGTCCCCAGCAAGTGATTTGGCTACTGAACAAGAGGCAGAGCTCGGGTCGAGCCCCTCTGAAAAGGCTTCCCACTGCTTGGGATGAGACAACTTCTTCAAAACCTTCAACAAAGCTTTCCTGGGCAGGGATAGGAACCTCCTGCAGGCCCCTGGGAGCTCAGGCACTGCTCCACAGCAAAGGGCACGGCAGGCTCGCAGCTCAGCACGTTTGCACAGGAAAAGAGCATTTCCAGGTCAGGAGGGGGAACGAGGCAGGTTTTCCAGGCAGATAGGACAGTCCCCAGGGCTCCTGGCTGGGGGACACCATCCCACAGTGTCCTCCCCCTCTCCAGCAGCCCCTCCAGAGCTGCCAAGAGGCTTCACACAGATCCAGGGTCCCCCTGCCAATGCCAGCGCTGCACGCAGGATATAGGAAAAATCCAGAGGGGCAAACAACTCCAGCGCTGCACCAGCATCAGCATCCCCAGGGCTGCCCTCCCAGCCTGTCTCACCCAGCCCAGGGGGGCTCAGCCCCTTCCCCAGCACCCCCGGGCTGGGAACAGGCGGCGGCTGAGTTTCCAGCGGAAGGAATGGCCGCAATGCGGTGCTAACAGCTGGCCAGGGGGGTGCTTCAGCAGCCCAGAGCCTGCCTTGCACCGGCAGGATTCCTGCTGCCAGCTCGCAGGAGGCAGGGCAGGAATGAGCCCGGCTCCCTCCCACCCGCCCTGCAGCCTCCCCATTCCTGTGGGCGAGCTGGAGCCAAGTTTATCCCCGACACATCTCCGCCGGCTCTGCTGGATTTAGAGCCCAGATAAGTTTGGGGCAGGAGTTAAATTCTGGTGGCTCGAAAGGTCAGGGAAGAGATACTAATGAGGGAGGAGAAGCCATGTGTGAGCACAGGCGTGTTTGAGCAAAGGATCACGTCCCAAATCACACACTGGGAGCTGGGTTCTCCATCAGCACAACCTGAGAGGACTCTGCCAACAGCCTAGAGCACCGTTCCTCCAGTTAGCCACTGGTGTGGAGCTGGGCCTTAAGAAAAATCTGGCAGAGGATAAAATCAGGATACAGCAGAGCTCTAGGTGAAGAAAGGGACTGCCAGAGAGCAGAGACTGGGAATGGGCATGGAGCTCCTGTCTAACACCAGACTCACCCTTTCACTGGGGATGAGAACCTTCCCTCCAGCCCAGAGGGATCCAGCAGCTCTGGCTGATGAGCAGGAGGGGCTGGGGGAGGTTTACATTAGCAAGGAGCCATCCAGGTGCCAACAGCGATTCATCACAAGCACTCAAACAAAGCAGGCAGGAGCTGCCGTGGCAGGCACCAGCGAGGGGGTAAAACAGCTCTGCCCTGGCAGGGTCAACCTGTGCCGAGGCCAAACCATGCCCAGACACGGCTCCCTCAGCTGGGCATCCCCTCCTTCCCTGCCATGAGGTCCTAGGTTTGATTTCTGGGGTGGGCTGAGGTGCAAACAGGGCATTTCCCACCAGCTCTCACAGCAGGAGAATGGGGATGCTCTGTTCCCCCCTGTCCCCAGCAGTGATGTCCTCAAGGACAGCACCAAGTGTCACTTGACAACATTCCCCCTCCTGCCACAGCTCCCTCCTTCAGAGCTGGCAAAGCCACCCTGGCTGGACACAGCACAGGGGCTGGCTGTCCCTGTCCCTGTCCCCATCCCTGTCCCTGTCCCTCCCGGGCTGCAGGCACTGGCACTGCTCCCCAAGCCCTCACACCGTGCCTGCGTTCCCAGCAGCCCAAACTCCTCAGAGCTGTTTCCACTGCGGAAACGCCGCCCCATCCTTTTACATCGGCAAGGGGAACTCTTGACCCCCGGGTCTCTGTGGTGCTGACCCAGGGCTGCAGGCACAGCACTGCTGAGCCTCCCTGGCACTGTGCAGCCAGAGAGGCCCCTGGCCACTCTCTGATTGTTTTTGGCCGGTGTTTCTGTAGCACCTCCAAGGCCAGGTCAAGGGCCAGGACCCCTGTGCTCCATCGTGTCACCACCTGCTCCTGCTGGAGCAAACCCCCTGCAAACCTCCCTCTGCTCCCTGCAAAGACCTGGCAGCCCCAGCAGAAAGCCAGGACCTTCTCTGCAGAGCTGGCCCAAAGCCCTGGCAGGTTTATACAGATCCCAGATCAAAGCCCAGGAGCTCCGGGAATCGCACACGTGTGGGAAGGCAGCTGCTCCCCGGCAGGGCGGGGATCTGCCCCTCCGTGCCTTCACCAGACTCCCGGCGTCCTCCCCAGGCAGGGAAACCCTCTGAACCCCATCAGCTCCACCGCGGAACGTCACCTCCCTTTCCACCACCACAATTTCCCCTAACAAGTGCTTACACCCCACAGCCTCCCTTGCAGGCTCCGGGTGTTTTATCAATCCCGCCAGCAAAGAGAAACCGGTTCCAGTTCTTGCCCCAGCCTGGAGGAGACTGGTGGGGAGAAAAGACACGCTGGGATCGGGATGGGATGGGATGCGCGACCCGCGATTCCTGTGCCTGGCACGGGCATCATCCCCTGTGCCCTCCGCGCTGCGCTCGGGGAGGGATGCGCGTTCCGTTCTGTGCCATCCCATCCCGTTCTGTGCCATCCCATCCCGTTCTGTGCCATCCCATCCCGTTCTGTCCCATCCACCCCGTCCCGTCCCGTGTCTCACCGCTCAGCCGGTCCATGGTCCGGAGCCGCGGCCGCTCCGGGAGCTGCGGGCGGGCGAATGTCCCGTGCCGCGGCCGCCCGGCGGGGCCGGCTCTCGCTCGGGGTGGCCAATCCCTTCATCCGCCCCTCCCTGCCTCCCTCCTGCCTCGCTCGGCAGCGCCGAGCACCGGCCCGGCCCGGCACGGCACGGGGGACAGCCCGGGGGGACAGCCCGGGGGTGCCCTGTCACCCCGCCACCTTGCCGCCCTGTGACCCTCCATCGGCACACAGAGACCCCCGGGAAGGGGGGAGGGTCTTGAGTGCGCCACCTCCACCTGCCCGGCTTGGGCAAAAAATCCCCCTGACAGCTCCCCCTGAGCTCGGCCTCCCTGTTTCCCCCTCCCCAAAATCCCTTCTGCATCTGCTCCCTCCTGGTGTCCCTGCTGTGGCCGTGCTGTTGTCATTGTCCCTCCAGAACAGACCCCGAGGGTGACCGTGGGATGTGTGACACCCTTGTGACACACGTGTGGCAGTGTCCCAGGCGTGGCAGAGGACAGAGGCTCCTGGCACTGCCAGGACAATCCAGACAGCTGAGCCCTGTGGGGAGAGCAGGCTGGGACAGAAACGTGGTGGGGTCTCACAGGTACCCAATTATTATCACTTGGGAAAGCAAGAATTGAAATACCAGATGTGAATTAGCAACTGGCCCCTTGGGATTCCCTTTGGGGCTGCCAAGGCTGCTTTGGGAATTACAGAGCAGCCAGGGACATCTGCCAGGGCAGAGGGTGACACCTGGGGTGTCCCTGCACCACCCCCAGGGCAATGGGACACCAGCAGGGACCCTTGGAGTGTCTGCTGCCCCAGAATGGAGCTGGAGAGGCTGCCCTGGCTCTGAGAGAAAAAACAAAACAAACAACCCAGCCCTGCCTCAGTTTCCTCACCTTTGCCTTGTGGAGGAGAGTTATTGTCCATAAAATGCTTTGGAAATGAAAAGATCCTGCTGTTACTGTGTTATTACTGTTATTAATAACATCCCCCAGGCTTTCTCACTGGAGCTGCTGCTGGAGAGGGAGGATCCCTCCAGCCACAAACAGTTGAGTTTGATTTAGAGAGCCCTATTTTATATGAGTGAAAGAATTATAAATAAACTCGGCTCATTTACTGCTGCACTAAAGCAGATGAGCAATCACTTCCCAGGGCAATGTTGCCACCTTCTCCTGAATCCCCAGCCCTTTCCTTGGTATAAAGCTCCAGAGCTGGAGCTGCTGCTGCTGGGAAAACTCCTGCCCTGAGCCTCTTGAACAAACCCCTGCAAGGGGAACCTGCTGGTGGATTTTTGGGGAGGGCAAGGAATCCACTCAGTGGGGCCACCAGGACAAGAGGGTTTCAGAGGGGACCAGAACGTGGCCATGGCACAGTGAAGGTGAAACCTGTGCTGTCCCTTAATCTCCTGTTGATACCCCAAAGTTCCCTGACCTGTTTTTGGGACTGTTCAATCCTGCTCTATGCCTGAAAATCCTGTAGGATGAGCAAACAGGAAAGCAGAGCACCACAGACACCAGGGAAGAGGTTTGTGTGAAAACAACCTTATTTGTTTTATGAAAAAAATAAGAAAAAAAAATTTATCCCATGGAGTTTGGGATACAAACATGTTGAGTTTGCATGGAGGGAATTGCCTTCATTCCCAGAGGGATTCATCAGGGACTCAGGCAGCTGATGGGGAATTCAGGACAGCCCAGGAGAGGTCCAGCAGGCAGTGGGACCTGCATTTCCCACTCCTCTCCTCTGGCCTTCCCCCAGTTCCCAGCTGGAACATACTCAGCCCTGGACAAACCTGAAGAGCAGCAAGGAGCTGCACAAGGCAGGAGGTGGCTTTGGCTGTTGCACTTAGGAAGGGCTGGGTTTGGGGATGGAAAGTGGCTGTTCTGGCACCTTGGGAGGATAAACTGGTCTGGAGCAGCCCAGGCTTTGCAGGGAAAGCCACCAGCCCAGGGGGGATTGGGACTCAGGGTCACACCCTGGCTCTGTGGGGTGCCCACCACTTCTATCCCCTTCCCCAAAGTGTGCATTTCACATCCTGAAGTTCCCTCAATCCTGGCACTGTAAAGGCAGGGATGGATTTAAGGAGCCTGGAGTGAGATCCCACTTTGCTGCCATTGTGCCCAGGGCTTTTTTCACCTCTACTCCATCCTAAGCTGAACAGAAGGGGATGAGACACCCCTATCCCAAACCCCCTCTGCCAGCCCCAGGAAAATCCTCCCCTCGTGTCCCTGTGGGGCAGCAGTGACAGACACCAAGCATGGGGAGAACCCAGGCAGGGACACAGAAACCAGGCTGGACAAGGAAAGGAAACACAGAGCACCAAACCATCTGCAAGACTCCAATTCACTCTCAGGGGGGCAGAGAGGGCCCCTGTGCCCCACACAGCCCCGAGAATCATACAGAGCTGCCATATAGAGATCTCTCTATGTATATATTTATAGGTATGTATATATTTATAGTGCACTGCATTTAGAAGAGCCGGGCCTGCTTCTTCAGCTCGTTCCTCTTCCACAGCGCCAGGCGGTCGAACTCGGCCATGGTCATCCCGAAGATCTGGTAGAATTCCTCCTGGGACAGGTGTCTCTGGGGACAAATGGGAGGCTGGGCACCTTCCAGGGGGTCCTGAGGGCACCCCCTGCCCGCTGGGACATCGGGGTGGCACAGCCCCCAGCACTGCTCCCATGGGAGAGGGGCAGGAGCTGCCTCCCTGTGCCCCTGCCCCAGGCACAGGGGAGCAGCAGGAGCCCTGGGACAGAGCCCTGACACCCCTCAGCGTGCCCAGATACCCCTCAGTGTGCCCTGACACCCCTCAGTGTGCCCCTCACACCCCTCAGTGTGCCCCCCACACCCCTCAGTGTGCCCTGACACCCCTCAGTGTGCCCCCCACACCCCTCAGCGTGCCCCCCACACCCCTCAGTGTGCCCCCCACACCCCTCAGTGTGCCCAGATACCCCTCAGCGTGCCCAGATACCCCTCAGCGTGCCCCCCACACCCCTCAGTGTGCCCTGACACCCCTCAGCGTGCCCCCCACACCCCTCAGTGTGCCCCCCACATCCCTCAGTGTGCCCTGACACCCCTCAGCATGCCCAGATACCCCTCAGCGTGCTCCTGACACCCCTCAGTGTGCCCTGACACCCCTCAGCATGCCCCTCACACCCCTCACAGGGCCACCAGGCACACACACTGCGTGCCAGGGCCACCCCCAGGCTCTGTGCCCTGACTGTCCCCAGTGAAAAAGGCTCCTCTCACCTCTAACCGAGTCCTGTCCACATCTTTGGGCAGCTGGTTCCTCCCCCTCGTCTTCACCAGCAGCAGCTCGTAGGGGTAAATCTGCACAGGGACAGGGACACTGTGGGGCAGCCAGAGACACCTGGGGCACACTTGGGGGTGAGGGTTTGGGTGGCACAGCTGGCTGCAGGGCTGGGGTGGGACAAGGAGAGCTGGGAGTTGCTCTCAGGGTGACTCTGACCCACTCTGGATCTCTGTGGTGGATCTGGGATAACCTGCTCACTCTGCAAAACCAGGAATGAGCCAGGCACCAGAGTGAGCACGATTTCTCTCCAGGACTGCATGTCAAACTGCAAATTGCTTTTTTCATCCCTGTTCTGAGGCTGCTCTGACTCCCTTATCCCCTCTGCCACCCCAGCAAGGCCCTGCTGCCCCTCCCTCAGCTATCCCTGCTGTCACTGCCAGCCTTTGCTCCATCTCTCACAACAGGGACATGGCCCAAAGTCCCACCTGTCCCCCACTGAACCCACCCTGCTGCCCAGAGCAGGAGCATCCCACCAAGCACCAGCACACTCCCCCTGCTCTGTTCCTCACCCAGGGCACAATCCTGCTCAGCCAAGCACCTGGGACCTGCCAGGAGGGGAGGGACCCTGAGCCCCCCAATCCTGGGCTCAGTCAGATGGAGGATGGAGGGGAACAAAGACAGAGGGCAAAACTTCCCTCTGAAGAGCCTGGGGCCACATGGACACATCCCTGGGACCCCATCTCTGGCTGGTGGCCACTCCTTGCAGCAGAAGGGTCTTACCTTGTACTCTGTGGGGAGAGAAAAAAAAGGGAAATGTGAGCCACAGGGACCCCTCTGCTGCCACCACCCTGCCCTGGAGGCTCATCCGTGTCCCCCCTGCTGCCTGTGGGGAGGTGGCAGCCCCCCAGCATGTCCCCAGGTGTCCCCAGCCCCTGCCCTGTACCTCTCATGCCCCAGTTGACGGCGTTGGTGCTGTCGTAGTGGAAGAGCTCGGCACTGGGAGGCTGCAGAGGGGAGAGGAGAGGGGTGGGAGTGAGAGGGGGGCTCCTCCAGACACCCAGAGTGATGTCCCCCACCTCACCAGGGGGTTACAAAAAGGTGCCCACCCACCAGCAGGGAAACTGAGGCACGGGGAGGTGCAGTGACAAGCCCAGGTCACAGAATTCACAAATTCACAGAACCCACAGAATGACTCTTTTGGAAGTGACCTTCAAGTCTGAGTTTAACCCATACCCCAACACCTCACCCAACCACCCAGTGCCACATGCTGTCTTTTTTAAACACATCCAGGGATGGTGACTGCACCACCTCCAGTGCTTGACCATTCTGTGAAAAACTTTTTCCTAATATCCAACCTAATTTTCCTTTCACCTAGCTTGAGACTGTGTCCTCTCCAAGCCCAGCACCTCTCATCAGCCCTTCCCTCATTCTCCACCCCTCAGACCTCCTGAGGGACTGGAGCTGTGCTGGGTGGGACAGAGGGACAGACAGGTCACACAGAGCCAGGAGCACAACTCCTGATCCCAAGCAATCCCAGGATAGAAAGCAAAGCTCTTCTGCTGGAGAGCAACACCAACATCCCTGTGGAAATTGCCCTGTGGGAGTTTCAGGGTAGACACTGTCTGGACAGGATCCCAGTAAGGGTCATTTTGGATTGGCACAGGGCAGCAGGGATGCAGAGAAGGGGGAACAGGACATGGGAAGGCAGCACTGGGGGCTTGGAGGAGCCTGGGAGGATGGGGAATGCACTTACCCTGTGCAGCCCGTTCCTCCTGTAGGCAGGAAGGGAGGCTGACTTGGAAATGAGGGGATCTGCAAGGAAGGCACCAAGGGGCATCAGGGAAAAAGCAGGAATGAGCCTCACACCCCAGGACAGACCCTCTCCCTCTGTGCTCCCAGCTCTGTCTCCTTCCAGCTCCAGCTCATTTCCAGCCTGGCTTCCTCCCATGCTGATCTTCCTCTCCCCAAAATCCCTTTCCTGGGGCAGCTCTCACCCTTCAGAGCAGCACATTTTCCTCTCAGTTCTCTAGACTCATCCTCTCTGCCCTGCTTCAGCTGTACCCCAACCCAGGCTTTCAGGGCTCTTTCTTTGTTCCCTTCTCCCTTTTCAGGTCCCAGCAGCTCCTGCAGCTCGGGCTCTGGAGCAGCAGGGAGGGCTCAGGTCAGGCACTCACCGCTGTCAGCCAGGTAGTGGGTCCGGGGGGCTGCAAGGAGAGCAGAGCTGCTGTCAGGGAGGGCCAAGCACCCCATGCCATGCAGAACTGCCCATTCCCAGCCCCACAGATCCCCCCAGGAGCCCAGAGGGCTGAGGGGCTCCCTGAGCACCCCCAAACAGCTCTGTGAGGGTGGATGTGCCATGGGGAAGAAGAGCATGGAATGGACAGGGCTGGCTGTGCTGCAAGTGGCCCCAAGGGCAGGGCTGGGTGCCCTGGGGGCTCTGTGAGCAGCCCTGGGGTGCCAGAGGTGCCAGCCCAAAACAGATCACAGCACCCATGGTGTGGCTGTGCTGCCACAATTCCTCCAGCCATTCCATGAGGCACTTCCAGGCAATGGCCCAATCCCAGCTGGGGCACAGGGAGTGGACGGAGCCCTCCAGAAAGGCAAAAAAACATCCCAAGAAGGTTTTCTCATCCCGTTCATCCCTCTCCGCCCTGCAGAGCCCCTGAGGGGCTGGGGCTGTGCTGGGAGGGACAGAGGGACAGGGACAGCCTTACAGCCATTGAGGGAGCCCTCGTAGCCCAGTGTGTGCAGGGCCTCTCTGCTGCTGGCCGAGCTGCGGGGGGGGGTCCAGGGGTCTGCGTAGGAGTTGGAGCGAGCCTTCATCTCCTCCCTCAGGATCAGTCTCCCGATGCCACTCTGGATCTGCCGGGGGGGAAAGCCACCTTGCACTCGTCCTGTCCCTGCCCAGCCCTGCCTGGCATCCCCTGGTGTGTTGGGTTGATGTGGCCAGAAATGTGAATTCTGTCCCCATCTACCGCAGCCAGGTGTGGCAGTGACCCTGATCTCCTGGCACACATTCTCTGCTAATGGGCCATCTTTAAACCAGCTGGGGCAATCATCTTTATCTTTCCCATGACCCACCCTTCATCCAGGAGGTATCACCTGTTAATGAGCCATTGTTAAAAACTGGGTGTGGCAGTGACTCTCATCACTGTGGGAGATATCTCCTGTTAATGGGCCATTGTTAAAACTGGGTGTGGCAGTGACCCTGATCTCCTGCACACATTATCTGCTAATGGGCCATCTTTAAACCAGCTGGGGCAATCATCTTTATCTTTCCACAGCCCATCCTCCCTCCAGGAGATATCTCCTGTTCATGGCCATTGAGCCCCAATGCATGACTGATATAATTACATCATTGTTCTGTGTAATACTGCATTTCTATTTTAATTTTCCTAGTGAAGAATTGTTATTCCTAATTCCCCTATCTTTACCTCATAGGCCCTTAATTTCACAGTTATAATAATAATTTGGAGGGAGGGATTTATATTCTCCATTTCAAAGAGAAGCTCCTGGCTTTACTGGCAGACACCTGCCCTTCAAACCAGGACACCTGGTATGGGCTTGGCATCTCCTGAGGATGAGATGCTCTCCCCCCTCCTTCACAGCCTACACTGGGGGTGGCCAGGAGGGGACAGATGGCCAAGGGCAGCAGGGAGGGTGGTGGCACCTCCTGGGGTGGCAGAGCTGGGCTGATCCTTCTCCCCAGAGCCAGCTGGGCCAGTCTGGTGCTGGCACTCACCTTGTGCATGCCCCGGTCGTAGCCATCCTCCTCACCCCCTGACGAGAACCTGCGGGCCCGGGGAGCTGCAAGGAGACACTCAGGGTCAGATGGGGACAGGCAGGGAGGGGACAGTCCCCACTCCATGGGCTCCCATGGGTTTTGGCATCACCCTGGTAGGTATCTCAGCCCAACCCCACTTTTGTGTGCAGACCCAGCTCAAAATGGGGTTTTCTCCTCCCATAAAATGCAGAGCAGGAATGAGTTTCCCCTTCTTCCAGCCCAAGGGGAATTTGTTACCTTTGGGAGAGCCTTGGAAGGACCAGTACTCGGACTCAGAGTGGTAGTAGGGGTCTGGGGAGTAGGCAGGGCTGTACTTGGATGACTGAGCAATGTCCTCGCTGGTTTTGCTTTTGGTGGCTGCAGAGGGGTTGTCTGCAAAAGGAGAGGGCAGAGCCAAGGTGAGGATCTGCAGAGATCCACCCCAAATGAGAGCAAATCCTCTTCCCTCCCCACTGACTGCCAGGGATTTGTGTCTGGGACAGCAGGGAGCAGAGCTGGGAATAATCAGTTTTCCAGCTGCTGAGGCTGAGGTGGGGACAGTGACAATGACAAGCAGGGGATGTCACTGATGTGGCTGGGAAGGGACCTGAGTGGCTGGGAGCCCACAAGTGCCCATCCCAGTGCCACCAATGCCACCCTGTGCTGTCCTGTCCCAGGAGGTGAGAGAGGGGTGGAGGAAGGCTCAGACCCAGCAGGGACGGGGCTCTGGGGGTTCTGCCAGGGAAAGGTGGCAGCAGGGGGGGAGCAGGGGGCTCTGGCAGGGACACACAGGGTGCTCAGGGTGGGGACAGAGCCTCAGCAGCACCCAGGGGAGCCCAGGGGGAAGTTGTGCTGCACCAGGGGCCAGGAGAGTCACAGGGCAAGGAGCAGCAGGGACAGGAGGTGGCAGAGCCATCCCAGCAGTACAGGGGACCCAGCAGGTACTTACAGCAGCAGGAGCAGCCAGCAGGGATGGGGCAGGAGGGAGGGGAGAGCCCAGGAGAGAGAGAAGACACAGTCACTGCTCAGGGGGAGCTGCTGGCCCTCCCTGAGCAGCAGCAAGCGGGGACAGGGCACGCCAGCCCCACTGAGAGCCACCAACACCAGGAACAGCAAACACCAGGGACAGCAAACACCAGGGACAGCAAACCCCAGGGACAGCAAACACCAGGGACAGCAAACACCAGGGACACCAAACACCCTCCCCAACCTGCAGCACCCCCAGGTCAGTTCCATGCTGGAACAGCCATCCAGGCTGGGCTGTGATTTCTCTCCAGGGCTGTATGTGAAACTGTAAATTGCTTTTTTCATCACTATTCTGAGGCTGCTCTGACTCTTTTGCCCCCTCTGCCACCCCAGCAAGGCCCTGCTGCCCCTCCCTCAGCTATCCCTGCTGTCACTGCCAGCCTTTGCTCCATCCCTCACAACAGGGACATGGCCCAAAGTCCCACCTGTCCCCCACTGAACCCACCCTGCTGCCCAGCACCCAAACCTCGATGCCATCTCCCACCCAGCCCCTGAGCACTGCTGTCCCCTCCCAGGGGTGACACAGGGACACAGAGCCAGACCTACCGTGGCGCTTGTAGATCGGGGGCTTCCTGTAGATGTTACTCTCACCAGCAGCTGAGAGAGAAAGGGAAGAGAGAAGGGGGAAAGAGAGATGAGTGTGGGTGTGCTGAGAGCTCACAGGACACGGGTCCTGCAGCAGCCACCACCCTCAGGTCACAATTCCATCACACACTGACCCCCGAGCCCAGCAGTGGCCCGGGGGGCTCTGGAGGGTGACAGGACATGCAGTGAGCACCCAGCCACAGCATGCACCAGGGCACAGCAGGGCACAGCCTGCCAGCCAGGGCTACCTGGGGCCAGCCAGCATCAGCCAAAGCCTCTTTCTGCAGCACAAAGAGAGAGAGAAAAGAGCAAACTGGGAGGGAAAGCGAGCTGGATGGAGCCTGAGCTGGAGCAGGGAAGGGGCCATCCATAAACCAGCGACAGGGCAGGGGTGGGAGCGGGGTGGGGGAGCTCTGGGTGTCCACTCTGGGCAGCTGGGTGGGTGGTGTGGGGGTTTTGGGGTTCTGAGCCCTCTGAGGGCAGCTCTGCCTGCTTCCCAACCCCTCTCTCCCCGTCCCCGTGGGCTCTGCGTGGCCCTTACCTGGTGGCCCCCTGCAATCCCTGCAGAAGGGGAGCAGGCATCTGGCAAGCCCAGGAGACACTGGGGGGAGGGAGCAGCGGGCCCTAGGGGGAGTATAAAATAGTCATCTGTAGGGTGGCTGTGATGGCTCTGGCAGACACGCTTGGTGACCCTGGGGGAAGGCAGGGGAGGAGGACAGGACACTCATCTTTGCTTGGTGATCCTGGGGGAAGGCAGGGGAGGGGACAGGACACTCATCTTTGCTTGGTGACCCTGGGGGGAAGGCAGTGGAGGGGGACAGGACACTCATTTTTGCTTGGTGACCCTGGGGGAAGGCAGGGGAGGAGGACAGGACACTCATCTTTGCTTGGTGACCCTGGGGGAAGGCAGGGGAGGAGACAGGACACTCATCTTGGTGTGGGGAGTGCAGGGAGGAGGAAGGACAGGGATGTTGCAAGGATCAAGCAGACTCTGGGACCTCAGGGTGGTGTTGGGATAAAGAGTAAGGCTCAAGCTGTTTATGGATGGCCTCTACCAGGGGTCACCCTGCTGGCAGCTGGCTCTAGGCTGGGCATGCAGCACAGCAGGGATGGCACATGCAGCATGCCACAGGCACGGTGCTCACGGGCACTCTGAGCCTACCTGGGATGTGGAAATGCTTGGGTGCCTGGTAAGAGGTTGGAGTGGAGGACCTCACATCTAACTGGCTATAGTAGGGCGAGCTGCGCCCGCTCTCGGTGCCTGCGGGGCCCAGGAGCAGCCGTGAGTGAGCCGTGAGAGAGAGAACAAGAGGCACAAGACAATGGGTGTTAAACGCAGCGGTGTTAGAGCAGCGGCTGTGAGCCCTGGGGCAGCGATGGAGAGGGGGAGGTCTGAGATTCCTGCATCTCCAGAGAGGATGGGATGCAGGAGGAAACCCCGGTAGCGTGCTGCAGAGTGTGTGATCAGCCCTTGGTGCTCTCAGTGACCCCAGAGTGCTCCAGCCCTTCCTCTCCAGCTCCAGAGGACAGCAGGCACAGCCCAGGCTCACTCTGCTCCCCTACCATGCTCCAGGGCTGGGTGCATGTGCAAGAGCTCAACACTGTCCTGCACAGCCCTCCCAGAGCCACCAGCACAGCTAAGAGGTTTTCAGCAGAGCTGCAGGTCACCACCCCATCCTCCACAAGCCCCAAATTCCCCTTGGCCTCTCCCTGCTGCTGCAGGAGTTTGGAGAAGCAGAGGATGTGCAGGGCTGGGCACTGCCCCCACCATGGGCCACCCCAGCCCTCCTGCTGCTCGCCAGGTGAGAAATGCCAGAGATATTTTTGTGATCCTCTCCCTGCTCGGTGCTGTGAGCTCAGCTCAGCCCGGGGGTGTGGCTGAAATCCTCACCTGAGCGGTAGAAGTGGTGGGGGGACCTGGGGATGGTGGGGGACATGCCCTGGCGGCTGTAGGTGGGGGAGTCGATGTAGCCAGGGCTGGAGGCTCGTCTCTGCCGTGTGTCAAAGCTCTCATAGATGTCCTGGGGGCAGCAAAGGTGTGCAGAGAGCAGGTTAGGGCAGCCAGGAGGTGTCCCACGGGTGGGGGTGACACTGGGCAGTGTCCTGTAAATCTGGAGGTGTCCCCAGCCTGCCCTGCCTCCCCCCTGCCAAGGCACAGGCAGCACAGCCCAGGCTTGGGGACCAGGTGACACTGTCCAGCCAGAGGTTTTGTGCCTGGAAATTGCCCCCTTCCCTTGAGCTTGCTCCTAGTTATTGGTGTCTCCACCCTGGGGTCATTCTGCTCTCTTTGGAGCCTGAAGGACAGGACAGTCCTGTCCCCCCATCTTCCCACAGCCCAGAGGGACAATCAGCAGAGCCCCTGGGACATCCCGTGGCAGCAGCAGCTGACAGAACCCCAGTGCCCACAGGGGCATTACCTGTGAGTAGGGGGAGAGGGTCCCCAGGGACTGGAGGCAGCAGGAGGAAAAGTGAGGAGGAAAAAAGAGAGAGAGAGAAAAAGAGAGAGACAGCACATGGTTAAGAGGAGCAGTGACAGTCTGGGGTCCCACAGCAGCTCCTTCTCCCCCAGTTACTGGGCAGTGAGGGGCACTGGTGTGCAGCCAGAGCTGAACTGGGGCAGGACACTGGGCAGGAGAGAAACTGGCAGGAGAATCAGCAGCTGTCACCTCTCAGAGGCCTCTGTGGACAGGGGGAGGCACAGAGGGCCATGAGCATCCTGGGTGGGCTGCAGGACACCAGGCTTGTGACAAAACCTTGGGGATGTGAGAGATGCTGCTGCCAAACCCTCTTCCAGCAGCACTGCAGGAGCCCCACCTGTGTGAGCTGCTCAGACCCTTCTCTCCCACGGGCTCTCTGAACTCACCCAGCAGCTCCAGCTGGGCAGGCAGGACAGTCCTGTGCCTGAGCATCCCCTCAGCACTGCCCCAGCCCCTTCCCTGGCTGCAGCACCCAACAGGGCAGCCCTGCTCCAGCCCTGCTGCAGGATTATCTGCCAGGGCTGTGAGGGGTGAATTCCCTGCCCATCACTCCTCTCACACAGTGCTGTCTCTCCCTGCACATCCTAAGGTCACTGGTATTTTTCTGACTGCAGCATCATCACTTTACCTCCATCAGAAACCCTCCCCAAACCTCTGGGAGAGCTCCTGCCCCACTCCTGCCTCCCTGCACTGTTCCCACTGGCATGAACAACCCCCCCAGGGTTCTCCCCCAGCCTGGGGGCCACTCCTGCTCCTCCCAGCAGGGTTTCTGGAGTCTCAGTACCTCCCCATAGCTATATCTCTCCAGCGTCTCATCCGACGTGTATCTGTGATAGGGCTCGTAGGAAATGAGGTCAGGACGCTGCACTTCATAGATGGCTTTAATCTTGGGAAGAGCTGCCAGGTCTTTGTAATTAAGGATCTCATTATCCACTTTAGCCTAGGGAGAGGGAGAGACAGAGACAGACAGAAAGGAGGAGGAGGAGAGAAGGGAAGGGAGGCTGGAGAGCACAGCACAGGGCAGACAGAGCCCAGCCACCCCAGCAGCAGGACAGGTGAGAGGACAGGTGAGAGGCAGCAGAGGGAGGGCAGAGGAGCTGGGACGGCAGCACTGTGCCCCTCTGAGCACTCCTGAGCTGTGCCCTGGCACTGGTGGCATGGCCTGCTGCTGGGACATGGGGACTTGTCCCCAAATTCTGGGCTTGTCCTGCTGAAGAGCAGCACTGGGAGCTGCTGTTGGCATCCCTGGGGCCCTGGGAGAGGGGCAGGGCTGCACTTACACAGATGACACGGTTTGGGGAGCCAATGCTGGAGCCAGGGGGGGAGATGGAGGTTTCCGACGTCCTCCTGTGCTGTGGAGGCACAAAGGGGGAGGGCAGGTGAGAGCACAGCAAGGAGGGAGCCCTGAGCAGGCAAATTGTTGGTTTGAGGGCTGAATTTCACTCCCACGGCCACCCACCATCCTCTGGGCAGGTTTGGGCAGTGCCAGAACAGCTCAGTTCCAGCAGGGACTGGAGGACAGTGGCACCTGGGAGGTGGCACCCCTGGAGATGTCCCCTCACCCTGCTGCCTACCTTCAGCTTCTTCTCTGCTCTGGCTGCCTGCTTGCAGATGGGGTGCCACACTTCAGAGCCTGCAGGGCAGCAGAGGGACAGTGTCAGCCCCACACACAGTCACCCCCAGGTCCCCTGCCACCTCCAGCAGTGCCATGCAATGTGCAGGGCAGTGGGGATTGTGTGTCTGTGATAAGCAATGGAACAGCCCAGAGTACTGAGGGCAGGGGCCAAACCTCAGCAAAATCAGGTGGATTTGGGGTGGCCCAAGCTGTTCCTGCTGGTTAAACTGAGGTGACACTGATCTTGGGGTGTCACAACACCTCCATCCTTTGGGCTGCAGTGAACAGAGCTTGGGCTGTGCCAGGTGTGCAGGGACACACAAAGTGCAGGGAAGGTTTCATGGACAGCAGTGATTTTTGCACACAGGAGTTGCAGAGCAGTGGGGAGGGGATCTCTGGCCCTGCTGCACAAAGAAACCCAATGCCACAAGGACCCAAACCCCCCAGCCATGCCCTACCTGTCAGGTACATCTCCTCTCCCTCTGTGAACATCTGGTGGCAGCGCACACATCTGGCACAGGTGGGGTGGTAGTGCTTCCCTCCTGCCTGCAGGGCAAGCACAACCAGCACCCAAGGTGTTTCCTTGAGCTCCAGCACCCAAGGTGTTGTTTCCCTGAGCTCCAACACCCAAAATGTTGTTTCCTTGGCCTCCAGCACCCAAGGTGCTGTTTCCCTGAGCTCCAGCACCCAAGGTGTTGTTTCCCTGAGCTCCAATACCCAAGGTGTTGTTTCCCTGAGCTCCAATACCCAAGGTATTACTTCCCCCTCTTTCACTCTCTGGACAAGGTGTTCAGGCTGTGACAGAGCTGCTGCAGCATCTGTGACCCTCAGAGATGGAGGGTGGCACCTCCCCAGCTCATGTCCCTGTCCCCAGCCCGGGGACACCTGGACTCACCTCCAGCACACGGCCGCTGATGTAGCGGTCACAGCTCTCGCACTTGATGCCGAACTGGGCGTGGTAGTCGGACTCACAGTAGGGGATGCCATCCCTGGGGAGGGGACAGAGGGACGAGTGTCAGGCCAGCCCCTCGCCACACCCCAGCCCGGGGCAGCCCCGGAGTGTCGCAGGGCGGTGGCACTCACTTGCTGATGTACTCGCCGGTCAGGATGATCCCGCACGTTTGGCACTTGAAGCAGCTGACGTGCCACTGCTTCTCCAGGGCCAGCAGGGACTGGCCCTGCTTGATCTCCTCCTTGCAGCCAGCACAGTCTGGGGGGACAGGAGGGGATGTGGGACACGGCAGGGACACCCCCAGCTGCAGGGACACCCCGGCTGTGTGACCTTCTCTCCTCCTCACACCCAGAGCAAAGCCCTGCCCCAGAGGATTTTTCCAAGGATGATGCTGTTACAAACACCCTGCTCCTGAGGCAGCCTCGTGGGCATCATTTCATTACAGAAATTTGTCACTTCTGCTTGTCCCCAGCACAGGAGCCAGGAGGAAAAGCTGGGAAACTCTGAGGCACGGCTGGCACCCAGCCACAGGTGACAAATCTGAGCCAGGCCAGTTGGACATGAGGAAAAAAATTCTTATCTGGAAGAGTGTTTGGGCACTGGAATCATCTGATCCAGGCCAGTTGACATGAGAAAAATAATTCTTATCTGGAAGAGTATTTGGGCACTGGAATCACCTGCCCAGAGAGGTGCTGGAGCCACCATCCCTGGACGTGTTTAAAAAATGGGGATGTGGCACTCAGGTTTAGGTGACGAGGAGCTGTTAGGTCACAGGCTGATGATCTCAGGGGTGTTTCCCAGCCCGGGTCAGGCTGTGAGGGCTGTGGAGGGGCTGGCAGGTGCCCAAGGGCGGGCAGTGGCCGGCAGAGGAAGGGCTGTGCTGTCCGGCAGCCGCGTCCGGCCCCGCTCACCATTCCCTGTCCTCCCTTCCTCCCCTGCTTCCCCTGGCTCCAGCCAGGCTGGGGCAGGAAGCACATGGGCCTCAGACCCCTGACCTTGGCTCCTGCTGGTCCCTGGCCAGCAGGGCTGCCTGGAGAGGGGTTTTTTTAACCCCCTCCCTGCCACGGGGGAAGCAGGAGCATCCCAGGCTGCTCCGTGCCAAATCCCTGCCTGCTTCACCAAAGCGGGAGAAGATTTCTGAGCCCTGGAAAAAAAAAAAAAAAAAAAAAAAAAACAAACAAAGCAGGATCTGTTCCCTCACTGAGGGTTGTTTGCAGGGCTGGGGCTGCAGGGAGAGGCTGGGCATCCTCCTTTGAGGGATGCCTTCCCTATGGAATGTGCCAACAGCCAGCACAGCTCCCCTGGCACCCTGCTGGTGGCAGTGCCAGGGCCACCAGGGTGGGATGGACAGGCTCTGGCGCCTGTGAATAAGGCGTGGTGTCCTCAGGTGACCCTGCTGCAGGGCTGGAGGAGCACGGGAAGAGATGGGGAGGGAGGCAGAGCCTGGCTCTGGGCAGCTCCTTGCAGGGAGATGGGGGAATTCCTGTCCTTGGCTCAGTCCAACCCCACCACATCGAGGGCTGGGGGAGGGAGGCAGCTTGGGGGGCTCACAGCAGCACCAATCCTGTCACTAGTGCCACCACAGTGACAGGGTGACAAGGACAGTGGGTGACACCCAGTCCTGGCTCTGGCCCTCTGCAGGACTCTGTGTCAGGCATCAGCAGAAAGGGAAGGTCCTCCCAAGCTGGGGCCGAAAGCAAGGTCAAACCCACCCCAAAGAGCTTGTCCATCACTCCAGCTGACTTTTAGGGGTTCCCTGGGATTCACCAGGGTAAGGGGGTGAGCAGAAAAAGCCTTTCAGTGCTTGCAGACCCAGCAAGGAACCAGAAAGTGCCAGGATTCCCAGGGCAGCCACTTGCACACCAGGCAAGTGACTGGGAGCAAAGCCAGCTCCAGAACCTGCCCAGGGGCTCAGACAGCTCCTGCCAGGCTGGTGCCACCTGCCCAGGTCCCCAACAGCCCAGGGGAGCTTCCCAAACCAGCTCTGAGCTCCAGTCCTGGCTGCACCATCAGGACTGCCCCATCCCAAACCTCTGTGCCACCCACAGGGCTGCACAGCGACCCCAAAACCTGCCCTGCCACCCTCTCCAGGGGCACGGGGTCCCTCTGTTTGCATCCAGCACTGAACTCACGGCTGGGCCCGTGGATCTTGATGGGCTTGGTGCTGAGCAGGGACTGGGAGCAGTTCTGGCAGACACAGTCCTTCCCGCTGAATGTCACCTTGTCTCCGATGGGGAACGGCTTCCTGCGGCCGGGGACAGGTGGGGAGGGGTCAGCAGAGCTGCCCAGGGCCAGCAGGGATCCCCAAAAAAAAGTCCCCAAGCCTTGACAACCCGCGCTGACCTGCAGGTGCTGCAGACGAAGCACTTGGGGTGGTAGGTCCTGCCCAGGGCAGAGATGACCTCGCCGGTGATGAAGTCCCCACAGCTGTCACAGCGGGTCCCGTAGAGCTGCTGGTAGTCGTGGGTGCAGATGTACTCCTGGTTCTTGAAGAAAAAACCCGACTGGGCCAGGTCGCAGCCGCACACTGCGGGGAAAGGACACGCCGCTCATCCCTGAGCCGCCCCTGCCCTCCCGAGGGTTTCCCTTCCCTTCCCCGGGCTCTCCCGGCACCACAAGATGTCAGTGTTGGGCTGTGGGACCGGGATTTCCATGGGGAATCCCAGCGCCGGAGCAGCCGTGCAGAATGCCATGCACAGTGCTGGGCATCCCCTCCCGGGGCTGCTGCGCCCACCCGGGCTCAGCCCTCCCTTGTGGCGTGCAAGATGAGGACAGGGCTGGCAAAGAGCTGGGAGTGCCCTGGGGACAGCGAGGTCTTGTCCTTGTCACCTCTGCCCTCCCTGTGCCCCGAGGGGAGCAGCTCCAGGGGACAGCGGGCTCGGGGCTCTCCCTGCCTGTTTTCCCAGGGGTGTCCAGCCCATTCCCGCTTCCCTCCCTGCTCTGGGCAGTGTGGGAGTGCACAGCCCATCACTGCAACCCAAGCAGACTGTAGGTGCCCAGCCCTGGCCTCAGCATCATCTCCTGCTGTGGCTTCTGCAGCCAGAGGCACCTGCAGAGCAGCAGAGCAGGCAGGGGAGTGGCACAGGGCACGATGCCATCCCCTGTCCTGCACGGGTGGAGAGGGGACAGCAGAGTGACTGAGCAGCTGCTGGCACAGCCCTGCTCGGGCTCTGCTTTGTCCTTCAGCCCCCTCTGTCCTGTCCCTGCAGCCCTGGGGGACAGGGGACAGCTGGACCCGCTGCTGCAGGGCCATGAGGGCAGAGATGCTGCTCCTGTCCTGTGTCCTGTACTCAGCAGGGGGAATTTGGGTCTCCCAGGCATCCTAAGGGACAGCCCAGGAAGCAAATGCAGGAGCAAACGAGGCTGCTGTGTGCCCAGATGCTGTGGGGACAGCCCATCCCATGGCTGCACCCCCGTGCCAGCTCTGGGGACACACTGGGGACAGGCAGTGGGGCTGGAGCCAGCCAGAGGTGGCAGGAGGTGAGAGCTGCCAGGCAAGGTGAGACAGGAGGATTTCCTCTCATTATTTATTCCCTTTCACATGGAAATAGGGCAGTGAGCACTGCCAGGCTCTCCCTGCTGCCTCCCGGGCCCTTTGAAGCTGTCTGAGCTCTCTGGCTGGATGCTCCTGCTGGATCCTGGGCAAGGGCAGCATGCTCAGCACGGGGCCCTGCAGGTGAAGTCAGCCCTGAGGGCATCCCAGGACACATCCCCCTTCCCAAAAATCCGGGGCTGCCTGTCCCAGGGGACACAGGGCTGCAGCAGGGTGGGGAAGTGTCCCCTCCAGCCTCACCCCCTGTTCCCTGCCCAGGAGCAAAGTGTGGCCAGGGGAATGGGGGTTTGGCTTAGCACAGGGAGCTGGGAAGAGCAGAGAGCTTTAAAAAGCCCAGGAATGGTGAATTTTATGGAATGGGGAATTTTATGGGATGGGGAATTTTACAGCCTGCAGAAGCTGGGTGAGAGCAGCTGCTCCAATAAAGGAGCTGAGCAGCCTTTCAGCAGCAGCTCTGCACCATGAGCTTTACAGCTCTCCTTGGTGCTCCAGGAACATCCAAACAACCTCTCTGCCCACTCCTGCCAGCCCTGGGGCCACCAAGTCCCAGCTGCATCCCATGGGCAGGTGGCAGGGATGTGCCAGGAGCTGCTCTGGGCATCTCCCCCTCTGTGCCTCCCAGCCAGGCTGGCAGTGCCTCCTCTCCCTCCTCCTCCTTCTGCTTTAGGAGGACACAGTGACCTCCTCAGACACATTTGGACACATTTGGGACCTGCTCCAGGGTGGGGACATTGCTCACCCCTTTGCTGGCCCTGGCATCGCTCAGTGGCTCTGCCTGCCCTGTGCCACCCCAGGCGTGTCACCACACCTCAGAGGGTCTGTCCCCAGCCTCCTGCTTTGCCCCCAGGGCTGTGGGGCCAGCTGGCCACCATCTTTTTGGGGATGCCCCTCCTACCTTGGCAGGTGAAGCAGCGGATGTGGAAGTGGTTGCTCTGCACACG
Source organism: Erithacus rubecula (assembly GCF_903797595.1). Lineage (NCBI taxonomy): Eukaryota > Metazoa > Chordata > Aves > Passeriformes > Muscicapidae > Erithacus > Erithacus rubecula. The sequence continues at coordinate 16,208,730 of NC_136668.1, read as the reverse complement.
CACGACCTCGCCCTTGCAGGTGTCCCCACAGCGGTAGCACTGGATGGCAGAGGAGCTGCTCCCGGGGGTGTAGGGGTTCTGCTGGTAGGGAACTGCTGGCACAAGGTGGGGGGAGAGCAGAAGGAGGGAGGGGAAGGGTCTGTTAGGATTTGGGACGTGGCTGGGTGTCACTGAGCTCAGTCTGGTGGCACGGCCACGGGGTATCAGGGCAGGTGACAGGCACTAAGGGCAGGGGACAGCAGCCAGTGACTCTGAGATGGGAGCCCAGCCTTCTCTGGATTTGGGATTTCCTGCCCCACAAAAGAGGTCACAGGTCTGTAGCTCTATGCAGGGCACCCTGCATTCACAACCAGGTGACAGTGCCATCCCAGAGCTCCCAAATGCTCTGCTGTCCCCAGAGCAGCTGCAGGAGGACACTGCAGGGACCAGCCCTGGCTGTTCAGCCTCTCTGGGACAGCCCAGCGAGCCCTGAGCTGGCAGCAGCACGGGAAGGAACCTCTGCCTTTCTGGAGCTTCCACTTGTTTGCTTAGGAACTGGAGGAAGGAGTCGTTTGTCAAGGAGCTTTCAAACATCACAGCAGTGCAGTGCTTGGCCCTGGTGGCATTGTCACCTCCTCAGCAAGCAGCAACAGCTCAGTCCCAAGCTCTGTCTGGAGGTGCAGGCAGATTCTGGAAGGAGCTGGGAGGGCAGGGCAGCCCAAAAGCTGAATTTCTCCACAGTGCTGGGATCCCCCTCCACTCCTCCCCAGCCTGGGAACAGCACACGGGTGATGCCCAGCACCCCACACTCCAGGGTGAAACCCTCCTGCTCCTTACAGATCCTGCTGCTGCCTCAATTCCCAAACACATGGAGAAAACTGAGCAGCTCCTGCTCTCCCTGCCCCAGCTGGGAGTGCCTGGGCTGGGCAGGAGCTCCAGCCAGGCTGACACCACGCCAAGCACTGCAGGATTTATTTGCTGTAAGATTTCCGAGAGGGAGTCACGCTCTGGGCAACTCGAGCAGCAGAAAGGAGGATTTCAATGGGCCAGAGCTTTTCTGACCCAGTGCTGAACTGCATTCCCAGGAAGAGGAGAAGCAGCTGATTGAAAGCCAGCCTGTGAAGTCCCTCCAGAGCAGGGAAGAAGGGGCACAGGACAGAGGAGATCACTCATCAGAGGCTCCTGGCTCACCGAGGGGCAGATCAAGTGTCAGGGAACAGAAACAGCCCATTATCAGCTTCAAAAGCCAAACAAGAGAAGTCAAAATGACATTGAGACTGTGTCACAGTCAAATCCCCTTCCCTGTGCCAAGTGCCCAGAGACACAGGGGCTGAACCTCCTGCAGCTGCTGAGAATGGGCTGCAGGGAAGCTCTGAGTGCCCAAAGCTCAGACTCCAGCCTTGGCTTCCAAGAACTTCCAAAAACTTCTGGGACTTCCCTTCCCTGCAAGCCAAGAGGTACCTGAGGCACTAAAGGACACCAAGTGCCAGCAGAGGAGTGACAAAATGGGAGTCAGGCCCTGAGCCAGCCCAGCAGAGACTAATTAGTCCAGACCTAAATCACTCCGAGGTCCCAAAAAAAAAAGGAAGGGAACAGGGAACCCCCACCCAAGAGACAGCAGCCCTGGGAACAGGAATCCAGCACCTCCTGTGGTGGTTACTGGTGGAAATGGGTGCCCAGGAGCTCTGCAGCTGCCTGAGGGGACCAACAGGATTTCCCAAGGCTGGAATAAATCAGGGATTTACCCTGCAGGGGTGTCCAGCAGAGTAAGAGTTACAGAGCTGAAACTTCCTCCCACGCACCCACTGCTCACACCCTGGCCCAGGAGGAAGCCAAGCCCTGGAAACCCACACAGCAGGACAGAGCAGGGGGGAAAGCCAGGGATTCATCCTTCAATAGAGAAAGGGGGAAGATGAAAATAATAATCAGTGTCAGAATGCAGGCATCATTTAGTGCTGGGCTTCTGGTCTCCAGGGAAAACTTCCATAGCAACACATCACCAAGCCCTTGCTGGATCTGGGGATGGAAAGATGCTTTTGGCTGTGCCCCTGGGATGGGTCAGGACCCAGCTCAGGGCACCACCACCCTCCCACTCTGCTCAGCGCCCTGATTTGTGCTTAACCTCCAGGCCAGGCTGGAATTTATCCCGGGAACATTGCTGCATTGTGTGCTGTGCTGCATTCAGCAGCTGCCCGCCTCGTGGCCCCGTGCAGGAAGTATTACACACCCCACAGCCCCCAGCACAGGGCCAGCTGAGCAGGGCAAAGCTCATTACACCCAAATAATCCCCTAATAGTGTAATAGCATTACAGCCTGGCAGGCTGGGGTGCAGCAGGCGTGGGCAGGGGGTGGGGGCTGCCCAAGGAATGCCATAATCTGCCCCCAGTTTGCTCCTGCTTTGCTCAGAGCTGCTTTGGGCCAGCAGTTCATGGGGTGTTCATTCAGAATGCACCCAGGGCCAGGCTGCTGTGGGGCTGTGCTGGTTCTCCGTGGGCTGTGGGGACAGCCAGGAACTGCCCCGGGCTGCGTGGGCACCCTGCAGATCCCCCTCTGAGCCGGATTAAAGTGGCACCTCCGGCCAGGGATTGCAACCCCGGGGTCAGGCAGCGGTGGCTGTGCACAGCCAGAGTGTGACCTGCGAGGGGACAGCCCCAAAAACCCCGGGACAGCCCCAAAAACACCCCCAGGGACAGGCCCCCAAAAACCCCCAGGGCTGTGCACAGCCGGAGTGTGACCTGCGAGGGGACAGCCCGAAAAACCCCGAGACAGCCCCAATAACCCCCAGGGACAGGCCCCCAAAACACCCCCAGGGATAGCCCCCAAAAACCCCCAGGGACAGGCCCCCCAAAACACCCCCAGGGACAGCCCCAAAAACACCCCCAGGGCTGTGCACCCCATAGAGCCCCCAGGGCTGTGCACAGCGAGAGTGTGACCTGCCAGGGGACAGCCCCAAAAACACCCCCAGGGACAGCCCCCAAAAACACCCCCAGGGACAGCCCCAAAACACCCCCAGGGACAGCCCCCCAAAACACCCCCAGGGCTGTGCAGAGCAGCTCTGTCCCCCCAGGAGGGCACAGGGACCCTGCCCAAGGGCTGCTCCAGGCTCTCAATCTGTAATTCCCCCCCTGCATCCCTGGGCAATTCCCCTCCTTGGTTTGGGGAGGGTCAAGGACCTTGTTTGTTTTCCTGTGCTCTTCCTGCACAGTGTCCAGGCAGCAGCAGGATGGGGAAATGCTGAACCTCTGGAACACTCTGAGCACTTCAGGAGTGGAAGGATAACAGGGGGATAATTTCCATCTACCCTGGAGGGTTTGCTGCTCACCACCAACACAAATAATCCCATTTAAGCTCCCCCCAGACAACCCCATACCCCACAGCCCCCCATACCCAAGCAACAGCAAACCAGGAGCAGCTTTCCATGAATACCCAGAGGAATTTTTAAAGATCCATCCATCCTTTCCTGGGAGCAGAGCAGGTGCTGCTCTTTTCCCACCTATTTCCCTTTTCCCATCTATTTCCCCTTTTCCCACCTATTTCCCCCTCCCAGCCCACTGTGTGTGTGTCACTGTTTGTGACACAGCATCTCCACAGGAGAATGGACATGGCTGGCTTAATTAACTGCCAGTAATTAATATTTACACAATGCTGAGAGAGCCACAGGTGAAGGAGACTGTGGAAAAACAAAGAATTCACACCAAAATTAATAAGGAGAGGTAGTGACATTATGGGAAAATGAGTTTGGTGGGTGCCAGGGGTGATGCAGGGAGACATGGGTGTCACTGGGATGGATCCCATGGGATGTGGGTGTCCCTGGGATGGATCCCATGGGATGTGGGTGTCCCTGGGATGGATCCAGCCCCAGGATTGCTGGATGTTGGATGCTGGGGGAGCAGCACAGATGGTCCTGGCAGGAATCTTCACTCCTCTGTGGGGCTGAATTCCCTTCCATTGGCATTGAGCAGCTCCCCACCCCATGCCCTGCAGGGTCCCTGAGGCTGGATCCTCTCCTCAGAACCCCCTGTGGGTGGTGGGATGCAGCCCCAGCGGGGAGGGCTGGAAAGCTGGGCATTCCTGGTGGGCATTCCTGGTGGGCACAGCTGGCAGACCCCAGGAAGGGTCAGTCCCAGGCTCTGGGGCTCGGGGAGGCTCAGGAAGAGGAAGCCCAGCCCTGGAGGAGTCAAGGCTGAGGGGAGGCAGTGACTGGGCAGGAAGGAATTCTGCTGGAAGCACTGGAGGCTGAGGGGATGGGACACAGCCAGCAGGACTGGGGGCTCACAGAGGGAATAAAAACCTCTGCTGGGAGATGAACACAAGGAGGGGGCACTCCTGCAGCCCAAACCCCAAACCTTGCCAGCACCCAGGCTAGTCCAGGGGGAAGGGGAGGATTTCCCCTCCAGGCAGGAGCTGTGCTGGGTCCCAGGGGTGGCCAGGGAGGAAGGGTGGGAACTGCAGGGCCATGGGATATGGGATTCTCATCAGCAGCAGGGCCAAAGGCTGCTGGCTGCAGCCATAAAAACGCCTTGGGAAGGAAGGGGAGGATGGGCTGGCAGCCAGATGATGCTGGTGCTTCACAGGAGAGCTCAGCCTGTGTCCTGTGGGGCTGCCTCAGCCCTGGCACGTGGGAATGTGCCTGCCCCAGACACAGAATCAGAATTAATGAGGTTAGAAAAGAGACCTCTGAGAGCATCGAGGCCACCCCAGGTCCCTGCTGAGGAGGTGACACTGGGGGAGCCACCAGCACGGAGGGACTCAGGTAAAGATCAGCCAAACCAGCCCTGAAACAAAGGCAGGGACCAGCACTGGGATGTTCAGCTCTGTGGGGAACCTGCACCCTGCACAACCATCCCAGTGCTCAGCCATTGAGGTCCCACAGATAAAATCCATTTCCATCAGGGACAAAATGCCAGATTTACCTTTGGACAAAATATTTTCTCTCCTGATCCTTCCCCTTGGTAAAATCCAGAAGCACCACATGGTTCCTTGTTTAATATTTACATTTTTAAGCTGGGGTGGGCTGAGCACTCCTGACGGGCTGAGGCTCCAGGGATGTGCTGTGGGATTTCTGAGCCTGATTTCTGAGCAGCTCCAGCTGCTTCTCCCACTGAATCCATGGGGATGGGGCAGGGACAGGCAGTGGCAGGGTGGGACAGAGGGCTGGGGGAGCACCCAGCTCACCCACAGCAGGCACTGGGCTGTTCCCAGACCTGCCAGGAAACTCAGAGAGGGATGATGAACCCCCCCAGGCCATGCCAGCCTCTCCTGGCTCCCAGGAAAAGCCATCAGTGGCTTACAGCTAAAACCCCTCCCCTGTCACAGCTCCTAATCCAGCCCTAGGCTTCTTAATTAGATCAGGAGCAATTATTGCCCCCACCTGGCTCACACTGGCCCCTCACTGCTGCCACTCCCTGGCTGGGACACAGGACACCAACAACCTGTGGGTGAGGATGTGGCTGTCATGAATTGCAATACAGGATGTGACCAGAAATGTGAATTCTGTCCCCATCTGCTGACCCAGGTGTGGCAGTGACCCTGATCTCCTGGCACACATTCTCTGCTAATGGGCCATCTTTAAACCAACTGGGCAATCATCTTTATCTTTCCCATGACCCACCCTTCATCCAGGAGGTATCACCTGTTAATGGGCCATTGTTTAAAACTGGGTGTGGCAGTGACTCATCCCTGTGGGAGATATCTCCTGTTAATGGGCCATTGTTATAAACTGGGTGTGGCAGTGACCCTGATCTCCTGGCACACATTATCTGCTAATGGGCCATCTTTAAACCAGCTGGGCAATCATCTTTATCTTCCCACAGCCCATCCTCCCTCCAGGAGATATCTCCTGTTTATGGCCACTGAGTCCCAGTGCATGACTGATAAAATTCCATCATCCCACTGGGAGATGCTCCAGCCAGGGGAGGAGCCAAGCCTTTCCTACCCACATAAAAACTGAGATTTTGGACACCAAGGCACCTTCTTTCCACTGGATTCCAGAGGAAAACCAGACCCTTCCACATCATCCCTGGAGCTTCAGAGGAAACTGCACCTTCTCCAGGAGCACTGCTCCAGCTGAACCACATCTGCCCCTGCAGGAGGATGCAGCCACCATGGAATGGGACTGTGCCACCACCCTGACTGACTGACGGGTGTCAGCTTGGATTCTGACTCTGGCAGTGTTTGGGATTGTTCTTTGTAACGCTGTATTTCTATTTTAATTTTCCTAGTGAAGAACTGTTATTCCTAATTCCCATATCTTTGCCTGAGAGCCCCTTAATTTCCAAATTATAATAATTAGGAGGGAGAGGGTTTCCATTCTCCATTTCAAAGAGAAACTCCTGCCTTTATTGGCAGCCACCTGTCCTCCAAACCAGCACAGGATGGCCATGCCACCATGGCAGAGCTGGGGAGGCTGGGCCAGGGAGGGAACCCCCTTTAGCACAGGGAGTGTGTCTGGATGCCACAGGTGCCCAGAAAGGTGCCAGAGCACCCTGAGGGCACAGCAGGACACTGTGCCAGGGTGGCAGCTGGGTCACACAGGGACACACTGCAGAAACAGACAGGAGGGAGCTCCAAAACACCCAGAGGAGACAAAGGAGGGAAGGAGACAAGGAGAAAAATCAAGAGGAGAGAAAGAAAACAAAACAAAAATCCATGGCCCTGCCTGCACAGCAGAATTTGCTTCTGGCTGCGTTTGTGGAAATAATTCTCCAAATGGATGGGGAGGAAGCTGTGACTGCCTTCCCATGCTGACCTGGCTGCAGGCACTGCCCGTGCCTGCCTGCAGGATGTTTGCTTCCCACACAGGCAGGGCTGGAATGTGCCAGGGAAACCCAAAAACTCCTCTGAGGCTCAGCAGCTTTCAGCTCCTGCAGAATCCCCAGCCCCACTCCAGCAGCACCTTGGGTGTCCTGAATGAGGGAGCTGGGATCAGCCTGCAAGCACTGACTGCTGCTGGGATTTCCCAGATTCCCAAGGCAAAGAGGCAAAAGTTGCTTTTCTAGTTCTGGGAGAGGAGATTTGATGACCTGAGTGCAGACAACACAAAGGCACAGCAGTGATGCTGAGCCTCCCCAGCCTGGGGAGCAGAGCCAGGGAGCAGCCTGCATCCCAGGGGCTCCACTGCATCCCAGGGGTTCACCTGCATCCCAGGGGTTCCACTGCATCCCAGGGGTTCCACTGCATCCCAGGGGTTCACCTGCATCCCAGGGGCTCTACTGCATCCCAGGGGTTCCACTGGACCCCAGGGGTTCCACTGCATCCCAGGGGTTCCACTGGACCCCAGAAGTCCCACTGAACCCCAAGGGCTCCACTGGATCCCAGTGGGCTGCAGGAAGGTTGTTCCCTGCAGGCAGCTGAGGATGGAGCCCTGCAGAGAGGCTGAAGATGAGATTTCCTCCTCACATCTGGTGCAGTTTAAAAACTCTGGCCTGAGCTGTTGTAGATGCAAATGGGGTGGGACTGGCTGATTATTAATGTCCCTTCCAACCCAACCCCAAATTCAGGGATTCTGTGACACCCCCACCAAGTGTGGGGCCAAACCTGAGCTGTCACTGCCTGCAGGAGCTTTGGGCCACCCCAGCCTCCATCCTGCTCCCCTGGCAGGGTGGTCTGAGGGGCACAGCCCCCCTGGCAGCCAGGCACTGGCCACAGTCCATCTCCTCCCCTGGGTTTGATTCCTGAGCTGTGACAAGTGGGGGAGCCCCAGCCAGAGCAGGAGGGGTGGCCTGACTGAGGCTTGGACCCAGCCCCAGCTCACAGGATTCTATTTTCAGCTCCAGCTGAGCTGGACAGGTTTTGGGGGGGTCCATGCAAGGGGCTGCACTTGGGTCCTGAAGTTGAGGGATGTGTAGAGTAGAAGAATCTAAACTTGAGGTCCTGGCCAAGAGCTGGAAAGCCTGAGCTCATCATTCTGCTGGGGCCAGATTTCCTGCTAAACAGAGGCTGTGTTTAGTGCTGGGACACAGCCCTGGCTGTGTGGGAGTGCAGGGAGCCTGGGGGGGACTGTCCCCTGCCTGCCAAAGCCCACCCAAAACCCACCCAAAGCCAGGGCTGCAGCAGTCTGGGACCCATCCCAGCTGAAAAATCCCTCTAAAAACCCCCAAAAAACTCCAAAAAAAAAAAAAAAACCCTAAAACCCCAAAGAGAAAGCAGCAAAGGGGCTCTGTGAGGAAGGGAAAAGGCAAAGGAGCTGTCAGACAGTGGCATCTCCTGCTGGGCACGGTGGAGGCAGTGCCAGGGTGGCCAGGGCAGGAGGTGACACAATGGAAACATTCAGGCTGGCTGCTCACATGAGACAGGCAGCACAGAAAGGAGCTTATTGCTGCCTGCTGCAGGAGGGGATTTGCTGCTTGCTGCTGCTGTGGTTTGTTTGCAGCTTCCCCTGTGGAAATGATTTTTTTTTTCCCTTTAACCTCCACCCACCAGCCCGGTGGATTTCGGTGCTGCTTCCCCAACATATGGCACATCCATCAGGGACATAAAGGCTGCTATATTTAAAATATTACAAAAGAAAAGCCAGGAGCTGATATATATATATATATATAATTTTTTTTTTTAAACTAGGGCAGTCTGAGAGGGAGAAATGTGGGGATTTAGGATTTTCTGTGCCAGCTCAGAGAAGCAGCTCTGCTGGATGAGGCAGAGCCAGGCTGGCACCTCTCCACCTCACAGCAGACTGTTGCTTCCAGAGTCTGGGAGCACTTTTTGGGAGAGGATCTGCCTGCTCTGTCCCTGCCTGCAGCTTCCAAGGAGCCTGAATCCAGCACATCCCTGCCCAGCTGAGCCTTGGTGAGCTGCTCTGCACGTGCTGCTCCAAAGCAGAGTGCACACAGCTCATTCCTCCCTGGATTGTACACTAAAATCCCTCTGGATTTTTTTTTCTGGGGGGGCTCAGAGCCTCCTGAATCTCCCCACATCACTCTGTGTGTGCTGCATCACTGATCTCCCAACAAGGGAGACAAACTCTTGTCTGATTTATAAAACCAGAGGCTCCTCCACATCTTCTGCCTTCTGCCACTCTGCAGAGTGCAGAGCACTCCCTTGTTTTATTTTAAACCCTATTCCTGTCTGCATTGTAGCTCCAACCTGGGAGATTTCATCATAGCCAGGGAATGAGGGGTGTTGGAGCTGCTATTTTTAACTCTTTCTGCTCCAGCTGAAATCAAATCCCCATCCAGAGGCACTGAATGGATATGATGGGAATTTGGGCTGGGGGTGACAGCTGGCAAAGCAAGCCCTGGCGTCACTGAGGGGACAATGTCCCCAGAAATAGGCTGCAGGGCAGGGATTTTTGTTACAGAGCCCTCTCAATGCCACCAGCACGAGAGCAGAGCTCCCATTCCAGGGGATGAATTACAGCTCAGGGCTGGGGGCAAAACTCCAGCAGGAGCTTCCCTGGCTGGCTCCAAATTCCTCCAAGTGCTCTCACAGGCTGGGAAGGTGTTTCTGAAACAACTGGGAACTCTTTTAGATCTGGAGCTGGGAGTGCCACATCCCCTTGGAGCCCTTCTGAACCAAACCCTGCAAATTATGGGATTGGAAGAGCTGAAATCCACCCTGCAGCCCCCTGACACAGAGAATCCCCTAAAAACAATGCAAAGCCTCAGAGAGGAGCTGAGCCTCCAGGGCCCTGCTCCCAGGGTCTTTACTGCTCCTTAATCTGCTGTGATCCCCTCTCTAATTCTGTTCAAGGCAGCAAATGGAGCCCTGGAAAGATTGTCCCCCACCCCCAGGAGCTCATTTGAGACACCTGGCCTTGCATATGGGTGGCAGAGGTGGGGAGGGGACAGGGACACCCCAGGGACAGCCCCATGGGCACACAGAATCCTCTCCAGGATCTCCAAGCTGTGCCTGATGCCCACCCTGTCCCCAGCTCTGAGTGCCACCCCAGGGATGGGGGAACTCACAAGGTTTCAGGACAGGCTCCCTGACCCACAGCATCCTTGGGGTAACACTGGAAAACCCCCCATTGCCACCCCATCACTGCCTGGCTCCATCCCCAATGCTGGGCTAAATGGCACAGAGCAGAAATCCCCTCTGGGAGCTCCTGGTGCCCCCCAAAGCCACCTGCCTGCTGTGGCTGCCAAGGGATGAGGCAGGTTTTGCTCTCCCTGCTTTCTGTGCTTCCCACACCACCTCACCCAGCAGCCTCAGACATCCTCCCAGAAATGTGAGCAGCCCCATCATTTCCTTTATGGCTCCCCCAGACTCATCACTGGGATCACCACAGCCCAAACTCACACTCTGGCAGCCCTGAGACAGCAGGGATGGGGGTTATACCCCCAAAAAATCCCAAACCTCCTTCACCTGAGGGGTCCAGCAGCCCAGCAGGGGCCAGAACCCACACCCTGAAAGGCAGCAGCAGGTTTGCTGTGCCCCCAGCATGGAACAGGCCACCAGAGCTCTGCCACGGCCACCCAGCTCCCTCTGCCCTCCCTGAGGAGCACCTGGTGCAAAAACCAAGAGAAAATAAATCACTGTGGCCCCAACAGCAACCAGGGCCCAGGTAATGGCTGGAGTCTCCTTGCAGCTCCAAGGAAAGCTGGTGGCACCTTGTCCTGCTGATGGCACCTTGTCCTGCTGATGGCACCTTGTCCTGCTGGTCACCTCCTCCTGCTGGATGTCCCCACCTGCACTGAGGCTGCAAAAGTCACTGCAGTGGTCCAAGGGTGGCCAGGACTGCACCAAGCCCAAGCCAGTCTCAGTTTCCACCCCAGGTAAGTGCTGCTGAAATCTCCCACCTGATTTTGGCAGCTCTGCCTCCCCAGGGGCACCTCCTGCTGCTCTCACTGCAATCCCAGCAAGGACAGAGGAGCTGGGATGTGCTGGATTCTCCACGTGGGACCCCAGGAGAGGAGCTGTGCTGCCCCTGGGGCTGCTCCAACCCCAGAACCCCCCGAAAACCAGACTGGAGCTTGCACATCCCCAACCATCTGCCCCAGGCAAGCAGCAGGACACACATGCACCAGCAAATTTGGCAACAGGATGTGAGTTAAATGTGCATTTAATTGAGATTTATAGGGGAACTTGCAATGGCAATTGATTATCAAAATCAGATTATTTATGGAGGTTTAGCAGCTATACAGGAGATTAATGCTGGTTGCAGAATAAATCCCCAGTAAATGTATGTTTCCCCAGTAATCAGCTCATAACATGTCAACCTAATTATCTCCTGAAAGGGGCCCAGCAATTCTGACACACACTGCAAGGAGATATTGTGCAGATATTGTCACCTGCAAATCACCACCAGGCCACGAGCAGCTCTGCCTCCACACCCACAGGGACTCCCTGTGCTGCAGCAGCTCCTCTGCTTTCCTCTACCAGTGTTTGCTCATTAAAAAAATATTTATTGAAGGTTTTATTGGCATGTTTCTGGCAGCAGTAAGGCTGTGCCATGCAGCCATTCCTACCCTGAGCTGCTGAGGGCCACCCCAAGCTGTCCCCTCCTGTCTCCAGATGTGGCACAGGGATGTCCCCAGGGGATCCCACCCCTGGGAGGGGGTGCAGATGCCCCCTGGGAGGGGCAGGAGGGTGTCCTGCTCTCACCATGGCCAGGGCAGGCACAGGACCACTGCTGTGGGATGCAGAGATGCTCTGGCAGTCACCATGGCAACCCCAGTACACAGCCAGGAGAACAAAGCTGCCAGGAGAGAAACGGGAGAAGGGAAAAGGAAGGAAGGGAAAAAAAAACCCAGGAAAGGCAGAGTCATGGAGCAAAGGCTGGGGCAGGAGGGAGACATGGGGAGGGAAAAGAGCTGTGGTGGAAGATGGAGCTGCCTCCAGGCTGCTCCCCTTGGGATGGGCTGCAGCACAGACACCCTCTGAGTGCCCCACTGGGACATCCTCTGTCTCCTTCCACTGTCCCAGCACAGGAGCCCTCCAGGACACAGCCTGTCCCCCTGCCAGGGTCAGGGTCCCACTGTGGGGCAGGAGGTGACACCTCCAGAGGAGCCCTGGGGCAGGGTCAGACCTCAGAGACCCTCAGGGGATGGAGGGAGGGATGGAGAAAGGATGGAGGATGGATGGATGGATGGATGGATGGATGGATGGATGGATGGATGGATGGATGGATGGATGGATGGATGGATGGATGGAGTTATTCAGCACCTTCCCCTTTCCCAGCACACCAGGGCTGGCTCTGATTTTGGGTCACCCACATCACACCAGCTCAGGGCTCTCCCACTCAGCCCCAATTTTGGGCTCCAGGCACATTTCTCAGCCCAGCTGTGCCAGCTCTTTGTCCTGCTGCTTCCCAAGCTGAGCAGAGCTGCCTGAGCCTCCTAAAAGGTGTTTTAGGGACCAGAACACAACCAATAATCAATCCCAAAGCCACAGCAGTGGCTGGCTGTGGAAGGAGCCTGGAACCAGTGGAAAACAGAGCACAGGACAATTCACAGCTCACCTGAACCCCAGAGCAGGGTCAGAGCAGGAGGCAGAGAGGCAACCACCAATCCCCTGGACAAGAAAACATCCACACTCCCCATCTCCCTTCTCCCCACTCCAAAGGCAGAGAATCCAAAATCAGACACCAGGGTTTGGGATAGAAAGCAGCAACTCCAACTCCCCCTCAGCAGGAATGGAAAATAACATCCCAATCTCACTTGGCTGTTTATTCTAATGAAATAACAAATCCCAGAGGGGAGATCCCCCTGTGCAGAGCAGGAAACACAGACACAGCCTGTGCTGTGCCTCACCCAGCTGGGAGCACAAGTAATGGGCTCTGAGGGGCAGGAGGAAGGTGACAGCTCCATGGAAGCCTGGCAGGAATGGGAGAAAAACTGAGAAAACACCCAGGAAAGGGGCTGGAGAAGCAGCTCAGCCATTTTAGCAAAGAGAAAATGAAAGGAACCACTGAGGTGAGGGGCACAAGGAGCTGCTGCAGTGGGACAGGAGCCTCCAAAAATAAAACCACACCCCTGCACTAGTGTGACACAACCCAGGGGGGCTTCACACCCCCAGGAACATCCTGAACATCCCTGCTGGGAGATGTGGGGGTGCCAAGCAGGGCAGGGCCACACCTGGCTGGGGACAGCAGGGACAATGCCCAGCCCTGGGCACACCAGGGGCTGGCACTGATGGAATTCCCTCCCCTCCTCCTGCCCACCCTCGTGCTCTGCTTGGCTCCTGCCTTCTGAATCCCGACTCCAGAGCAGGGGGAGCTCTGGGCAGGCAGACAGGGCTGGATCCTGCTCAAAGCCTTTGGTGCCTTTCATCAGGGCTGGGGAGAGGGGCCAGGCCTGGCAGTGGGTCCTGCTGCTGATGGCCAGAGGGGCTCTGGAACAGAGTTAAAGGAATAAAGCTGGAAATTACTAAAAACCCTCCAAATTATTCACCTTGGGCAGTGCAAGAGCCTGGCTGAGGTTACACCCAGCATGGACCCAGGTCAGGAGTTTCACACTTTTATCAGTTTGGGTCCATTCCCATGTTTGGTTCATTGTCCAATCCCAGCTCCAGGTTCTGCAGTCCCACCCTCCCAGATTCTCCCCTCAATTCTCTGTTTGCACTTTTTGGGGCTGGACAAGGATTGTTCTGTGTGACTGAGCCGGGAGGAGAACTTGTGACACTTTCTATGGAGTTCAGAGTTATATCCTAACACAGTGCAGAGTCTGGGAAATATAAAAACTAAAACTTCAGGCATCACCCCCTCCTGGGCAGGGTGGGTTTAACCCTTTCCATCCCACCTCTGCATGTGTAAATAGCCCCAGGGAAGCGCCGGGGACCCCTGTAACCCCGAGTCAGGGCAGGAGCTGCCCCGGTGCCGCGGGCACAGCGAGCGGAGCATCCCTCGTTAGCAGAGCCATCCATGCGGCTCGGCTCACCCACGCCGAGGTCACGCTGCCTTCCCTTCCCCCCGACATGTCCCCCCGAGCCCGACAGGCTGTCCCCAGGAGCCTCTGCATGCCGCTTCGCCCAGCTCCTCATTAGCGGCAATTAACAGGCAATCAATGGGCCCGGCACTTTCCGGGGAACAAGTCTCCTTTCAGCCGGGGGAAAATGAGCATCAGCATGGCTTTTGTTGTGCTTTGGGTTAAATGAGCCAAAAACCTGCCAGGGAACTGAATTGTGTCCCAAACTGGACCCTTGGTGCCACCTCTGCAGAGCAGGAGAGAGGCTGGGGCTGCTGCAGGTGTCCCCTCCTGTCCAGGTACAGGTGTCCCTTCTGGTCACTGCAGTGTCCCCTCCTGGTCACTGCAGTGTCCTCTCCTGGTCACTGCAGGTGTCCCCTCCTGTCCAGGTACAGGTGTCCCTTCTGGTCACTGCAGTGTCCCCTCCTGGTCACTGCAGGTGTCCCCTCCTGTCCGGGTACAGGTGTCCCTCCTGGTCACTGCAGTGTCCCCTCCTGGTCACTGCAGTGTCCCCTCCTGGCCATCCCTCCCTCTGGACACACACAGGATACTCCCAGCCAAGGTGGGAGCAGGGACCAGGGGGAGAATCATGGACTGGTTTGGGTTGGATGGATATTAAAATTCATCTCATTCCCCCCCAGCCATGGCAGGGACACCTTTCACTGTCCCAGGTGCTCCAAGCCCAATCCAGCCTGGCCTTGGACATTTCCAGGGGCAGCCACAGCTGCTCTGGGCACCTGTGCCAGGGCCTGCCACCCTCACAGGGCAAGAATTTCATCCCAATATCCCATCTGACCTCACTGTCTGCCAGTGTGAAGCCGTGCCCTGCATCCACTCCATCCCCTGGAAATTTTCTCCACTTTTCTTGCAGGTTCCCTTCAGGCACTGGAAAGCCACAAGTGGGTGATCCCAAAGCTTCTCCTCTCCAGGCTGGACAATCCCAAGGCTGTCACCCTTCCTGTGCTGGGAGCCCAGAGCAGGGAGCAGCCCTCCAGGAGAGGATGGGATGGGATGGACACTCTCCATCCAGGATGATGCTGCTGGCCCAGAATCACCCACCAGGAGCAGGCAGGATCCCTCCAGCCTCACCATTCCCTGCAGCTGGGCACTGCCAACCCTCCACAGCCTCTGCTTGCTGGGCTCCTGTCTAGCTGAGGGGAAAAAAAAAAAAAAAAAAAAGGATAAAAAAGACAAGAAAGCAAAAGGGAGATGGGCTGGATGTGACAGCTGGGGTGTGACACAGGAGCCCTGTTAGCAGGTTTTGTGCCTGCAGCTGGAGCAGGGGCAAAGCCAGGGAGGGTTCCCCAGCAAAGGCACCTGGAAGGGGCTTTTCCTGCCAGGGGCAGCAGCACCTCAGGGTGCAGTGCTGATGGCTCCTGCCACATTCCCAGCATGGCAAACTCTTGTCATCCCTCCAGCCACCCTGCCTGCAGCACAAAAGCAGCATCTGACCCACACTGTGCCTGCCAGGGGCTGAGTTTGGGGGGATTCACACCCCAAAGAGAAGTCACAGTGCCTTGTGCCACTGGATATTGGGACCCCAGGACCAGGCCAGCCTGGGGGATGTGGCCCCAGCAGACCCCAGCAGCTCTCCAGGGATCCAGAGCAAGGATCTGGCAGATCTCTCACTGACTGAGAGCCCTTTGTGCCCAGAGGCTGTGCTGCACCAAGAGAAGCCAAAGCAATCAGCATTTTTTGGAGACACTCTGGAAAATCTTCCCTGAGTGATGGGGAGAGCACAGCAAAGGGCCTGGAGCCACCTCCCAGCTCTGGGAGCTGCTGTGCTGGCAGTGTCCTGTGGCAGAGCAGCACTGTCCCCACACAGGGACCTGCCAGGACCCCACTGAGCCCCCAGATCCCACCCTGGGCACCCCACCCTGGCAGGCAGCACAAAGCCAGGCACGAGGCTCCTGGCACCTGCCCTGCAGCACAGCCTGGAGGGGACTGTGGGATGCAGCAGTGGGCAGGATGCTGGTGACAGACAGATCTCTCCATTCTGGTCCTGAAAGTTGTGGTTTATTGCACAGGGTGTGGGTAAAAAGGGCAGAAAGAGAGTGGGGGGTAGTAAGAGAGCAAAGAGATAGATTTTCCCATTTACAACACAATAAATCTTCATCTGTGCTGAATATTCTAATTTCCACTAACCAGTCTAATACAAGATACAAATCCTACAGCATTTACACACAGCCTGTAAGAATCATTACATTACCATCATGTGTTATACTTTAAACCCTAAAAAATCCTTTCTGGACCCTTCTGCCAAGCCAGCAGGGTCTTCTCTGACCTTTGGACCATTGTTCTATCAAGAGGGGATTGCTTTTGGCCAACCATCCTATTGTCTTCTGGTTATTCAGTAACTCAGGTTTGGTATCTCAAAGATGATTTGCATTTCAATCTCACTTATGCTTTCCATATTCTGAAAATCTTTTGCTAGGCAATCATATTTATATTTATAAGGTTTTCCTGATTCATCCTTCCCAACAACAGCCCAGGTGGGAAAGGCCCCCAGGAGTGAGCTCATCCCTGGAGCAGGGCAGGATGAGCTGCCTGGGGCTCAGGCAGCAGCTGCAGCTGGCCAAGGCAGGATTATTTTTAACAGCTACTTGTAGAATGCAGTGAGTGCAATGCTCTGCTCCCCCCTGTGCAGGGCACAGATCCCCCAGGAAGGCTTTTTATGGGGTTTCCTGCTCCCCCTGGCTATGGCCACCCCTCCCTCACAGCCACTCACCAAAGTCTTTCCATTCCCCCTCGAGCTGTTTCCTCTCCTCTCCTTATTAGGGATCCACCTACCTATCCATCTTCTCATTCTCTCCCCCTCTGTGGCTATTTTTAAGATGCCATAAAAGCTTTCAAGGGGAGCATCCTCAGGGAGGCAAGGGATTTTATATGCAGCCCATCAGGAGGAGTCATCACCACATAACTCACCACAGGCACTGACTTTATTTTTTTTTTTCCAAAAGCAGGGGAGGGGAGAACATCCACACTCAGCCAGCTCATCCAGGCACCTCCTTTTCCAGAGGGGGAGGATCAGATCCAGCCCAGTCCTCTCCCAGGTGGGACACCAGTGCAAGGTGTCACAAGTCACATCTGGGGGTGGGTGAAGGGATTGATTTGCTCCCTGATCAAAGGATCCAAGCATGCAAGGATGGCCTGAGAGGTTCTGGAAGCTGCTCTGCTTCTTGGTTCATGGTCAAAAGGTGGGGGAAATTCCAGCAAAACTGTCTGGACAGACAGACAGACAGATGGGAGCAAGGTGTTCATCATGCCTTGGTGCTTCTCTGGGAATCCAGGCTGGAGCAGCTGGGACTGGGAGAGCCCCTCCAGTGCCTCTGAGCCAGGCAAAGACCCACCCAGTCCCCAAGAGGATTTAAAAATAGCTGCCATTCTCCAGCAAGAGCAATCCCTGGAAGTGTCCAAGGCTGGGCTGGGCAGGGCTTGGAGCAGCCTGGACTGGGGAAGGTGTCCCTGCCCATGGCAGGGGTGCTACAAGAACTTCAAGGTCCCTTCCAGCCCTGGCTGTCCTGAAATTCCATGAAAATTCCATGAAAATCCCACGATGGCCAGGGCTGGCAGCACAGCTGGGATGTTGGGAAGGCCAGGCAGGGCTGTGCCAGCTCCTGTTCCACAGGGACATGTGGCTTTGGGAGCTCACACCCAGCCCTGCTCCACACCTGCCTTGGCTGATGCTGGGAATGTCACCCAACTCCCTGCTCTGAGGGCAGGTCACACTCTGGAATTCAGACTCAGGCTGGCTCAAGGAATGGTTTTGGAGGCTGGCAAAGCTTTTCCTTCCCCACAGCTCTCCAAATGTGCCACTTGTTGCCAGGAAAAACCAGAAGCCAAGGGGATGCTTCAAACCTCAAGCACCTGCTCCCTTCTCCCACTGCTCTGCTCCTCAGACAAGCCTTCCCACAAAGACTTCCCCAGCTCTGAACCTTTTCCAAGAGTCAGAAAGAAGCTGATTCAAAATGGAAGTGGAATAAAATGCCCATGTGCAGAAAAACAAATGATCCTCAGGGCTCTGCAGACCTTGCCAGGCCAGCAAGGGTAAGAAGAAAGGAAGGTCAGACAGGCTGGCTGAGGAAACCACAGCAGCAGCTCCTTTTTCTCTCTGCTCTCTGCCCCAGGCAGTGGAGAAAGCTCATCAATTCCCAGGCCAGGGCTTATGGCTGATACTGATAAAGCATTCAGAAAACTCCACCTGAGCTGAAAAATGCACTGAGGAGCTGGGGCCTATCAAATACCTGAGCCACCAGCAAATAAATGAGACTGTGCAGCAGAGCTGGCTCCTGGGAGGGATCACCTGGGGCCTGCTAAACCTCCACCAGCCATCCTTGAAAGCCAGGAGAGCATCCCAGCACTGTGGGAAGAGCATTCCAGCTGTTCTACACCCCTGGCTCCAGAGGTGCTGGGCACAGGAGGGCCTGGCACAACCAATTTCCCTGTGCAGGCTCCCAGTCCCACACAGCCCAAACCCCCCACATTCCCTCTCATCCTGCAGAACTCTCCAGCATTGCTCACCCCAGCTCTTGCCATGACCACTCCACCCCCAGATGCTTTCTGGAGGTGCTGCAGCCCTCACAGCTCGTGCACTGATGGATTTAACAACTAAAAATATCAAATTATGTGTTCCAACCACCCCATCACGACAGGGCTGCGGGGTCTGGGTGGGATTTTCTTCCCTCCTTCCCAGCAGAGGCAGCAGCACATGGACTCCTGTCATCAGCCCAGCCTGCTGGCATCCCAAATGCTGTTATCCTGCTGAACCAATCATCACTGGATGATTAGAAAATGTGCTCTTTATTTCAGAGGAATTAGAAGAATTCAATCGCTTCAATTGACCATACAGCATGCACTGCACTGGCCTGCAGGGCCACTTTCTGTGGCTCCTGCTCTTCCAAGGGCCAGCTGCCAGCAAAAAGGGTTTGAAAGAGCCTGGATGAAGCCTGGGGAGAGGACAGAGCCCATCCACCAGCCCAGGGACAGAGCTGCTGCCTGGGACTGGAATTCTCTGGCAGCAAAGCAAATGCAATGGGTGATTGTGCCTCTGCTAGGCTGGCCAGGAAAACAGGCAGTGATTTGTATCTGGGTGTTTGTCACAGTCAGGGGATTGAGAGGACTAAAATGTGGGCAGGGAGTCTGGGAGCTCCAAATTCTAGAAAACACCCTGCTCATGACATCAAACCCTCTGGGTTCCCTGCATTTCTGAGCACGGGAAATAAACCAAAACTCCCTGCAGGACCCTCCCACAGGGTGGGGACACCTGGTGAATCACCTGCCTGAGGAGCAGAGCTGCAGCTCCCAGGGATGTGCAGCACCACAGGATTCCTCTTTAATTACACACAGGGCCTTAATGGAGTTTGCTGGTAAACACCTTGTAACCACATGTGCCTGGAGATTATGGGTAATTACGCTTAGAGGATCACGATCTGAGAGCAAGCACGATTTAGGGAAGACAAAAATAACCAGGCAAACATGCTGCACTCATCAGGATGTGTCAGGAAGCCTTCCCTTCCCAAATGCTGTCCAGCCTTTGCTCACAGCTCCTCCTCAGAGTAGGAAATTCCTCTCAGCAGGAATTTGAGAGGTGGCAGGGATGGGGATGAGACTTTCCACTTGGCATTCCAAACCTTCCTGGGGAGCTCTCCGTGCTCCAACAGGCTCCCAGCTGCTCCCAGCCTGGGGATGAATGGCTCAGCCCACCCTGGGCTGAGTTGCCATCAGATTCTGGCCTCTTTTTTTCCCCAGGTGCAGGTTGGAGACAGGAGGGAATGTGGAAGGTGCCAGGTTTGTGAACCAGCCCCAAGCAGCCAGTGCCACACTGAGCCTGCCAGACTCCCCATGAGCTGGCATGTCCCTTGTGAGACCCAGAACAAGCAGGGACACCTTGCTCCTGATAGAAACAGTGCCCCTGGTTGTTCTGGGGCTCACCAAACCAGCAGCCCCTCTCCCACCCCAAAGGAGCTGGGCCAGAAGGGATGAGATGTGCAAATCCCACGGGGTGACTCACAGACAGCACTCAGGGACCTGCAGCACCCAGAGCAGCAGCAGGGATCCTTCCCACTCATTCCAGGGCAAAAATCCTCGGGGCAGTGACAGTTTTAACCCCTTCAGCACAAACACAGTGTTGGTCACTGCCCAGATTCTCAGGGGATGCTGGCTGCAGGCAGAGGAGAGTGCAGGGGCTGATTTTAAGGGGTTTTCTCTTGGCCAAGGGTTTGTCCTACAAGCTGCAGCTGCCATGGGAATGCCAACAGCACCACAGAGCTGCTTGCTGAGGTAGGGATCCATTTGTAAGCAATTAGTGAGAGGCAGTGATAGCCTAACAAATGTAAACACCAACACTGTGCCCTCCAAACCCTCAGTGCACACTGGAATCCCAGGAGACACCTTCCCACCCTCAGGATAGCAGCCCATGCCTGATATCAAGTGATTTTACCTTTTCACCTCAAACACAAAATTTTCATCTGGCTTTGCCTTTGTGATGATGACATGGGCTCTTCAAATCCAGGGTGAAAAGCAACCCCCTGTCCCCTCAGCAAGGGCTGGGGAGACTGGAGATGCTCCATGCACAGCACACAGGAGAGATAAACACAGCAAACCCTGCCCAGAGCTCCTGCAGGCCTCACAGATTTGCTCACCAGCGTGGCTTGGGGCCAGCTGTGTCCCACAGCCACAGGTTTCCTGCCTCACATCAGCTCCAGGCAGGAGAGAAGTGTTAACAAAATGCACCCAGCAAGATGGGAAGCAGTGGTGGGAATTCACAGATCAGATGGTGGCATTTTATCCTCAGCTGTGCGTCTCCTCCCTTTGCCAGACCCAAAATTTCAGCCCCTCAGGCACAGCTGGGCGCCATCAATTTGTGCATAAGCCTTGGCCTGGGGAAAAAAAAAATATCTAAGCAGCAGACCTGCCCATGCTGGGAGGGCTAGGAAGCCTCTGGCAAGTGGCACCAAGCCCCACTGAGCCACTGGCCACCAGCAGAGGGGTAAAAAAACCATGGTAGGTCAGTGGCATGCCACAAAGCTCCCAGGATTTGGGTTTTTGTGCCTTGTGGGCAGTGGGATTTGAGGGTTACAGGTTGGGGAGGGATGGCCAGAGCTGGGCAGTGCTCACAGCAGCCCCAGAACTGCAGAGATGGCCCCAGCCTGGCTCACACAGCCACTGCTGGGAACAGCACTGAATTTGGACACCCAAATTGCACACTGCAGCTGTTGGGAAAACATCTGGGAGCCCAACAGGGCAGAGCCAGCAGGGTTTGCACACTCTGGGACCTGGACTGACCCAGAAATCACCAACCCCAGCACTGTGAGTGACCAGGACATGTCACAGAGTTGCCAAGCCTCAACTCACACACGTGGCTACTTCAAACGGGGTAATGGCAATTTAGGCAAAGGCTGCAAAGCCACCCCAAAAAGGGCTTGGCAAGAGCCCTGGCACTGCTGAGTGATGTGCCCAGGGCTACAGGAGGAGCAGCAGCAGCTCCCATGGGGCAGGCAAGCACAGTTTGGCTCCCTGGCACCTCTCTGCATGTGGGAGGCTGCAGCTGAAGGAGTTTCTGCAGCACCATCAGATAGCTGGAACACCCCAGTGCCATCAACAGCCCTTATCTCCTGCAGCAGCCAAGCCAGCTATTAAGAGCTGGGAAAGAATCCCACAAGGAGCCAACAGGCATTGGCCAAAATTGGCTTAGAGGAAGCTTAGCAGCCCCACCTGGCCACGGTGGCCACCGAGCCCACCAGCCCTCTGCAGCTGCTGGCCCGGAGCAGCAGAGGGAGGACCCTTTGTTATCAGGCATCCTGCAGGCTCGGAAAGAATCAGTCCCTATTGTTTCCTACCTAGGCAGCGCCAGCCCCGCTCCCCCGGGAGGGGACACTGCTCCTGTCCCAGGTGTGGCTCGGGCACAGGGCACCTGCAAAGTTTCCTCGCCTCTGACACAGCCCCACAGAGCTGGAATCACCTGTTCTGTTGGCTCGCAGCGTGCCAAGGCATTTTTCACGGTGTTTTGCTCGGGAACCACCCCAAGCCCTGGGATTGAGAAACCTCAGCACGCCAAGGCAATGGAGAAGTTGCTGCTCTGCTGTCACACGGCTCCAGGAGCCACGGGAAGGGCAGGGGGGGCTTTTCTGGAGGGGTTATCCCAGGAGGAAGCCCCTCAGGTGGCCACCAGCATCAGCTCCTCCACCAGGGACTCGTTGCTTTGAAAGGAAGGGGTCAAGGTGGGCACGGCTGTCACACAGCACGTCAGGCGAGGAGAAGAAATTGATTGCGACTTGCTCAACCCCGATCAATGTTCCCAGACTTTCCAACAAGGGCACGGAATCCGAAGTGAGCAGCCTGGTACCAGTTCTCATCTCATGCAGCACATTTCCGAGCTCTGCTTCTTTAGAAATTCATCCACAGCGCATGAGTGCCTCTGTCCCCGTCTCACACGCACAATAGGAACACCCACACCCCCAGCTGCAGAAGGTTTGGGGTTTTTTTTTTCCAGGATTGCACCTGTGCTTTGCTCAGGTTTCTGGGTCTCTCCTCGCCCTTCTCCTCCTCCCCTCACATCCATTTCTCCCCAGGCAGAGGCAGCAGCAAGTGAGGCTGTGCCTGTCAGAGCGCTCCTGGCTGCCTCTCACCATGTTGCGTATCGACATTTCAGTCGATGCTCTGCCCTCCAAAACCCCAGAAATTCAAGCCAAGAAAAGTACTCGGCGGAGATAAGCCCCACGGCTCAGCCCACATCAAACACAGCCGGGCCAGAGCCTGTCAGAAAGCAGGCGAGCAAAAGGCAGGCAGGAAAACAACCTAAAATTCCATCCCACTAGGCTTGTCAGCGCTGCTATGACATTTTCTTTCCAATTCCTCCCAGCCAGCTCGGTGCGGTATCAGCCCCATTCCCACAGCCGAGACGAGAGGACGCCGTACTCACTGCTAGTGCTCATCCTGCCGCTCCTTCCCCGTCCTTCTCATCCAACAAAGGGCCAAAGATGCTCCTTAAATCCGCTTTTCCTGCCGCGGGAGGAGGCTGCCGCTCTCCTTCTCCCAGGAGGAATATTCCCGGTGCGATCCCGATCCGCCGCCTAGCGCATCCCAGCGCTGCTGGCCGCGGGGCTGGCGGATGCCAAGGTCACGGCCGGCGGGGAGGGGACACGGGGGGGCCGGGACCGGCCCGGGGGAGGGTCCCGGAGGGGCGGAGGGACCGGCCGGGCTCGGCCATGCACTGCAGAGCGCGGCCGCAGCCGCCCGCTTATAGCGGCGGGGCCGTGCAGAACCGAGACCGCCCCGACACCGCCCCGGCACCGCCCCGGCACCGCCCCGGCACCGCCCCGGCACCGGCACCGCCCCGGCACCGGCACCGCCCGCGGGCAGCCACCGGCCCGGGGATGGGCAGGGACGGGCGGGGCGGTGGCCGCACGGACACGGATCCCTGCACGGACACGGAGGCGGCTGAGGGATGCTCAGCCTTGGCACTGCCCTGCCCTGCCCTGCCCTGTTCTGTCCTGCCTTCAGTCCTGCCCCCTTCCCTTCCCTTCCCTTCCCTTCCCTTCCCTTCCCTTCCCTTCCCTTCCCTTCCCTTCCCTTCCCTTCCCTTCCCTTCCCTTCCCTTCCCTTCCTTCCCTTCCCTTCCCTTCCCTTCCCTTCCCTTCCCTTCCCTTCCCTTCCCTTCCCGTTTTCACCCCCCTGTCCTGCCCTGTTCACTCTCCAGCATCCCAGAAATGCTGTCCCAGTACAGAGGGATGCCGTTCATGCAGTGAGCTGGATTTCCTGCAGTGCCAAGGTTCCCTCCTGCAGCTGTCCAGGCTGGGACCCCAGCTCTCCTGGCAGCCTGGGTGTCTGTCCCACGCCAGGATAGGAGCACAGCTGCAGGATGGAGAGGGGCTCTTCCCTCGGGATCAGAGCAGCCTTCCCTGCTGCCAGCACCTCAGCATCCCTGCCAGGGCTTCAAATCCCTGAGCTCCTTGTTTTGTGGGTGAAACACTCAGTGTCAGATAAAAGCCATGCCCAGGCTGCTCCCCAGGTGCCCACATCACCAGGGCTGTGCCCACCTGCCTGCAGAGCCCCCAGGAAGCTGTGCTGGGGTTCCCAGCTGTGATTCCTGCAGTGATTCCAGGATCTGAGCTGCAGCCCTGCTGCTAATGAAGGAGGTTTTTCATGCAGTGTGACAGGCTGGGCTGGAGAGCTGCTCAGAGGCCCTTTGGCTGCGCCCTCCTCTCGCTGCTTTATTTGCAGCAGATGTTGGTGGTGACGTGACAAGACAGGTAGCAGGTCGTGTGAGCCCTGCTGGTGCTGCCAGCTCTCTGCCAGCCCTGCTGCCTGTCCCCTTTGGCTGTCCCCTCCCCTGAGGATGAGCAGTGGGAGTGGGAGCCTGGAGGTTCCTGCAGGGCTGGGGGGATGGAGCTGCTGATACAAGAAAGATTGAGAGATGCTGTTTACAAGAGCATGTAGTGACAGGACAACAGGGAGTGGCTTTAGAGGAGGTTTAGGTTTGATATTGGGAAGAAATTCCTCCCTGGGAGGGTGGGGAGGCTCTGGCACAGAGTGCCCAGAGCAGCTGTGGCTGCCCCTGGATCCCTGGAAATATCCAAGGCTGGATGGAGCTCTGAGAAACCTGGGCTGATAATGAAAGGTGTCCCTGCCCATGGATGATCTTTAAGATCCTTTCCAGCCCAGGCCATTCTATAACTCTGTGATAATTCTATGACACAGCACGGTGGGATGGCTCAGGCTGTGCTGAGTTTGGCTTTTTTGTAAAGTTTCCTGTGCCTGATGAGTGTCCAGGTGTCCCCTCCTCAGGGAAGGTGCCCATCCCAGCCAGACTGACGTGGGTGGTGGCAGTGACACCCATCTGAGGAGTCAATACAGCAGCCACGACGTGAGCTGGTCCCCACGGTTCAGCAGCTAATTGAGCTTCTTCCACTGACCTGGTTTCCAAATCTTGTTAACTTGCTGCCTTTAGAACAATTTGAAATTTCCAGCACAGCCAGGCTGGGGTTGCAGAGGGCTGCACTGGAGGATGGGGTGCTTTGGTGGAGCTCAGGGGGCACCAGTGCAGAACCTCTGCCCTTCCAGCCCCTCCCCAGCTGGGTGGTCCCAGAGATGCTCTGTGGGCACTGCCAGGTGGGCAGGATGCCAGCTGCTCCCTGCAGTGGGATCTGTGAGTTTTGGGGCTGGGGAGGTGACAGCAAGGAGCTCTGACCCTCCCCAGCTCACCCAGAGCCCCTCACCATCAGCATGTTTTGGAAACCCCATTTCCTTTCCTTTGTCTGAGGGAGCTGCCTGAGAAAGCTGCTGTGAAAGGATGTTCGGGATGCCTGAGACAAGGAGCCAGAAAGGAGGAAATGTCAGGATGTGAAGGCAGCCTCCTTTCATCCCTTTGTGTCTGTGCACTGCAACATGAATTTTCACAGCAATTATTGGATGTGTTTTTCCCACAAGGCTCCTGCTCTGCTCAGCACCTGCAGGTCCCACAGAGCTCAGGCTGTGCAGAGCAAGGGGAGCCCTGGATTCTTCAGTGGGGAGGGACACGGGACTGGTGGGGGTAAGAGGACAGAGGACAAAAAAGGTGCTAATTTCATTTAATTTTTAATTTCCTGGACGCTGGGATTTTTATCCCTCCTCCATGCCTTTGTAAAATGCTGAGCATCACCTAAACTCACCCCACCTGCTCAGTCACTGTGTTCTTTCTTTCCCTGATGCCTGGTGAGAGCTGGAAGCTGCTGGTTGCACATGGAATCAACCAGGACCTGGGCTCAAACACATCCCGTGCCCATCTGAACCAGGAATTCAGAGAAATCAGGCTCAGTACCTGTCCCTGTGTCTCTGCTGTGTGTTTCCATGTGAGGCTGTGCTCAGCTGCTGTCTCTGGGAAGGGATTTTGCTCCTTTCCTGGGAAGGGATTTTGGGAATCCCTCCTCACCCCCGTGGGATTTGGGGAGAGATGAGGAATGGTGAGGCTGCAAGGGAATATCAGACAGCAGGTCCCAGAGCTGGGTGTGACAGTTAGGAGAGGTAAAAAATCCCATAAACACCCTTATCCTCGAGGCACGGGGGGGTTGATCCGTGAGCCTCAGCTCTGGCATTCCTGGGATTTTGGGAGCAGGAGCATCCCTCCCAGCACATATCCAGCTCACAGGACCAACTTCCCTGCGCTTTTCCACCCCGTCCCCTCCCTCTGGAGTCATTTGGGTTCAGCCTTGGCTGCCGGGCTCTGACAATCCCCGGAGGGCTGGAAATGGGATGGCAGCAGCATCCCCTGCCCGCGGGCGCGGCAGCACCCACCTGTCCGTCTGTCTGTCCGTCTGTCCCCGGGGCTCCAGCTGGCCAAACGCGGCCCCGGCAGCCCCAGCCCCCGGCTCTGCTCCTGCCCTGTGCCGCCAGCGAAGCCTCTCCCGTCTCACAGGGAGATGGGAGCGCAAAGAGCAGCAGGGAGATGCCCCGGGCACAGCCCCACGCCCCGCGCTGGGCAGCCTGCGCTGAGGCACGGCTGACTCATCGCAAGCTGGTGACATTTTCCAAAAAAAGCCTCAAAGTCCGGGGCTGTGATGTTCCCAAAAGGCAGCAGAAGAGCCTAAGGGGGGCTGGAGACCCCATTCGACCACGGCACATGGGCTGTGTCATGGGATGGTGGGAATTCTGCCTGGCTGGGCGGTTCCCATCCCTGTTTCTCTTGTCCCTGGTTCCCCTGGGAGGTGGGATAAGGCAGGGTGAGTCAGGAGTGGTCAGTCAGGACTCCTAGTGAGGACAGAATTCTTTTCCATGTGATGGAGATGAACATTTTAAGTTGTGAGTACCCACAGAGCAACTGGGACCAGAGGCAGTGAACTGGGCAGTGGAACCCTGGTGCCTCATCCAGCTCTTCCTCCTCCTCCTCCTCCTCCTCCTCCTCCTCCTCCTCCTCCTCACAGCCACCATTTACCAGTGGTTTGGCTTTCTTCCAGTTCCCCCAGCAGCCTTTCCCAGCATTTCCCCACATCAGCAGGAGGAGACACAGCCTGGCAGAGGCAGATGTTCCCTGGGCTGCCTGCACTAAAGTGATAATCAAATGATAGATTATTTTCAAGCAAACTCTCATTTTCAGGCATTAATTTTAGTGCTGTGCAAAGGGAGGCAATGAAAAGAGCACCCAGGCAGTGGAGGATGGGTGGGATCTGGATGTGCTCCAGGGAAAGCTGATGCACCACAGCCCATCTGTACCTGTAGGCTCCATCCTCTGCCTCCATCCTCTGGCTCCATCCTCCTTCTTATCCTCATCAAGGCTGTGTCTGGGTCAAATATTCCCAAACCAGCAGCAGATGAGTCAGAACAAGTCCTGCAGAAGCTCTGCACATCAGGGATGTTCCCATTCCCTCCTGCAAGACATCAGGAGAGGAGAGGTGAGATGCTGCATGGCCTGCACTGATGAAGGAGTGATGGCAAAAGTTTTTTTCCTAAAAGCTGCAAATTTTCACCCTGGAACCCTCTGGAAAAGTCCAGGAGCAGTTGCTGTGTCACACAGCAGGGTTAGGGCTCCCAGGCTCTGTCAGGGCTGCTTCATTTCTGTGTCACACCCTGCAGGTGACACAGAAGGACCCTTTTTTGGGGACAGCCACCCTGCTGAGCTGGCAGCTCCTGCCTGGCACAGGGAGCTCAATCCCAGCTGCTCCCTGCCCTGCTTCCCCACTGAAGGGCAGGGGAAGTCAGGGTCAATTTTGGTTTTCTCTTTGTGGCTGCCCTGGAGCATTGAGGGCTGCTGGAAGAAGGAATTCCTCCCCTTGAATTAGGAATATGAGATGTTCATGGACAGCCCTGCCCTGCATGAACCACCTGTGGGAAGCCCAGCTCTGGGATCTCTGCACTCCTGGAATTTGCCTGGAATTCCTCCCCCTGCTCAAAAGGAAAGATTCACCCCAGGAAATGCTGCTGCTTTCTTCTTGCTGCAGTGCTATTACCACAATAATTCCATTTTCCTCATCTTCCTCAAATTATTTCAAGGGCAAACTGGGAATCAGGGGGAATTTAGGGCAGCTCCAGGGACTGGAGCTCAGGCCAGGTCTCCAGATCCTCAGGAGGAGGCCAAATGCTGTAATTAAGCAGAGCTAATTTCTTTTTCCACTTCTAAGCTGCAGAATGGCTCACCCCAGGTAAGCAGCAGGTTATCTCTTTTCTAGGAAATCTCACTCTTTTTTTTTTTTTTTTTTTTTGTTCCTCAGTCTAAAAATGGAATGCAGACCCTGAAAATAAATTCCCAGAGAACACCACTGTGCAAACATCCCAGGCTTTGATTCAAAGTGTTTGGATTAATTAGCTTAAACTGAAAGCTTTCATTCTGATTTCAGCCTCGGCTTTATGGACAAAAAATTAAAGCAGCAAAGCTTTGGAAGTTGAAAAATCAAAATGTTCCACCCTGGAAATATCAAAACAAGATGCTGAGCCTTGCTGAGCTGCTTTGTTGCTTTCTAAAAGGAAATGGCATCGAGACCAGCACCTTTACAAGGAGCTTGGATCATTAAGCACTTCAAAAAAAACCCCAAAAAACCTAGTTCAGCATAAGCAATTAATTTCTTAATTAGATTTTTCTCTTTTTCTTCCAGAGGGAAGACTAAAAATATTGATTTTCCCTGTTTTATCCAAAGATTTCTTTAAATATGATTCCCCCCTCACTGGATGATTAAGCTGGAGCTTGAGCTGTGGGAATTATATGGGGTGGTTCATATAAATTCACTTTGTCATCTTTCCTTCTCCTTGTCCTGTTTATTTCTGTTCCAGTGGCAAAATAGGACCAGGGTAAAAGCAGAGGATAATACAGAAAATCAGAGACTGGAAGGGAAATTGAACGTGAAATATTTTGAAAGTCCCATTTTCCACAGGTGAAACACGTTTCCTTTGGAAACCTCTCAGAGGAGATCAACTCTGATGTTTGGAGCAGTTTTTCCTTCTGATTTTTCAGCAGCACCTGGATAAATCTCAGCTGGACATTCCCATCAGGATGTGCCAGAGCATTACCTAACCTGGGGTGTCTTTAACTCAGGAAGGAGTAAATCCTGCTGGAATTGTGTGACCCCCCACTCCTGAGTCCTGCCCAGCTGTGAGCTCCCCAAATCCCTTGGAGAAGATCTCCAGAGGGTTAATTTAGCTGGAGATGTCCTCCAGACCCAGCTCTTGTGTCCCTGTTGTTGCTCAGGATGCTGCTCCCCTATTTTGGAGCTTTGCCTCATTTTTTCCTGGTGATCCCAATTCTGCAGCCCCATAGAGCTTGAGGATTTTTTGGGGCTGTGGACAGCAGAGCTGCAATCCTGTTTTCCCAATGTTTTCCCAATGCTGTGGAGCTGCAATCCCATTTCCCCAATGTTTTCCCAATGCTGTGGAGCTGAAATTCTGTTTTCCCAATGTTTTCCCAATGCTGTGAAGTGGTTCCTGCTGCCATCTAATGGTTCTGACAATTAATATCCAGCAGGGAGGGCCTGGCAGCAGGAGGACACAGAACCCAAAACACAGCTCAGTGTCCCTGAGGTGACACTGGGCACAGGGAGAAGGACAGGGACAGATTCCTATTGCAAAGATTAGGACAAGCTCCTTAGGGATGATGCTTGTGGTATCAGCAGCTCTGCTCTTCCTGGGGCAGGGGGAACACACTCAAACTCTGAAATGTATGGATAAGGGAAAATCCTGATAATATCCTGAGCTGGAAGGATCCATAGGATCATCAGTGCAACTCCTCGCCCTGCACAGCCCCCAAAATCCCAGCCTGTGCATCCCTGGGTGTGCTGCATCCATCCCAGCCCTGCTGAAGCTCTGGCAGCCTCGGGGCTGTGCCATTCCTGGGGAGCCTGGGCAGTGGGATTCACACCCCAGTGCCAGGGAGAGACCTCAAACCACAGCTCCTGGTGTGGTCCCAGCCTGCAGATCCACACAGATCCATCCAACACACACAGACAGTTTTCCAGTTTCCCAGTTTCCCCATTTTCCAATTTCCCAGTTTCCCAGTTTTCCAATTTCCCAGTTTCCCAGTTTTCCAATTTTCCAGTTTCCCAGTTTGCCACTTTTCCAGTTTTCCAATTGTGCAGTTTTCCACTTTTCCAGTTTCCCAGTTTTCCATATTTCCAGTTTTCCAATTTTCCAAATTTCCAGTTTTCCAGTTTTCCAAGAGGGTTCATTTCCTCCTCTGGCTGAAAACAATGCAAGGGGAGCAGGACTCAGCATTTCTGAATTCAGCTGAGTTCAGCTCAGTTCAGCCCTGGAGCCTCTTAACCCTTTAGCTGTGGGATGGAGCAGAATTCCCAGGGCAGCAGCAGCAGCTTTGGATTGCCTGGTGTTGAGAAAAGTCAGAAAGGGCTTGGAGGTGGAAGAAAATTCCTGAGTGAGGGCAATAAATGAGAAGAAAGATCTCAAAGCCAGGCCAGGCTGGCTGCACTCAGGGACTGGCCACACCAGTTTGGCTGTGAAAACCTTGAGATTTCCCTGTGTCCTCAGCCATGCATGAACCCCCCTTCCCCAGCTGCCAAAAAATCTGGGAAAGGCTGTCCCAGCTCTCGGGGCTGGAGGTACAGGAGGCAGGTTCTCCAGGTGTGCAGCCCCAGGGGTCCTGCATTGCTGGAGGGGGCAGGTGCTTATCGCTGCTCTGTGCCCGTTTGAGGGGGTGAGAGCCAAAGCAAAGCTCTGGAATGAGGAAATGTCCCCGAGGAAATGTCCCCTGTGCCGGTGTCGCAGCCCTGCCCCTCTGCGATCGCAGAGGGAAGGAAAGCTCTGCTCCATCTCACACCGAAGTGGGTGCCCTCACCCATAGTAGAGGATCAAACCACGGACCGAGAGTTTCTCTGGCCTCAAACGAAACCTTTCATGTTGTTTTTTTGTTTGCTTTTTCCTCCAGCGAAGCCGAGTCTGGGCTGACTTCCTTTGCTTTCAGGTTCAGTTTGAAATAACAAGCTAAAAAATCCACGAGGCTTCGTTTTTGAACCTGCCAAGGAATGGGCGACCTCGGAAAAAAACAGAAACGTCGGGAAAGCTCCATGTTAACAGCTCCATTGTTTCCAAGAGGAAAAACCTCCCTGTGATTCCCTGCGCCGCGGACTTTAGCCGGGATGCACAAATACTGCTGGGTCCACAGATCTCTTGTTGTGCGCTCCCGTATTTTGCGCTTTGGCAGGGAAGAAGGGCGGCTCGGAGCTGGAATTCCCGCAGGGAATGCTTCTCCCGGGATTTCGCTGTCGGACTGAAGGTCCCCAGCTCCAAGGAGCGCCGGAGCTGCGAGCAGGACACAGGTGAGGCTGGAATGGGAGAGTTTGGGGCTGGAACAGACACGTCGTGCCCATGGAAAAACCTCCCTGGAATAGTTTCCAGGCGAAGGAGGCGCCTGGGAATTCCTGTTTATAGCGCAGCCCTGGGTAACTGCTTGACCTCTGCTGGGAAGAGGAGGTTCCCAGGATGATAAGGAGCTCTTGGAAGGAATTCCTTCCCTGGTGTGAGGGAGTGGCAGCGCTGGGCACGCTGGCGAACACGTCCGCAGCCCTGGCAGCTCCATCCCGGTTCCCTCGGGGCTTGGAGAGGCTGGAATTTCACCCGGGAGGGAAGCGGAGCTGGGAGCAGGTCAGTGTGTCCCCTCCTGTGCCCTTTGTCCCGGCTGAGCAAACACTGCTGCTGGCTGGAGCAGTGGAATTCCTCTGGAATTCCAGCCTGAGAGGAGTTTGGGCATTTTGGAGGCTGTGACAGGGCGGGGAGGGACAGGTTGGGTTTGGGTCCTTTGGGATCGGAGCTGGGGTTGGCAAAGGGGACTTGGTGCAGGGATTTGGTGCCAGCCCTGCAGAGCTCGGGGGCTGTGGCAGCTCTGTCCCCAAGCCCGGGGGCCACTCTCATCCCAGGGAATTGTGGCACTGGGATTGCAAAGGGAGCAGAGCCCCTGGAGAGATGGCACAGGCAGAGAGCTCCCTCTGGAACAGGCTGAGATCCCAGGAAATATTCCATATTTTTCCAGGGAGTCCAGGCTGCAGCAGCAGCAATGGGAGATCTCCAGGTTTTTTTGGGAAGCACAGAGGTAGGAAGTGCAGTGAGAGGTTTTCAGCTTGCTGGCCAAAAGGCAAATTCCAGTTCAGGTCAAGCAGGAGGTGACATCTTTGCTTGTACAGGGATGGGTTTGGTTGCTATGTTATCAAGGTAGAGTTAAAAATAAAAAGATATTTCACAACCCCAAAGGAAGACATTTGTATTAAAAAAAAAAAAATTAAAACTCCTATTTTGTTGATTAAAAAAAAAAAAAAAAAGAAATTCTTCTGTGTAGAAGAAATTGATGATAATTGGTGAGCAGAAACTGCTAAAACCAGGAATCTTCTTCTTCATTCTGCCATCCCCACAGCTGGATAATCCTCATGCTTTGCTTTAGGGGCACTGCAGTTGTGCCAAGCACAGGAATTGTCTGGTGAGAAATTCCCTCTCTGGATCATGGAATCATAGACACCACCAGGTCTGGGTTAAACACTTTAAAATTTACCTCTGTTCATGGGTAGGAACACCTTCCACTGCACCATTGTGCTCAGGTCCTCATCCAACCCAGCCTAAATCACTCCCTGGATTAATTATTCCCCACTCTGGAGAAGTTCAAGGCACTGCCATGGTTTGGGATGCAGCCTGGGAGAGCTGCAATGCTCCTGGAGCAGCCCCAGCACACAAATCCCTGCACTGCTGGCACTGGCTGGTTGCTGGAGTAAAAATCCAACCCTAAACCCCCTCCCAACCTGCAAGTTCTCTCCCTAAACCTTTTATTTTGCAGGGGCTGTGTTGCTGTTTTCCAAAGATGCTCTGCAGACCACCCACAGCACAGTGAGCCCTCCCAGCCCTCCCAAATCCTGACCCTGAGGGCTGGGGATGATCTGAGGATGTGAGGGAGGAAGGAATGAGGCTCATCCTCACCCTGGGGTACCCGAGGGATCCTGCACAGCACCCAACCCATTCCTGCCAGCGCTGGATCAGGGATTTGGACAGCCCTGAGCTCAGGAGTGCCCACAGTGCCCAGGCTGCAGGAACTCACCTGGATGTAGCTGGCAGAGATGCCCGTGGTGCTGCCAGCTGCCCCCACGGTGCCAAGGGAAAAGCAGCGGGCAGGGAGGAGCTCCAGGATCACAGGCAGCCCTGGATGGAGGATGCTGGATGGGCCCCAGCTGGACATCCCCACAGGTGAGCCCTGGAACAGCTCTGCCTGTGGAACTGGGGGAGATCAGCTCGGAGGGAGCAGCTGGGAGCTGGGCAGGCTTGGCAGAGCGAGGGACTCCCGAGGAGCAATGCCAGGAATGTGCCATGTGGGATGGGCACTGCCCTCCTGGAGGCAAAGGCAGCCTGGAGAAAAGGAGGCTCAGGGGGGAACTTGTGGCTCTGCACAACTCCCTGACAGGAGGGGACAGCTGGGGGGTCGGGCTCTGGGAACAGGATGAGAGAAAACAGTCCCAGGTTGCACCAGCTTTGGATATCAGGAAAAATTTCTCCATGTAAAGACTTTTCAAACACCAGCACAGCCCATCCAGGGGGAGCCCCCATTTATAAGGCAGATGTGGCACTTAGGGACATGATTTAACCTGGCCTTGGCAGTGTCAGCTCTGTGGCCAGACCCGATGCCCTTAAAGGCCTTTCCAGCCCTCCCTGATGCCGTGGCTCCAACCCCAGCCCTTCCCTGAGCCCGTGCCCGCCGCCCCCGCCGTGCCAGTGCCCGCTCAAAGGGGACATTGTGCATTGTGGCCCTGCCCCTGCCAGCCCCTGCCAGCCCCCTGCTGCTGTCACTGCACACATGGGCTGCTGCCTGGGCACCCCCTGGCACCAGGACCTGGCGCTGGGATGCACAGGTAAGGTGCCTGTGGGGCTCTGCTGTGCCACTGGGGCTGTGGCTGGCTCCTTCTATCATGGGATGGGACCCCTGGGGGACATTGGCTACTTGGCTTTTCTGGGATGGCTCCTGGTGCTCTCTCCTCTTGGATTAGGGTGTGTAGGGAGTGGGGCAGGACATTTTGGCCATGGAGGGGACAGGGTGACTCTGGGATTGGTTCATTCTCATGCTGTTGGCTTTTTGGCCACCCTCCCTGCCCAGGAACCCCCCAGGCACAGCCCATGGGGTGCTGGCATCCCCCAGGGCACCATTTCTGTTGCAGTGAGCTGGAGGAGGGACGTGGCTCAGGGCCAGACGCTGTGGCCACGTGTGCCCAATAGAGCCAGGGCCAGAAGGTGCCCTGAGCAGGCAACCCTGGAGCCAGGAGTGCAGCCCTGAGTGCTTGGACCTGTGTCTGGCTCGGGGCTGGAGCTCTTTCCTGCCCACTGTTACAAAATATTTTGGCACTGAGGAGGTCAGTGAGTCACTGGCACAACTGGGAACAGCTCCCCAGCTGCAGTTTCAATTGGTGCCTTGAAGAAAAAAAGCTCCCAGTTCCCTTTCTGAGCCTGGCTCAAATGAAAACAAACACTGAACCCATGACAGCAACCAGAGCAAGCCCTGGCCCCTTCCTGGCTCTGGGCACCCATGGACAGGCTGTGTCCTGCTGCTGGCACGAGCAGTGTCCCACCTGCCACCTCCTGTGACACCTCCCATGGACACCTCTGGGGCAGGGAGAATCCTGCCAGGGATCCAGACACCTCTGCCCACCCTCTGTGTTCCCCAGGTGAGGAGTGTGAGTCCTGCTGGCCCCACTCCCCTGAGCCCCTGCCCCACTGGCAGCGGGGACAATGGTGGTGGGACACGAGCATGGCACCAGGGACCAATCTCCAGAGAACAGCACCAGGGATGCATCTTCAGGGAATGGCATCAGGTACTAATCCTCATCCCCATCCCCATCCCCATTCCCATCCCCATTCCCATTCCCATCTGTCCTGGTGTGAAGGTGTCTGCCAATAAAGGCAGAAGATTCTCTTTGAAATGGAGAATGGAAACCCCCTCTCTCCTAATTATTATCATAATTTGGAAATTATGGGGCTTTCAGGCAAAGATGTGGGAATTAGGAATAAGAGTTCTTCACTAGGAAAATTAAAATAGAAATACAGCGTTACAAAGAACAATCCCAAACACTGCCAGAATCAGAATCCAAGCTGGCACCCATCAGTCAGTCAGGGTGGTGGCACAGTCCCATTCCATGGTGCTGCATCCTCCTGCAGTGGCAGATGTGGCTCAGCTGGAGCAGTGCTCCTGGAGAAGGTGCAGTTTCCTCTGAAGCTCCAGGGATGATGTGGAAAGGTCTGGTTTTCCTCTGGAATCCAGTGGGAAGAAGGTTTCTTGGTGTCCAAAATCTCAATTTTTATCTGGGTAGGAAAGGCTTGGCTCCTCCCCTGGCTGGAGCATCTCCCAGTGGGATGATGGAATTTTATCAGTCATGCACTGGGACTCAGTGGCCATGAACAGGAGATATCTCCTGGAGGGAGGATGGAAAAATAAAGATGATTGCCCAGCTGGTTTAAAGATGGCCCATTAGCAGATAATGTGTGCCAGGAGATCAGGGTCAGTGCCACACCCAGTTTGAAACAATGGCCCATTAACAGGAGATATCTCCCACAGGGATAAGAGTCACTGCCACACCCAGTTTTAAACAATGGCCCATTAACAGGTGATACCTCCTGGATGAAGGGTGGGTCATGGGAAAGATAAAGATGATTGCCCAGCTGGTTTAAAGATGGCCCATTAGCAGATAATATGTGCCAGGAGATCAGGGTCACTGCCACACCTGGCTGCAGCAGATGGGGACAGAATTCACATTTCTGGCCACATCAACCCAACACACCATTTCCATCCCCATTTCCAGGGAATGGCACCAGGGACCCGTCCCCAGCCCTGCCAGGACACTGGAATGGGAGAAGGACAGGGAGGAGTGGAGCAATGGCAGGAGCTGGCTCAGATTTTGTTCTGCCTCTCCCTCCTTTCACTTCCCTTCTCTGTTTGCCTTATGTGGGACAGAGCTGCTACAAGAAATGTTAAGACTTTGTTAAATGTATTTTTCTTTCAAAAGCAAAACTTATTCATGACCTGTACAGCCTTTGCCTGTTCTTTTCTAATTGCTGACTCTACATATGAATTATATTTCTCTAAATAAGAATTCTTATTTCTGCATGCAAATACCAGTTTATTTGAGTGTCTTAGGAAATACCAATTTATTTGAGTGACTTAGGAAATACCAATTTATTTGAGTGACTGGCAAAGGTGGCTCAATAAAAAGAACTGTAGAGCAGAATTCTGGTCAAAGAAGTGACTTTAAAAAGCTGCTGCACATTCCAGCTCCACATTTCCAGGTATGTGCTTATCTTAGAAATCCAGTCTGATTACTGACAAAAATTGGGGTTTAATCTGGTTATCCCTCCATGGCCAATGCAGCTGTGGAGGAGCAGGGCTGGAATTTTGTGTGCCTCAGCTTTCATTAACATAATTAGCAGCTCAAGTTGCAGGCCCTGAATCCTTTATGGCAATAGTTGATGGTGTGTGGAGCAGGGAAAATGCTGCTTGGATTTTGGATAACCACCAGAGCAGGCAGGGGAGAAAATCTCATTTTCATTTTCAAATTTTTGAACAAAGAGTTTTGCAAGGCCTTGGCTCTCCTGTGCTGGGAAGTTGAGGCTTCCTCAAAAAAAAAAAAAAAAAATTGCTGTTGGGGATTCACCCTTTAAAACAGATCTGCTCATCTGAGGGTCTGTGAAAGGAGGGAAAATTCCCTCACTCCAGAGCTACTCCAGCACTGGAAAAAAACCCCAAAATCAATGAAATGATGGAGTTAGACCCTATCAATCCCATGGGTCTCTCCAACCTTGAGCAGACTTTGGGGTGTTTCCAGACCCACACCATCCCTAGCCTGGCCTCCTGGTGCTCCTGAACATCCCAGAGCTCTTCCAGAGCATTCCCAGCAGCTCTGCTGTGTCCCCTCCTCTCCAGGGAAGGCAGAGCAGAGCAGCCCCATTCCTGAGGCAGGACATGGCTCCCCAGACCCCTCTGTGGCACTGCTGGCTCTCAGGGACACCTTCCCACCAGGTAAGGATCTGTCTGGGAGGGTCTCACACATTTCCTGGGCTGCTTTGGGTCTCATGTGGGCTGAAGGATGAGGATGGGCTGGGGTTGTGTGGTTTGAGCATCCAGCCAAGCTGGGGGCTCTGCTGGGCTGGCAGAGGTGGCTCTGGGTGGCAGGGCTGGCTGGCTGGGGTGTGGGTGGCAGAGGTGGCTCTGCTGGGGTGGCAGGGCTGTCTCTGGGTGGCAGGGCTGATTCTGGGTGGCAGGGCTGGCTCTGCTGGGCTGGCTCTTGGGTGGCAGAGGTGGCTCTGGGTGGCTGGGCTGGCTCTGGGTGGCAGAGCTGGCTCTGCTGGGCTGGCTCTGGGTGGCAGAGGTGGCTCTGGGTGGCAGAGGTGGCTCTGGGTGGCAGGGCTGGCTCTGCTGGGGTGGCAGAGGTGGCTCTGGGTGGCAGGGCTGGCTCTGGGTGCCCTTTAACTTTCCTCTCATCCTCCTCTTTCCCTTCCCCAGAGATCTCTCTCTCCTTCTCCGTCGAGAGCCGCTCCTCGGGGGGCCGCAATTCCCAGCTCCAGGAAGCTGCCAGGAAGAAGCTCTGGGCTCTGGAGAGCGATGACAGAAGTGTCTGTGCCCTGTTCAAGGTACAAACCCCATGCTGGGATGCCCCTGGAATGGTGGGAGGTGTGCTGGGGTACCAAACCCAGCTGAGGAGCTCCTCCAAGGTCACTGCAGGGGACTCTGGACAGGAATGGAATGATGGGGGAAATGAACTGATGGCAAGTGAGAGGCAAAGCTGAGCCTTGTGTTGTTTTGGGGGATCTGAGCCTAAACAGGAATTCACAGGGCTGGAATAACCAAATCCATGTCCCTGCTAGAACTCTGGACAGAGTTCTCAGGTTGGATTTTATAGAAATAAACCCCAGCTCAGAGAGCTGGGCTGAACTCTCTTCCCTGCTGGATTTCAAGGCTCCAGGACCATCCCTTGATGCTGCTTTGTTTCCCTGGGCAGGAGCTCTCAGCCAGGCTGGTCTGCATGCAGGCACACGAGGGTCGCTTCCTCCTCACCTTCAAAACCCTGGAGGAAGTCTGGAAGTTTTCCACATATCTGACTTTAGGTAATGTTGCCAAGCTCTGAACAGATCTTGTGTGTGAGAAGGGTTTTTGGAGAAGGTGTTGCCTGACACTACAGAATTGTAATGTTCAGGGTGGACAGTGAGAATATGAAATACAGAACTTTGCAATCTGTTTATGAAATCTCTGTTTGCATCAGTGAGAACCAGGAGGACTCATTTTGGGGAATTTTGGAGACAAAATTAGAAGCTTTTGGAAATCCCCAAGACTCCTGCTGCTCAGGGATGGAGGTGCTGATCCTGATGCCCCTTTTGGCTTCTCAGGGTACGTGGGGCCCTGCCTGGAGCAGCTGCTCTTTGCCCAGGAGTTCTGGCTGGACTGTGCCCTGGTGGAGGACACTGAGCTCAGGGTCACCATGGATGAAGAGCACCTGGCCACCATCTACATGGATCTGCTCCTCCAGGAAGGTGTGATGGGAATGCACATGGAATTCCTGAAACCCTGCAGCAGGGCTGTGCTGGATCACTGATGCACTAATCTCTGACTCTCTTTCTCTCTCTACAGGGAACTTTTTCTCCAGGGCAGTGCCTGGCACCTGGAAGTCAGAGCAGGAGGGAGAGGAGAATCTGCAGCTCTGCAGGAACGAGCTGATCCATGTGAAGAGTGTTGGACAGGATTCCAGATGGGAAGGGATGTCCCTGCTGACAGGGCAGCGAGGCTTGGTGGCCCTGACAGCTCTGGAGCCAATAGCTCAGCCCTTTTATCAGTAAGTGGTGAATTAAAATCCTCAAACCAGGATTCTTTCCTGATCCTGATGTGTGACTGGCACCAAAACTGGCTGGGAAACACAATTCCATGAGGATATTTCCAGGAGGATCCACATTAGGCATAAAGGCTGGAATCAATGCAGTGCTGTCAATGGGACACAGCAAGGACATGCTCCCACTTCAGATGGGGTTTTTGTAAGGTGTTGATTTAGGTCATACATGAGGTTATTTCTGATTAACAGATGAAGAAGTGGCTGAAAAAAATTAGGTAATGCCAGCCAAAGTGGGGATTCAATTGGTCACCTGGCTGAGCTTTCTGCCTTGGAGGAATCTTCCTTAAAGATGGGAAATTTGTCCTGCTCTTCCCCTGTGGTGTGACCCATCCCTGGAGTGGGCCTGGGGTCAGGAGTGCTCTCAGAGAACCAGTGAGGGTCCCTTTTGCCTTGCAGGTGGTTCTTGAGGAATTATGCTGTGAGCTTTGGGCTCTCCCAGGAGATCAGTGGGACGAGCTCTCAGGCCATTGGTGAGTGACCCCTGTGCCAGGCACTGTCCCAAAACCTGGGTTTGGCCACAAATGACCACAAATCCTGGGCCTGAGCCCACTGCAGGGGCTCCAAGGGAATGCTGCACATCTGGACTCTCTGGAATGCAGATCAGAAATTGCAAACCAAGTTTTGGGGAGCACAGAGAGCTGCTGGTGACACCCTCCTGCCGCTGGGTTTTCCCTGTCCTACTTCAATTTTGTGTTTCTTTGAATTCTTTCAGGAGGAAGGTTTCAAATCATGAGTGTTCCCATGAAACCTGTGCCCAGCAGCCAGCCCTTAACCCCAGTCCAGCCCAGTCCAGCCCAGTTCAGAGCAAGCTGGACCCAGGAGCTCCCTGCAGGTGTGACTTTGTCACGTAGGGACATTTGCCCTGTCCAAGATTTCACTCCTGGCAGAGTTGAGATAGGACAGTGTCTGTGAAAATCCATATTTCCAGTCACCCTCCAGCCTGCAATTTGCAGAGGTGTGGAGTTTATCCATCCCTCTTTTATTTTGTATTATAATCCTCTTCTCAAGGAGAAATGGTGCAGAGAAATGAATCCAAGATCACAATAAATCTTAGGGGGGAGAGAGGCAGCCCTCTCCAGATGGAATCAGCTTCTCCTTGCCCAGATCTTTTCCAGTGAGGAGGTTTTAGCAGGGATCTCACTGAAACTCATTTTTTTGCCAGTCAAAGGCAGATGCATTGCCACCAAGGAGCACAGAGGAGCAGCGTGGGATGAGCTGAGCTTCTCCAAAGGAGACTCCATAGAAATCATTGGCTTCTTCATCCCTGGGCTGCCCTGGTTTGTGGGCAAATCCCTCAGCACTGGCAGCACTGGCTTTGTTCCCACCCAGCACGTAAATCCTGAGGCTTGTGAACCTCTGTGAGTTTATTTAAATTCAATTCTGGAAAAAAAGGGAGGGGAGGCTCCAAATCTCACCCCAAGGCTGTGTGAGAGCCTAGGACAGGTGATTTCCTTTGCAGTACCACAGGAGGGTGGGTTGGAGGTGTGAGCAGAGCCAGGCTCTGCTGCAGCCCAAAGAAATTGGATTTCACCTGCCTCAGGTGATTCTTGGAGAGGAACAGATCCAGCCCTGGGCTGAGTTTGCTTCAGTTTGTCCTAGAAATGTCTTCAGTTTGTAGCTCTGAGGCTGACAAGGATGGGGAGAGCATTCCCTGCTGAGGAAACCAATCCTGCTTTCCTTCCTCCTGCCCCTGGATGTGGAGGCAGAACAGCCACAGGCACAGAGCAGAATTCCAAACCCTCCCAAGGACACAGCAAGAGCTGTCCATGGAGGGAGGTGATAAATCCCACCCTGACTCGGGCACTTGCCCATCCCAAAAAGCTTCTTCAAGAGTGTGAGGACAAGGTTTTAACCAAGCTCTGCTGGGCTTTCCTCTCTCAGACTCACTCAAGGTGAACTGTAGCCCTTTTTACTGGCACTCCAGGAGGGACAGAGCAGATCAGGTGATATCCCATGGCTTCTGGATTCCAGAAAAGACCAATAGGTTCTTTTCTCTGGTACCTTTCTGGTCCTTCATGGAGAACCTGGATGGGGAAGGTGCCCAAAATCCTGTGTTCATGTGCAACAGAACTTCTGTGGTGGGAGGAAG
Organism: Erithacus rubecula; assembly: GCF_903797595.1. NCBI lineage: Eukaryota > Metazoa > Chordata > Aves > Passeriformes > Muscicapidae > Erithacus > Erithacus rubecula. The sequence goes on along the minus strand of NC_136668.1, from coordinate 16,168,015 downwards.
AGAAGGAATGGGAAAACATCCCATCCCATTATCCCATCCCATTAACTGACCCCTCTGACTCTTTTCTCCTGCCCCACCCCAGGGGAAAGGGCTTCGTGTTTCTGAGTGAAGAGGAGAAGTCCCCAGTCCTGCAGGTGCCCTGCAATGGTGACGAGCAGCACTTTGTCACCCTACTGGGGGACCTGGCACACACTGACATCACCTCTGTGTACAGGCTGGGTGAGTGTCCCCTCCCCTTCTGTCCCAGCCCCTGCATCCCCAGGGAGAGCTGGAGAGCCCCAAGACCATGGGAATGCAGAGAATGCAACTGCTGAGGTGGAGGTGGCACCAAACCTGTGCTCAGCCTGGTGCTGGAGGTGTCCCCAGGAGTGACCCTGCCATGCTGGGTTTTGTAGGGACCTTCTGTGCTCCCAGGGCAGCTCCTGAGCTGGGATTCACCCTGGCAGATGCTCTCTCCACTGAGCCTGGCCTGCAGGACCTGGGTCAGGATTGTTCTCTCTTCTGGCTGGGTGGCTTTGGGACTTCAGCTGATCTCTGCACATTGACACCCACCAAGGATTTGGGGTTTTGTTTTCTGTTTGTCTCTTTGTACAGCTGGCTTTGAACCCACAGCTGCATTCCCACAAGTGCCACCAGGTGAGTGTGAGGAGGGGACAGAGGGGGAAGCTTTGGTGGTGACTTCTGAGGGTGAATTTGGAAACATCAGAGAATGGTTTGTGTTGGGAGGACCCTCAAAGCCCATCTATGCCCACCCCCTACCATGGGCAGGGACACCTTCCACTAGCCCAGGTTTCTCCAAACCCCATCCAACCTGCCCTTGGACACTTCCAGGGATGGGGCAGCCATGGGAAGAATTTCTTCCTGACCCCACAATGGTTTCCCTGTCCCTTCCAGAGGCTGCTCTCCATGGCAGTACAGAAACCCAAGTGCTCCAGTCTTGGGAGGAAATCAGTGACTGGGCTGCCAGCAGCAGCTCGGAGCTGTCCAGCCCAGGCAGTGAGACAGCCCCTGCCACGCTGGAAGATGTTCTCCTGGACAAGCTGGATGATTTGGATTATCCCAAATTCTTCATCGACCTCAATGCTGGACACATGGAGGATGCTGATGTCTTTGACCCCATGTTGACCTTCCTCAACCAAGACAGTTTTGTGCCCAGTTTTCAAAGCTTTTATGATCTCAGCTTTTCCTTTCTCCACTCCACTTTCTATGGTTTCTCTGATGAGGATGAGCTGGTCCTGTACCTCGAGACTTCCCGGAACTGGGCCAAGAGGACTCACTCAGTTTGGGCTCACGTCAGGCTCTGTTTCCTCTTGGGTAAACTCTGCATCAAGAAGGTGAAGCTCTCCCAGGCCCGGGTGTACTTTGAGGAAGCCATGAGTGTCCTGGACAGGGGTTTTGGGGACCTGCCCCTGCTGGCAGCTCTGCACATCAGCCTGGCCTCCATCTACCTGAAGCAGAACATGAAGCACAAGTTCTCCTCCCTGCTGGGGAAGACAGTGACCCTGCTGGTGTGCCTGCCTGGCCGCTCCTTCAGCTGGGAGAGCGAGCTGGAGCTGCTGATGTACGTGCTGAGGGAATCCATCGCTGTGCGCAACGCTCCGCTGGAGGCGCGGAGCTGCTTCCTCGTCGTCAGACTCCTGCTGCAGCTGGGCAGGACTGAGGAGGTGCTGCCCTTTCTGGAGCATCTCCAGTGTCTCAGCAGCACCTGGCTCAGCCCAGGCAGCCGTGCCGGGCCGCTGGACGCCGCCGCCACCTTGGGCTGCCTGTATGACAAGAAGTGCCTGCCCAACCTGGCGCTGGCCTGCGTCAGGACCTTCGCTGCCAGCAGCACCAAGGGGACGCCCACGCCCATCTGGAGAGCTGGCTTCATCCTCCAAAGCGCTTCCAAGCTGGTGGGGAAGCAGCTGCACAGGAGCAGCATCCCAGCAGTGGCTTGTCCGTACCTGCAGCAAGCGCTGCGGTCCTGCCGCCACAGCAGGGCGGTGGCCGCGCAGAGGACGCTGTGCGCCGTGCTGTCCCGGCTGCTGCTGCAGCACGGGCGGCTGGACGGGGCCGTTGCTTACGCAGCCAGGGCTGCAGGGCTGGCCGTGCTGCTGGGGCAGGACGAGGCCTTTGAGTCCTCGCTGGCCCTGGGCTGGCTGCACCTGCTGCAGCAGCAGCCGGGCCCGGCGGACGCCGTGCTGCGGCGCTGCCTGCGCGGCCAGGCCGGCGAGGCCCGGGCCGGCGCCGTGCACAACCTGCTGGCCATGGCCCTCAGCGGCCAGGGCAGGCTGCAGGAGGCCGCAGAGAACTTCCTGAGGGCCCTGCACAAGGCCAAGGAGACGGGCAGCGGGAGGAACCAGGCGGTGGCCCTGGCCAACCTGGGCCAGCTGAGCCTGGCGTGCGGGGCCGCCCAGCTGGCCGAGCTCTACCTGCTGTGGGCAGTGCGGCTCTTTGCCCCGCTCCAGGGCCACCAGCAGCTGGACACAGAGCTGGCACAGGTGCTGCTGTGGCTGGCACAGGCCATGGTGGACAGGCAGAGGACGGGAGATGCCAAACTCTGCTATGAGCTGGCGCTGGGCTTCGCCCTGAAGTGGCAGAACCTGAGGAGTGAGTAGAGAGAGGGGAGCAGGGCAGTGTCCACCCTGCTGGGTGCCCAGAGCTGTGCCCTGACCTGTCCTTCTCCCTGGCACAGGTCAGCTGCACGTCACCGAGCGTCTGTGCCATTTCTACAGCAGAGTGTGCCCCGACCTGCAGGCCTGCATCACCTACCACGAGCACTGGGCATCCCTGGCACGGCAGCTGCAGGACAGGCAGCTGGAGGGCAATGCCAGGCAGGAGCTCAGCCAGCTCTACCAGGCTTTGGGCACGCCTGAGTGAGTGCCTGGGGCTGCTGGATGCTGCCAGTGTATGGTGGTTTGAGCAGGGTGGGAAGGGGTGTGGTGGCTCCACCTGCCTCTAGTTCTGGTTCTGAGATTTATGAACTGTCCTTTTGCTCTTTGAGCAGCTCAGTGTCAACCAGAGCTGAGCAAATGTTGTCCCAGACAGAGCTGGATTCTGGCCAGACACAGTTCTCCAGGAGACACCCAGCCTTCAGCAGAGTGACAGGGAATTCATTGCTTCCTTTGGAAGCTCATCCCAGTGATTAATCACCCCTCCCCAGTAAGAGCAGGCTCCTTATCTGCTCTTTGGGTAAGGCTGGCTCCAGCCTCAGGCTGCCAAGGCTGCCCTTCCTATATTGCTGTGATATTGGGACTTAGGACCCACAGGAGCTGCTTAAAACCAGTATCAGCTCACCTTTAATCTCCTGCCTGACACCTGGGACTGATTAAATTGGCAGGAGAGGAGAGAAGGAGGCTGGGACAGTCACAGACCTTGATGGCAATCAGGTCAGAGGTGTGCAGAGCCAGGTCCCACTGCCAGAAGGACAAATGGACAGGGCTGTCCCCAGCTGGGGGTTCACCTCCCCAGCCAGGGCATGGTGAGTGCAGGGGGAAGGTATTTAGGGAGCAGATGTCTGTCATGTGAACGGTGCTATTTAGGATCACAAAGTGCTATTTAGGATCACAAAGCACCCCATTCCCTGGGCTCCCAGGACAGCTGGGACCTGGCTGCCAGCAGGAGAGACACCAAGCAATCAAACTGCCCTGGACACTGCTGGCTCTCCCTTCCCCACAGCCCATCCCACTGCCTGTCCCTGTGTCCTCCAGTGACCAGGGGCTGGAAAAGGGGCTTGGACATGCAGCCAGAGATCTCTCCATGGCTGCACAAGGGACAAACACCAGGCACAGCTGTGGGTTTGGGTGCCAGGTGCTGTCTGGGAGATGTAAGTACAAGCATTCCCTGCCTGGGAGCTGGGATTGGTTTTGGGACTCGGCTCAGGGAGGCAAATTGGGTTTGTGGGTGACCTGGATGAATCCCTCTTAATCACACAGGGGTGAGGAGCAGCCTGAGTGGGACCACTGGTGTCCTGAATTGCCCTAAGGTGTCCAAATGACCATTAAAACCTGAGCATTGAAGCATGGAGACTTCTCAGAGCTGGCAATGTCCCTTTGTCCCCAAACTTTGGTAACTACAGGAGAGAGCAGGGGGTCAGTGCCATGGGGAGGTGGCATGGGGACAGCTGAGAGTGTCCTGTGACTCCTCTGAAGTGACTTTTTTGCCTGTTGCCATCCCAGGGCTCTGAGACAATCCCTGGACTGCACCAAGCAGTGCCTGAGGATCTTCATTGACCTGGAGGAGGCTGTGAGGGCAGCAGAGGCCTGGCTGCAGGCAGGAAAGCTCTATTACCTTCTCCAGGAGGATGAGCTGGTGGAAATGTACTTCCAGGTATGGAGGGGGTGGCTGCAGCTGTCCCATGCACTCCCATCACAGCCTTTTGGGGCTGGAAAACCTGGAAGGGAAAGTTCTGAGCACTTCCAGCACTGCTGCTGCAGGGAGGAGCTCTTGCTTTACCCTCAGGCTCTGAATTTTCTCTCTTTCTCTCCATTCACGAAGTTTAGAGGATTTTGGGGTGAAAATCAGTGAATTCATTGAGTCAGAAAGGGATGTAGGAGTGCCAAAGGAAGCTGGAGGTGCCAAGTGACCAGCTCTTATTGAAATACCCATAAATAAAGGATAAGTGCCAGGGAAATCTTTGGAGTTGAAGACTTCTGGCATCTCTCCACCTCCAGCATTATTTTATCAGCTGAGCTGCAAAGTGGAAGAGCAGCTCCTAAAATTTGGGATTCATTTAATCACACCAATATCTCTGCCTTTCCAAATATCACTCCAGCCCCTTTTTTTCTTTCCAGGCAGGCATCCAGACTGCTCTGAAAGGGGACAACTTCTCCTTGGCCATGGATCTTTATGAGAAAGCAGGTGACACCTTCTTTAATGGCAGCCGGAACAGGGCCCGAGCTGTGGAGTTTTACAGGGTATGGAGCCCCCTGAGCATCTCTGTCCCTGTGTCCCCTCCAAAAGGATGGAGGGTGGAGAGGGATGGGGTGATCCTGAGAGTGCCAGAGCACAGGTTTGCAAAAAACCCCAGAGATCATTTGGGATTGGGAATGGGTTCCTTCCATGATAAGTCCTGGTGGTGTTAAGTGTGAGCTGGTCTCTGCTGGGTGCACCCAAGGAAGGGCAGAGATGTGAGGCTCAGGCCTTGAGAGCCTGAGTTGACTTACAAGGGAAAAAAAGGACAAAAAACTAAACCTGCAGTGCCCATCCCCTGCCTTGGTCCTTGTCCTGCTGCTCTGTCACCCCTCTCAGGCAGTGCTGATCCCTCCAGGAACCCTGAACTCACCATTCTCTCTCCTTAGGGAGGTGCTGTGCCCTTGGCCAGGAAACTCAAGGCCACCCAGACAGAGCTGAGGCTGTTCAACAAACTGGCAGAGCTGCAGATCAGCCTGCAGGGCTATGAGAAGGCTCTGGAGTTTGCCACGCTGGCAGCCAGGCTCAGCCTCAGGGTTGGTGAGTGATTTACACCCAAAAGTTCCTGGGAGTTACTGATTTCCACCCACTGGGCATTGGGAGCCACTGAATCTTGTGGGTGAGAACAACACCCATGTGAAAAGGGGATCTCCTGCTTTGCTAACTCTGCTGGACCCATTCTTACCCAAAGTTGTGACATCTTTTTAAGGCCATTTCCCTTTTTTTCAGCTGTGTGACAGCAGAAAGGTTTTGTTATCCCAGAGCACAGGAAGTCTGGTGGAAGCTGAAGACTGAGCAGTTCCTCTCTGCCTTGCTTCTGCTAAAATCCTCATCCCTTCCCATTACAGAAATAGTTTGGGTGGGCAAGATGCCATCCAACTTAAATGTCTGGGATGGGACCAGTCTTGTACCAGCCCCTTCCAGCACCCAAAAAATTTCCCCTGGCTGAATGATACTGCTGGGCCAATCTATCCAAGCTGTGCCATCAACAGCCCTGCCCATGGCTCTGTTTTCTCTTCTTCTCATGTCCCCAGGCTGCTGAGAAAATGCATCCAAAGTGGCTCAGCAGGGCTGGGGGCAGATTGAGCCAGATCAACAACTTTTCCAGGAGATCCATGGCAGGAGCTGGTTGATTCCACCTCTGTCTTTTCCAGATCCATTGTAGAACCTGGTTGATTCCACACAACATTTCCAGATCCATTGTAGGATGATTCCACCTTTTCCTATCTTTCCCAGGGGATCAGCTGCAGGACCTGGCTGGTTCCACCCCTCTCTTTTCCAGCACATCCACTGTAGGATCTGGTTGATTCCACACACACTTTTCCAGATGCATTGTAGGACCTGATTGATTCCACCCCTGTCTTTTCCAGGAGATCCACAGCAGGATCTGGCTGATTCCTCCTTTCCTCTCTTTCCAGGGGATCAGCTGCAGGATCTGGCTGATTCCATCCTTTCCTCTCTTCCCCAGGGGATCAGCTGCAGGATCTGGCTGATTCCATCCTTTCCTCTCTCCCCCAGGGGATCAGCTGCAGGATCTGGCTGATTCCACCCTTTCCTCTCTTTCCAGGGGATCAGCTGCAGGATCTGGCTGATTCCACCCTTTCCTCTCTTCCCCAGTGGATCAGCTGCAGGATCTGGCTGATTCCACCCTTTCCTCTCTTCCCCAGTGGATCAGCTGCAGGATCTGGCTGATTCCACCCTTTCCCTCTCTTCCCCAGGGGATCAGCTGCAGGATCTGGCTGATTCCTCCTTTCCTCTCTTCCCCAGGGGATCAGCTGCAGGATCTGGCTGATTCCACCCTTTCCTCTCTTCCCCAGTGGATCAGCTGCAGGATCTGGCTGATTCCTCCTTTCCTCTCTTCCCCAGGGGATCAGCTGCAGGAGCTGGTTGCCTTCCACCGCCTGGCCACAGCCTATGAGCTGCTGCACATGTATGAGATGGCTGAGGATTGCTACCTGAAGACCCTGGCCCTGCGCCCCCCCGTGCTGCAGAGCTCAGCAGAGGCTCTGTACTACTGCAAGCTCTACTGGCACCTGGGCAACCTGACCCTGCACAAGCTCAAGGTGAGGAGGAGCCTTCAAGGTGGCTTGGAGGGAGAGCTGAGGGTGGAGGTCACATCTGGTTTTGAAGGAGGAAAGAAGTGCTGGCTCTTAGCACCATTCCAGTGAAATCTGGTGCTGCCTGGAACCCCCAGGCTCTGCTCCATGAGCTCCAGTGAATCCCTTTCCTAACACCTGCTCTGTTCTTTCTGCTCAGGATGAACAGGATGCATCCTCCTACTTCCTGCTGGCCCTCGCTGCAGCTGCTGAGCTGGGAGACCAGGAGCTGCAAGCCCAGCTCCGTGCCAAGCTGGCTGCCATCCCCAGAGCCCCAGGGGCACCTGAGGACACACCAGGCTGTGCCACAGAGCGGCCACGGTGGCTGAGTGAAGGTGGCCACGTGGTGTGACCCATGGAGCCACCCAGCAGTGCTGTGCCAGGTCTGTGTGCTGTCCAGACCCAGCCCAGGGGACAGGAGAGCTCCTGCAGCGTGTCCTGAGGAGCTGGAAGGGTTTGGGCTTCTCATCCCAAGCATTTGGGACCCTGCCCTCATGAGGTGGCACAGCCAGGGCAGGATGCTGGAGCTGGTGGTGCGGCCTGGAGGGTTCAGCCCAGGATGGGGATGGGGACAGGTGCCATGTGCTGTCCCCACAGCTGCCCCACACCTTGGAGCAGCTCAGCCTGACCCAAACATGTTTGAAACAGCAGCTCTTTTATTTATGCCTGGGTTTTATCCTGTCTCTGATGACATCTCTGCCACCCTCCTCTCCTGTAAAATGCACCACCAAAGCTTTTGGCAGTGAGAGACAGAATTAGGGAAGTGAGGAGGAATAAAAGAGCTGGTCCAGTCTTATCTGGGGGCAGAAAAAAACTGCTCATGGGGAGGCAGAGCCCCAGCCCATCCAACCTCCAGGTCTAGAGCAGGAGCACAGGAACCGGGAGGTGCAGTGTCCCCATCCCTGGAGGTGCCTGAAGGCAGATGTGACATTTGGGGACACGGTTTAGTGGTGGGGGAACGGTCGGGCTGGATGATCTTCGAGAGATTTCCCAACCTGAGTGGTTCTCCCGGGCGCAGGGCAGGAATGTGCAGCTCTGAGTGGCCACCAGAGAGCAATAAATGCTCATTTTTGCGGCGAGAGCAGCTTCCTTCCAGAGCGCGGGCTGGGCTCTCACCCGGCACGGAGCTCCGGGAAGAAGGAGCGATTTTCCCAGCTGATCTCTTTGCTTTGGCAACCAGTGGCCATCTGTGGCTTCCCAGCCAGACCCTGCTCCCAGTCCCCTGCCCGTGCTGCCCTGCCTGGGATTGTTAAATGCAGAATATTTATTTCCTCCCTGAGTTCAACTTCCTCTTCCAATCCCTCCGAGGCGTTTGTCACCGGGGCAATGATTATTTACTGCTTGTTTATCCAGCAGCCTCAGACCCCAGCCCAGAGGAGGGAAATCTTCATCCTGCCTAAAACCCAGCCAGCTCAGGGCTCCCCAAAACCTTCCTGCCCACACCACTGCTGCTTGGTGCTCACCACGCCAGGGCAGGATGTTTTCTGCAGTTTTTCTTTTGGTCTAGATGGTTTTTAAGGACTCTCCCAACCACTTAACATTCTCTGGATCTTTTCACACACAGGGAAAAGCACAGACTCAGATCTTTGTGCCAGGAGGAAGATGGACAATTGGAAATGAGGTTGTGGGGAGGAGCTGGGGTGGCTCTGATTTAAACACACAGGCTCAGTGTCTGAGCTGGCCTAACTCAGGCCAGCTCCAGCAGTCAAACAGAGATGTTCTGATTTACAGGGACTCTGGAGCTGCTTGGAAACCAAATGTATCCTCTTTAAATCACAGCAAAAAACAAATTTTGTGGTGCATGAAGAGGGAAGAAAAGTCTTCCTCCTTGGGAGCATCCTATAAAAGATCTGCCTGCCCGCTCCCACGTGCTGAAATGAGAACTCAGGGTGGCCAGGGCTAATTAAAATTCGTAATACAGTGAAATTTAAAGCTGTTGTTCGTGTGTACCAAGTCCTGGGTCAGTGCACAAGGAAATATGAGGATATTCCATCCCTCCAGTTTTATGGGCAGAGAAATTTGGGGACTTTGTGCCAGAGGAGGTCACTGGGTGGTGGCTCAGCTCCTGTCACCCTCCACCCTGTCCAGGCTGGGGATGCTGTCCCTCATTTTGGGGCATCCTTTGGGACACAGCACCCTGGGGTGCTGAGGGGTGCAGAGCCTGCTCAGGGCAGTGCTGCTGCTCCAGGAAGGGAAGGAATGTGGGAACCCAGGAATTATCCTGCAGCACCAGCCAGAGGCAGAAATAGGGGAAAGGGAAGGGCTGGATCAAATCTCCTCTGACACCAGGTGTGCCCTGGCTTGTGACTCCTTCCTGAGCCACGTGTGAGTGCCTGTTCTGTGCCCAGGCCAGGAGTTTTCCTTCCTCCCTGCAGCCAGCCAGGCTGGAAATAGGTTGGAAATAGTCCTGGTGGGGGCCACGTGCAGCAGCACGTGCTGCTCAGAGCAGCACCTCCATTCCCAGCTCTCCCAGAGCTGCAGGACATCCCTGCTCTGCTTTTGGGGCTCCAATCCTTCCCCAGTTTGACCTTGCACTCCCAGTCCTGACATAACACCAGCACTGGCACTGTGATCCTGTGTTTGTTTAATGCCTCAGGGGGCCATTTAAAGCCTGGAATAACCAGGGGCTGGATTTCTCTCACATATGTTCATTCTTGGACAGTGGAAATACCAGGACAGGAATAATTCTTGCATCATCTGAGCTCTGGTGTGAGCCTCCTGTGGAATCAGGAGAAAGGAAATGCTGATAAATGGAAATGCAGAGAGCTGGATTTATTTGGGTTTTCATGGAAATGACTCTTTTTTTCTGCAGAAATGCAGCACCCAACAATAACAGTTGTTATCAGCAGACATTTTTTCATCATTCCTTCATGGCACAGTGGTGCAAACTGGGCTGGATGAGAGACCTGATGTGGAGGAGCAGCAAAGCTGAGGCAGAGATAAACCTGGAGCTCAGCTTATCTCAGAGGTGGCTGCTCCTCTCTGGGCAGCATCTCCTGGTGTTTCCTGGCTAGGTAATGAGGAGTTGGTAAACACCAGCTGTTCTGCTCAGCAGAGCTGGGGGGGAGTGTGTAAACTGGGTAATTTAGATTAAAAATCATTTATTTGCACAGCAACCTGCTTGTTCAGTGATAATTGGGCTCATAAATATGTATGGGAGGAGGAGGAGGAGCAGGGGCTGAGGCTGAGCCAGAGTCACCAACTGTGGCTGCAGGGGCTTAAATAACCTCTCCATCTCTGCACTGGGCTGTGTTGGGATGAAAACACCTGGAACAGGCCTGGGATTCCTGAAGTGCTGCCCTGAGAGCTCACCTTGCACCTGGGGGAAGGGAGGAGAGGCAGAGGAGCAGCAGGGAAGTGACTCTGGATGGAAAACAGGCAGGAAAAGTGGGAGAAAAGAGGCAGAAAAGTGGCAGGAAAACTGGCAGGAAAGAAGCAGGGAAAATGTGAGAAGAGAGGCAAGAAACTGGGAGGAAAGAGGCAGGAAAACTGGGAGGAAAGAAGTGGAAAAACTGGGAGGAAAGAGGCAGGAAAACTGGGAGGAAAGAGGCAGAAAACTGTCAGGAAAGAAGTGGGAAAACTGGGAGGAAAACTGGTGGGAAACAAGCAGAAAAAGTGGGAGAAAAGAGGCAGAAAATGTGGCACAAGAGTCTCCTCTCTGCACAGCACTGGGGACAAGTGTAGGAAGCAGAACAAGTGCCAGCAATTCTGTCACGCTGCAGGAGAGGGGAGGGAAATTAAAAAACTCTGAATTTGGCCATGGAGACTCTTGGAAAGCAGTCCAGGAATCAGGATGAACAGACAGAAATGAGCTCCTGAGCAGCAGATGGGTTGTGAGGAAGGAAGAATGAATCCTTACATAAGCAAACTCCCTCTGTGCTCTGGTTATGGGGTGTTTGTTTGCTTTTGCTGTTTTGTTTGGGTTTTTTGGATTTTTTTTCTTTCTTTTGCACCTGTTCTGACTGTGGCACTGGGGCCACACGAGAGCACAAACACATGTTGATTATAAATCCTACAACTGCAGGATTTCTGGGCTGGTTGTGGGGTTTAATCCTCCCTGGGGCACCCTCAGCTCCTTGCAGCTGATTGTTTAATAGCAACGCGATTTTTTCTTACCCTGTCTGAGATTTAAGCCAGGCTTGATCCCAAAGTATTCCTACAATATTAATCAGGTTTAAAAACCCTTTCCTCCAGTGCTTTGGGAAGGATTTCATTAATTCCTAGATGACTGCAGAGCATGAGGAGTCTCTCCTGGATTTCCCTGACCCATCAGAGGGGTTTTGGCATTTTTATCTCATGATGGGGCAGGATTTTGTGATGTGTCCCTCCTCTCTCTGAATTCCTCTCCAACTGGAAATCTCTTGATCTTGTATTTCCACCTGGAAAGGTACAATAGCTTAAGGGACACTTAGGGAAACCTCTGTTGGACACTCTGCTAATCCTACCGAACTTCTGCTGATTTATTTTTTGGCAGCAAAGCTCTTGCTTGTGGTGATGCCACAGCAGCTAAAAATTCCACTAAATTTTGCCCTGCTCACACTTTTTTTTTTTTTTTTTTTTGGGTGGCCGAGATGCTGCCAACACCCTCTGGCCCAAACCTGTGCGAATGGGTGTGAGAGAAGTCGGGGTTAATTAACAGCTCGTTAACATTTCCTGCTCTCCAGGGTAAAAAGGTCGGTACCTCGAGCAGCCTCGCAGACAGCGCAGAATTCCCAGCCCATCCCTGCCAAACCGCAGCTGCCATTCCTGTGGGATTTAGGCAAACGAGCCTTTCCCTTTTCCTTGCCCTCAAACAAGAGCGAGAGGTTTGGCTGATAGAAAATAAATAAATAAATTTGGCTGATACAAATAATAAACACGGGACTAAGGAGTGTCCCCGGGGCAGCTGCTGCTGTGGCACTGCCTGTCCCCCCTCCCCAGAATCTCCTAAAAATCCTCTTCATCTTGTCAAAATGGGATTTCTCCCAACATCTGGATTTCTGCCTTCCCAAAATCTGGCATGAAGAGCAGCGCTGGGGGAGAGGAAGGAGAGGGGGGCAGGAGGGAAAGGGGGGGACACAGCTGGCAGCTGTGGGGATGTGAAATTGCTCTGGCGATAAGTGATAACCATTACACCGAGGTTGTGTAAACACCTGAATTATCCTCAAATGGAGCTCCCAAAGTTCCTCCAGCGAGGCTCGGGGAGCTCCTCTGCTCCCACCCAGCCCAGAATTTTGTGTTCTCACTCTTGCAGAGCAGCCAGCAGCTCCTGGAGCCAAACCTCCCTTTGGGAGCCTTGCTGGGGGCTGGGGTCTGGGCTGGGGTCTGTGCACATTTCTGTGCCAGCATCCCAGAATCCCAGACTGGTTTGGGCTGGAAGGGAGCCTAAAACATCCCATCCCAGCCCTGCCCTGGCAGGTTCACCTTTCACCATCCCAGGCTGCTCCAACCCATCAAACCTGGCACTGCCAGAGATCAGGGGCAGCCACAGCTGCTCTGAGCACCCCGTGCCAGGCCCTCCATTTCTTCCTAATATTTAATTTAATTACTTCTCTTCCACCAGCTCAGTGCCAAAAGCTTCACTCTGAGGATGCAATTCTGCATTTTCTCCGTGTTTTCCTTTTTTGGGAAGGCTGGGGCTGCACCCCATGGGCTGATTTTTAAGGGGCAACATCTCAAACTCAGAGCCTGCCTGAGAAAAACACAGCAGGTGGGAAGGGGTCACCATGGCAAGGAGCTGCTCCCAATCCCTGCATCATTTCCAGCCCAAGCTGGAGCTGTAAAAATCACCCCCAGCAGCCAGAGCTGCTTCACATCAGCATTAGTTAGTTATCACATATTTATAAAAAAAACCCGATTTTTAAAATATTATTAACGTTCAGTGACTACCCAGGAGACAGGGATTGATTTCCTGCTCATTAGACAATCTACAATAATAATAATAATTATTATTATTATTAGGTATCATTGGATTGAATTTCACAAACAAAACCTGATGAACCCCAAAGGGATGAAAACGAGCTACCTGTAACTTAATTTACGTGGAAGAGTTTTATTATTTTATTACAAATAATAAAATAATAAAAAAATGGATTATAATCCAAGCCTGGAACATTCCAGGAGAGTTTTGGCCACATCTCTCCCCCTCCAAAAAACGGGTTTGGTTAAAGAATTTTGAGGATTTTTACTTCCCAATTTCAGTGTTTTTTACCTCATCCCCTCCCAAATCGTTTCCCACTCGGTGGCCCTTTCACTCCTTATGCAGTCACAGCCTCATCACGCCTCATTAGTTAATTAGAGGGCAGAGGAGCAGCCCCGCTGAAGGTGTGAAAATGTTTTAGCAGCGCCAGAGGTGGCAGCCACAGCTTGTCCCTGTCACTGGGGATGAGCAGGGACCAGAGGTGGCTGCTGGGGACATTCCAGGACAGCTCCAGTGGGAAAAAACACTCAGAGAGCACCTCAGTGCAATGAGAAAATCAAACTAAATTAAGGTGGTGTTAACTAAAATAAAATAAAATTTAAAAAGAGTATATCTGGGGAAGGAGAGAAAAGAGAAAATTCACATTTTTGCTTCCAGCAGGTTGAAGGGAACATCCCCAGAGCCCCCAGGGCAGCATTCCCGGGGGATTCCCAGCAAATCTGATTTTGCCTCTGCCCAAAACAACTGGAAAAATGAAAGATTTTGCTGTGAGATTTCCTCTCCTCCTGCAGCCCCCAATAAAGAAAGGCAGGAGCGACTCCTCCGTGGCCAAGTGCACTCAGGGCTTCCCAGAATTTGCTTTTCCATGTTGATTTTTAAAACCCCTCTGCTGGTTATTTACTGCTGAGCTCTACATTTTCGGGAGTATATTGTACCTGACTCATTTTATGGCCTGCCTTGCCTTTTATCTTGCCTTGCTATTAATTTAACCCAGCAAATCTCTGTGTTTGTCAGCTCTGATTCCTGGGGTACTGCAGGACTTCGTTTGGAAATTGATTTGTGCTTCCTGATGCTCCAATAAAGCCATTTGGAATAAACACAGCTCTTCATTTCCCTGGCAGTACGTGGGGAACAGGCAGGAGCTGAGCACAAAAATAGACATTTATTTCACAAGTGGAGGGCAGCAGGGACAGGGCTGCCTCTAAATAAGGTGAGGATTGCAGGGCAAATGAACCTGGTTTTATCCAGCAGGACCTGCTGCCTGCAATATTCTGATTTTTTTTTGGTGTCTGCTGTGCCCAGGGAAGGAGTTCTGGGCTCTGCTGAGCTCTCCCAGCTTTGCTTGTCCTGGTTTTTCCCAGCTCTGGGTGTGCAACACACTGGGGAGGGGAGAGAGGCAGGGCTGATCAGGAATTTAGGGAAAACAAGGCAAAAATGGGAATGGGGTTGGTCCCTGACCTTTGGAGAGGTCACAGACCCCCTGCTGCTTCTCCCCACTGCATGAATTTCACTTTTCCATCCTCCTTCTCCCCATTCCCTTCTCACACCTGATTTCTCACCAGTCAGTGTGAGAATTGTATTTTTCAAATTTTTTAAATTCTTGCCAGCAACTTTCCCTCTGTGTTATCCTGCACAGTTCCTCCCTGCCCACGTTTTCCAGGGAAATTGGCAGCAGGTTGAGGTTTGGCCAGGTTGGAAGGAACTTTATCCATCCTTAACTTCCACCACCCTTCAAATGAAACAGGGAAATTTCATCGTGAAGCTGAACAGAGAAAGGAGCTCGAGTGGCTGCTTTACCAAAATGCTGCATTTTCCTCTGAAATTAATTAGCTGAACCCTGACAAAGCCCATTATTAAAAGAGCACCCTTGTCTTTTTAATCATCTGAGCTGTTTACAAAGCGTTCCCAGAGGCTGGAAATCAAACCCTCTCCTCTGGCTCTTTTATTCATTTCTATCCGGGGGAAATTCATGAAATAATTACCAGCACCCTTGAGCCAACGGCAATAGGCATCTCCAAAAGCCCTGTAATGAACAAGCACTGTCAAATGGCCAAAAAAAAAAAGGGAAAATAGGACAGCAAACAACAACTCGGAGCTGTGATTCACACCCAGCACTCGCCCACCGCTGCTCTTTGCAGGATGATTCAAGGATTGCATCACTCCAGCTCCCTGGGACTTTCCCTTTGGAGGTGGGAATAAAAGGATGGAGGCAGCTGGGCTGCTCTAAACCTGGAGTTCTGCCACTGTGGGGTGGGCAGAGGGGCCAGGTAAAGGAACTGAGGGTCTGAGCCTGGGAATGGAGAGTGCAGAGCGATGGGGAGAGCATCCTTTGGGATGGACCCAGAGGGATGGGAGAGCATCCTTTGGGATGGACACAGAGGGATGGGAGAGCATCCTTTGGGATGGACACAGAGGGATGGGAGAGCATCCTTTGGGATGGACACAGAGGGATGGGAGAGCATCCTTTGGGATGGACCCAGAGGGATGGGAGAGCATCCTTTGGGATGGATACAGAGGGATGGGGAGAGCATCCTTTGGGATGGACACAGAGGGATGGGAGAGCATCCTTTGGGATGGACACAGAGGGATGGGAGAGCATCCTTTGGGATGGACCCAGAGGGATGGGAGAGCATCCTTTGGGATGGACACAGAGGGATGGGAGAGCATCCTTTGGGATGGACACAGAGGGATGGGAGAGCATCCTTTGGGATGGATCCAGAGGGATGGGAGAGCATCCTTTGGGATGGACCCAGAGGGATGGAAGAGCATCCTTTGGGATGGACACAGAGGGATGGGAGAGCATCCTTTGGGATGGACACAGAGGGATGGGAGAGCATCCTTTGGGATGGACCCAGAGGGATGGGAGAGCATCCTTTGGGATGGATACAGAGGGATGGGGAGAGCATCCTTTGGGATGGATACAGAGGGATGGGAGAGCATCCTTTGGGATGGACACAGAGGGATGCGAGAGCATCCTTTGGGATGGACACAGAGGGATGGGAGAGCATCCTTTGGGATGGACCCAGAGGGATGGGAGAGCATCCTTTAGGATGGATCCAGAGGGATGGGGAGAGCATCCTTTGGGCATGGAGATGTTCCTGCTCTCCAACCTCTGTGCCTGAGAGAAGCTGGACAAAAAAAAAAGTGACCCGGAGATCCAGAGTTGCTTCTGGTTGGGCTCAAAGACATGAAATCCATTTTGGGATCTCTCTCAGTGGTGTCACTCTGCTGCCAGCATTTTAAGGGCACCTGTCAGGGATATTTTGGGAAACAGAGGCTCCTGCCTGGTGCCCCTGTGCACAGAATTCTGTGCCAAATGAGCTCAGGGAGCAGCTCAGGGAAAGTTGTGGTTTAGTGGGAAGAGGTGAGAAAGTGGCTTCTGAGCCCCCTGGCACACACAGAGCCTGGGCTGGGCTTTGGGTTCTTCTGTGCCACCCCCACCTGCAGGTTTTGGCTCTGGTGGGGTCACCTCGACCTTTGCCCCCTCCCAGGGACAGGGAGAGGCTTTTTCCAGGGGTCTGGGCAGGGGAATGAGCTCAACATCTGCACGTGGAGCCTTCTCCTGCCACCCTGAACAGCTCCTGCCACCCTGGGGGCTCTTAGTGCTGGGCAAATCTTCTGAGCCTGGAGGTTCAAGGTGGGTTTTGATGTCAAACCCACGGGGAGGCTGAAAACCCTAAACCTGCATTGGCTGGGGGTCCAGCCTGGCCCTGCCCCACTGCCCCACCCACAAAAGCTGGTTTTGGGATGATCTCATTTTTCATCTCCTTAATTAGGTCACAATTCCCCTGATTTCTGAGTGGCAGGACCTAAAGTGACCACAGGCCAAAGCTGGGCTTTGGCTCCATGAGAGCAAAGATTTGTTTGGATCATGCTTTGCTTGATCCAGAAAAAAAAGGAAAAAACACCTACCAGAGGGACAGAGAGTGTTTTAAACCAGAAACTACAACAAAAAAAAACAACAAAAAAAAACAAAAAACAAACAAACAAAAAAAAAAAAAACTGCAGGAGGATCCTCTCAGCTGAAGGATCCTGCTGTGATTTAGGTGTGGAATGAGCTCCTGGGGAAGGGATGTGGGTGTGCAGCTGCTCACAGGATGAGCAAATCTGGCAGCCAGGAACACATTTGCAAGATTATGTTGCAATTAATGTGATTTAATGTCAGAGCCTCTTTATTGTTCTTATTCCACTCTCTCCTTACAAGATTTCATCAGAATAAAACTTTCTCTTTAGGAATCACTGAATTATGGGATGGTTTGGGTTGGAAGGGAATTAAAAAATAATCTCATTCCATGGGCAGGGACACTTTTTAGTATCCCAGGTTGTTCCAAGCCCTGTCCAGCCTGGCCTTGGACACTCAGGGATTCCCTGGCATGGGAGGAATGACCACTCCCATTAATTTAATTTATTTATGGGAGGCTTGAAAGAACTGTTATTCAGTCCCAAATGCAGCAAATGATCCTCTTGCTTATAAATTCTCTGCATCAGCGAAAGTATTTGATGTTGCTGGAGACTGCATTAATCACTAAAAAACAGGAATCCTTCTCCCACTGGGATTTATCCAGGGCAGGGAATGCAGACACAGCTCAGCTCTCTGCAAGGAAACTCACTCAGAACTGGGGATTTTCCAAGGTTTGGGTTCAAAAAAATGGGGAAAATAGGAATGGAGGGAAATGGGGAAAACAGGGATGGAGGAAAAAAGGGATGGAAGGAAATGGGGTAAACAGGGATGGAGGGAAATGGGAAAAAACAGGAAATGGAGGATAAAAAGGGATGGAGGGAAATGGGTAAAATAGGGATGGAGGGGAAAAGGGATGGAAGGAAATGGGGGAAACAGGGATAGAGGGAAATGGGGGAAATAGGGATGGAGGGAAATGGGAAAAAAACAAGAAATGGAGGATAAAAAGGGATGGAGGGAAATGGGTAAAACTGGAATATCTGTGTGGGTGAAGCTGCCCCAGGTGCAGGAGGGAGCAGGGGAAGGTTGGGGGCCAGGGGTGAGGGAGCCACAGAAACAAGGGAAGGATTTTTTCCCTAATATTTCCCTTCTTTATTATTCCCCTTTTATTTAACCTTCAATTTCCCAAGGATTCCAGCTTGGTTCTTCACTTCCCCAGCTGGGACAGAGTTTGTGGCTGAACAAATCCCAGCTCCCTCTTGGGCATTTGGGGCTCGTTAATCCTCCCTGCCCTCAAGCAGCTCCAAAAATAGCTCTGAGCTCCCTCCCAGGGCAGCCTCAACAACAGGTGATGCCCTGGACTCCCCTGGAATTTCTCCTGCTGTTGTCCTGCCAGGAGCACCTGGGATGCAGCAGGGTTTGGGGTGGAGGTGGCAGGATGGGAGAGGAGGAGGGATTTTGCCTCTCTCAACTGTCCTGGTAAAATCCTGGCAAAATCCTCACAAAATCCTCACAAAATCCTGGTAAAATCTTCATAAAATCCTGGCAAAATCCTCACAAAATCCTGGCAAAATCCTCATAAAATCCTGGCAAAATCCTCACAAAATCCTGGCAAAGGATCACATTTATCTAGCCCCAAAACCCAGGGCTGAGCCCAGAGCTTTGTAAATCCAGATAAAAAGGCTGGGAGCTGGAGAAAATGATAGAGGAGAATCCATCCTGTAGGAAAATTCATCCTGGAGGAAAATCCATCCTGTAGGAAAATTCATCCTGCAGGAAAATCCACCCTGGAGGAAAATCCACCCTGCAGGAAAATCCACCCTGGAGGAAAATCCATCCTGGAGGAAAATCCATCCTGGAGGCCTGCAAAGGTTGGGTAGGGCTCTGATCTGGGTGGGTGACACAGAAGGTGACTTTGGGAATGTCCCCAGACTGCAGGGATGATTTTTTAGTGGCACAGGGATCTGTGCAGGTTTTCAGGCTGTGATAAAATTCCCAAATTCTCCTGGCAGTGCTGCCCACAGCTCCTGCCAGGGCAGTGTGAAACTCCAGGGTGCTGCTGCCTGGAGCATCTTTATGGATTAGAGGTCTCTAGGATCTCCACTGGTTTTAATTGGGATGATTAATTGTCTCATTAATTCAGTTGGAAATGTGTCATTTTGATTCTTTCCTTGTTTGGGGACTGATTTTTTCCCCTGCCAAGCTGTCACTGCCACCCTGCCCTGGGTCACAGCAGGGATGGGGAGCAGGAATTAAGGAGCTGATGTGAGATTTGAATAAAAACCAGCCCAGGGGACAGCACAGAGCCACCAAGTGAACTCCAGATTCCTCTGCTGCCATCCTGTGAGACCCTTGGGATGCTCAGCAGCTCCTTCACCCTCCTTGGTTTGTTTGATGCCTTCTCCTCCTGCCCTGCTGCTCTGGTCCCACAGCCCATTCCCACCTGGAGTTATTCCCACCCAACCCCAGGGATCCCTGGAGAGGCTCTGGCACCTTCTCCAGTGCACTGAGGGTTTGATAATCCCCAGGTTATCCTGAGTGCACCCAGCCCCTCCCTCTGCAGCCACAGCCCTTCCCAAACTGCATTTCTGTGTTCCCATCTGTTGGAACCCTGAAATTTGGGAGTTTCGAGCTTTCTGTGCTTTCTGGCACTGACCCTCAGGAGAACACTGCTTTGGACTTGAAGCCTTGGAGAAGGATTCCAAAATTTGGGTGGTGAAGTTAAAATCACTGATGTGTACTTAGAATATATATCTGTGATTTCACATAGTGAAGGGTTTGGAATTTGGGGTTTAGGTTATAGTAATAGGTATGGGACAAGATGGAACTTCTTGGGAGTGGTCTTTTTCTCCTTCTTGTTCCTTCTTCTTAGTTTCAGCAGTTTTTGTTTGGATACAAAGTACCACAGTGCAGGTCACAAGTGTCTGGTCATTGGATCAAAAGTGGAAATAATACAGATGTCAGCTTTTTAGATAGTTAGGCTTTAAAAAACCTTGTAAGGTGCTAAATTCACCCAACATTTTCTCACTTTTATCTTGTTAGCCAGAAGTGCTGCAGCACTCACTGCACTATAGACAATAATTAATAAACAAACACCAAAATCCATCTCTCGTGCATTCAATCAACTCTGAGTCAGAAATAAAAAGAAGTCACCCCCTAACACCCACCAGCCAGGTGCAGCCCCTCCCTCTGGTGAGAAAGAAGAGTGGGAAGAGCAGGATTTTCCACAGTTTATTGTCAGGATTTGTTCAGTGACAAGGACAGAGCCGTGTCCCTCCCGTGGGGCTCCAGCTGCCCCTGCTCCCTGCAGCTCTCCTGCCATCCAGCCCAGGGCTGGGATTTCCAGGCAGGACAGACCTGTTCCCCATTCCCAACACATCCCAGTACATCTCCACTGGGAATACTGGAGCTTAGGCTGGGCTTTGCTGAGCTGGACCTTGGCTGGGCACTTGTCCCTACCAGGGATTGCTCCCCATGGGATCACAGAATCCCAGAATGGGATAGGAGGGACATTAAAGAGAGACATTAATTAAAAATTAAATTATCCATTTAATCCCCACCCCAGCCATGGCAGGACAGCTTCCAGTAGCCCAGGTTGCTCCAAGCCCCATCCAACCTGGCCTTGGACACTCCCAGGGATGGGGCAGCCACAGCTTCTCTGGGAAATCCATTCCAGAGCCTCACCACTGTCCCAGGGAAGGATTTCTTCCTGGTATTTTGGGATGTGAGCACTCAGCGCCAACACTGATCCATTTTGGGTCTGTTTGCCCCATCCCTGCACCCAAAGGAGGGAGGGAGCAGCTGCTGAGCACTGGAGCTGCTGCCCCAGGGATGGGTTTGGATCCCTGGCAGAACCAAGGACAGGGAGGTTCTTGGAAAAGGTGCAATTGTCAGGTGGCAGGACAAGATGAACAGCAGGTGCTTGAGGATAAATGGAATGAAATTTCCAGGAGAAAATACAGGTGGGAAACTCCCTGTGAAGCACAGAGCCACCTCCCAGTGGACAGCACAACAACCCCGGGGTCAGGGAGCTTCAAAACAGATCCAGCAGTGAATAAAATCCATGGGACCAGCCTGAAGGGGGGCAGGCAGGGGGGTTTGGGCAGCTCTGCAAGACAGGTCCTGCTTTGGGGCTGGAATCTGACTGGAGCAAGTTCAGCCCTTCCTCTCCCTGAACCTGCTCTTGCACATCAGGGATTGGGAGGAAGAAACTGCCACAACCCCACGAGTGTCCCCAACCTGCAAAGAATCCCAAGGACAGAGCAAGGGGCTGGAGCCAGCCAGGAATCTTTGGAGGAGCAGTTTTTTGTTGGGAAATATCCTTCAGACAAAGCTTTGGGGGGGGTTCTTCAGAGGGAAGGGAGGAATCAGGTTCTCCTTGGGCTGTGCCAAGGGATCTCAGGGTATCCTGAAAGCTGTGGGAGAGCAGCAGGGCACCTGAGAGCCCCCAGGTGACTTCTCTCATGCTCCTGTACAAAGACAATCAGGGCAGAGGGGCACTGCTGAGCTCCTGCACTCTGCCCTTCCCTCAAAGCTCTGCTTGCTCTCAGTCCCTGAAGGATCCACATTGCAGGGGCAGCAGCTCTGCTCTCAGCTCTTCCTCTTCCCCTGCACAGAACCCTACAATGAAGGACCTTAAATCTCATCCAGTTCCACCCCTGCCATGGGTGGGGACACCCTCCACGAGCCCAGGGCTCCATCCAACCCCCCTTGGGCACTGCCAGGGATGGCACAACCTCTCCAGGCCTTACAGAACCACAGAACGGTTTTGGTTGGAAGGAACCCTAAAAGAACACCCAGCCCAATCCCCCATTCCTTCACCAGGAGGGTGCTCCTGCTGTTTTGGGAGGTGTCCCTGTGTCCTGCCCCTCTGCTCAGTGCCCTCACACAGACCTTGGACTCTGTGGGTGAGGTGGGGGCTCCTTTAGCAGCTTCACATCAAGCAGCGAGAAAATAAATAAATAAATAGGATTGCACTTGAGGGGAAGGTTTTTTTACAGCTGGAAGCCCGAGAGGAAAGGTGTGAGATGGGGCTCCCACAGTTCAGTACCAGCACGTCCTGTCCAGGTCAGGGAGCAGCTCAGTGACCACAGGGTTGGGCCAAGTCCAAGGTGCACATTTTTTGATGGTTTTCAGTCAGTTTTTCCTGCTGTTTTCTGCCTGAGACCATAAGTCCCTCCATCTCTTCCTCCACTTAACGAGTTTTCCACAGTCCTAAGTCAGGAGCTCAGTGTGCTCCCTCCCACAACTGCAGGACAGGGATGGATGTTCTGTCCTGTTTTGAGCCTCAGGTGGGAAATCTTGGCTCCCAAGGGTGGCTGGTCCTGCTAAAATGTGAAAAAGGATCACCAGCTCCCAGCCTATCCAAAGGCTGAGGGCCAGGCAGGACAGGTGCAGAATTTTTGGAGCAAGGAGTGACCAAAGGCCAAATTCCTGCCCTGTGCCAATCCTCCTGCTCCTTGGAGACAGCCAGGGCCCCCTGTGCTCTCTGGAGGAGAAGAGGTAGACAGAGAGGACACCAGAAGGAGAAACAAGCACAGAAGGAAGCAGAGGGATCTTCCATGCTCCTCTCTCTTGGTCTTGGATCCCACCTGGATCCCAC
Organism: Erithacus rubecula; assembly: GCF_903797595.1. Lineage (NCBI taxonomy): Eukaryota > Metazoa > Chordata > Aves > Passeriformes > Muscicapidae > Erithacus > Erithacus rubecula. The sequence continues at coordinate 16,145,630 of NC_136668.1, read as the reverse complement.
CCAGCTCTGAGGCTGCCATGGGCACGTCCTGCTGGGCTCCTGGCCTCTTCCAAACCAGCTGGACACCACACCTGGAGCCTTTTGGAAAGGGATTTCCAAGGGGGAAAAACCCCCTCAGCAGCTTTTCTCATGGTGCATCCCCTCCTCCAGTTCCTGCAGATTCTTCCCAAGGCTCTCAGAGCCTCTCCTGGTCCCTTGGTTGTCCTTCCCCAGCTTCTCCTGGAGGTGCTGCTCGGTGGGTGATGGGTTGGGATGAGCATTTGCCAAGGCAATCACTTCCCACAGCATCCCCAGCTCAGGGAAGAGAGGCTGTGCTCCCCCTCCATCTCTGCAGAGCCCTCAGAGCTCAGCCTGGTGAGGAACAGCTTGGACCATTCAGCTCTCCACCATTCCTGGGCATCCAGGGATCTCTGTTGAAAACAAACAAACAAACAAAAAAAATAAACACAAGAGCAAAACCAAAAAACCCAAACCAAACAAAAAAACCCACAAAAAACCCCCAAAAAAACAAAACAAAAAAACCCCCCGAATCAACAAACAAACAAAAAAACCCAAACCCCCCAAAAACCCCAAAAAACAAAACAAAAAACAGACAAAAAACCAAAACAAAAAACAAACAAAAAACAAACAAAAAACCCAAAACAAAACAAAAAACACAGATAAAAAAACCAAAACAAAAACCAAAAAATCCAACCAACCAAAAACAAAAAGAAAAAAGAGAGAGAAAGGAAAACAGCATTAATTTAGCACAGAGAGGTTGGGATAGAGGAGCAATGCTGATGCCCAAGCCAGGAGAGAGATTAAACCTCTTTCCTTGATTGTGGAGATATCAAATGAATGACAAGTCAGATGAAAAAAATGGGAAATTAATTCAGAGATAGAGAAAGGAACAAGTACAGAATATGCCAGTGTTTTTATTTTCTGGAAGTGATATTTTTTAATAAGGACATGTAAAAGATTATCATCTGTGCGCGTAGGAGAAGAAAACAGCTTTAAAGCCAAAATGGATCTGCAGAGAGGAAAAAAAAAAACCCCATATCTGTTCTTTGAGAACACAATGCCTCTCTCAGAAGAATTCTGGGTATCCAAACTGGAGTTGTATTTCTTGTGCAAATCAAGGATGAAGTTCCAACGTGACAGGGATGATTTGCTCCAGTGTCCCTTGCCAGCATCTCTTTAAAAAGATTATTTGCACTCCATCTGCCCTACAAAGTGTGTTTATCCCTCCTTCTCTTCTTCATTGCTCTCTTTTCCTTCCCAACCTGTTCCCACTCTCCCAGGGAAGAATTTTTTCCCAATATCACCTCAACCTCCTCTCTCTCCATTTGAAGCCATTCCCACTTGTCCTGTCCCTACAGTTCCTGAGGAAAACAGGAAATCTTGTAGATGATGAGCCCTTCAGAAAATCCCAGTGTGAAATAATCCCAGCTCTGCAATTCCAGCAGTTTCCACCATGGAAAGGAGTTTTTCCAGGTGGAGAATCCACCCACAATGATGGGATGGATGATGGGAGCTTTGGCTTTGTGCACTGTGGAATGCTCAGCACCCTGGATTTTTTTCCAGAACAAATGTGGAAACTCAAGGGTGAAGCTCCTCTACCCTTTTTATCAGCTGGGAGCCCCTTCTGCAGCAATCCTACAGATGGTGCTTGTCAGTGCCCTGGTTTGAAGGACCAGAATGTAAATCCTCTTCCTCCAAATTATTATTATAATTTTGAAATTAAGGGGTTCTCAGGCAAAGATAGGGGAATTAGGAATAGCAGTTCTTTACTAGGAAAATTAAAATAGAAATACAGTATTACACAGAACAATCCCAAACCCTGCCAGAGTCAGAATCCAAGCTGACACCCGTCAGTCAGTCAGGGTGGTGGCACAGTCCCATTCCATGGTGGCTGCATCCTCCTGCAGGGGCAGATGTGGTTCAGCTGGAGCAGTGCTCCTGGAGAAGGTGCAGTTTCCTCTGAAGCTCCAGGGATGATGTGGAAGGGTCTGGTTTTCCTCAGGAATCCAGTGGGAAGAAGGTGTCTTGGTGTCCAAAATCTCAGTTTTTATCTGGGTAGGAAAGGCTTGGCTCCTGCCCTGGCTGGAGCATCTCCCAGTGGGATGATGGAATTTTATCAGTCATGCACTGGGACTCACTGGCCATGAACAGGAGATATCTCCTGGAGGGAGGATGGGCTGTGGGAAGATAAAGATGATTGCCCAGCTGGTTTAAAGATGGCCCATTAGCAGATAATGTGTGCCAGGAGATCAAGGTCACTGCCACACCCAGTTTTTAACAATGGCCCATTAACAGGAGATATCTCCCACAGTGATGAGTCACTGCCACACCCAGTTTTAAACAATGGCCCATTAACAGGTGATACCTCCTGGATGAAGGGTGGGTCATGGGAAAGATGAAGATGATTGCCCAGCTGGTTTAAAGATGGCCCATTAGCAGAGAATATGTGCCAGGAGATCAGGGTCACTGCCACACCCGGGTCAGCAGATGAGGACAGGATACACATTTCTGGTCCCATCAATCCAACACAGCTTCCAAGGAAACCTGAATCTTTCCCAGGGCAAAGCCACTCGTGGAGGTCAGGTGGGAAGGAAAAGTGGATGCTCCAAAATAATTCAATTTGTATCTTTAGGAAATGGAGCAACTGATCTCAGCCAGGTTGTGTCTGTAGCTCTGCATCCCCCACTCCTGTTTAATTGCTGTTGGTGTAATTACTGAACTTTGCTCATTACAGTGGTGCTGCCCATCACCCCCACCCCTCCCAGCTCAGGGGCTGAGATCCTGCTTTGGCTTTCCCCAGGAAAACAAAGGAATTCGATGTTTCTGGATATTTTACCACAAGATTATCATCATGATGAGTTCCAAACCTGAGCCACACCGTCTGGTAGGAGACAGAAATCCAAAACCCTGGATGGGTTTCCCTCCTCATCTCCAGTTTTCACTGCAATAATCCCAGTTTGGTTTCCCTGCTGGCAAACCCCACCATGAGCAGAGCAATTCAGTGAGATCAAAATGGGTGGGGAAACTGGGACAATGTTCTGTCACCTCTTCTGCACCTCCACAGGCTGAGGGGGGATAGGGAGGCTCCTCCAGGTCACTCCCACGAGCTGCCAGGTCCAGCCTGAGCTGCTGACCCAGGTCCTGCTCTGTGCCACCTCCAGGTCACCCAGAGCTTCTCCTGGACCTTGAAAGCAGCCACAAGTGACTGCAGCTCATCCTGGGCAACCCAAGCCACACTGAGCCATGAAAAAAGTCACTTTTGAACAATGAGGTGCCTCCAGCAGAGGGGTGTAAATCACCCTGTGTCCAGTGGTATTTATGGGGCAAGGCTGGCACACCTGAGGTGACCACTGGGCTCTCCAGCTTCCCTAAAAACAGCCAGCAGAATTCCAGGCACTCCTTGGCAAAGTCTCATTAGAGTTGTTTGGGAAGCCCTACAGCTTCAAGAGGAAATATCCACTTCATATCCATAATTATTAATATTAATACTCAAGAGGGAATATCCACAGACTGCTTGAACCCACAGGCTGCAGCCTGGAGCCACAGCAGAGAGGGGCCAGCACCTCTTTTACCTTCTTTCACTTCCAATCCTTTTAAAAAAAATTGGGAAAATCTAGAGTGATGAGTGAGTAAGAATTAATACCCTGATTGCTGCCTTCAACAACTTCTTGGGTCCTCTTGGAGGAGGAAAGTGCAGCCAAAGCAGCATTCCCACCCTGGCACCTCTTCAAGGAGTTCCTGCACTGCTGGGAGCAGCTGGGATCTCATGGAAATCTGCCTGGTGTCCATCAAGGTGTGAGGGCCCTGCTCTCCATCATCATTATCCCAACACAAGCTAAAGGTTGGGATTCATCCCTGGGGAACAGTGTCAGGCAGTGGGAATAATCACTTTACACAGGATTTATCATTTCTGTCATTAATGACCCGGAGCTCTTTGATGCTCTAACTGTGCTGAAGCTACAACTCCTTTCCATGAAAATTCCAGCAAAACCCACATGACTGCTCTGCATCCCAGAGCAAACCCTGCCTTGCTGCTCAGTCCCTGAGCCCAAACTCCTCTGGAGTAAATCAGCAAACCAAGGAACCAAATCCCCCTGGCAATTCCCCCACGGCGCCGACGTCATCCCGGATTTATCCCCGTGTCCCTGGGACAGGATTTAGCCCTCCCTGATTTATTCCCCTGTAAAACTGAGGTGCAGGGGGAGCAGGGTTTGCAGCCTGATGGAAGACAGGGCTGCCCAAACGGAGGCATGATCCCAAGAATCTTTATTTATGGGCTGGGAGTGTGAGGCAGGAGGGCTGGGAGATGGCAGCTGGGATAAACAGCACAGCCCTTCTCCCAAACATCTGCCTCGTAAAAGCACAAAATCAGATGCTGTCCTGGAATGCTGCTGGCTGCTCCCAGTGACACGGACAGAGCACAGCTCTCCTGACCCCTTCCAACATTTCCTCTGCCCTGGGAGCTGAATTCCTCAAGGTTCACAAGGCAAAGTTTAACATTCTAAACAGAAGCTGGCTGAGGAAACCTCACAGGCTCTGCTGCCTGTTCACCTGGGGGAATCTTGGGTTCAGCAGGATAAATTGGCCACATCCCACAAAGCACAGCCTTGTTAACAACTTCCCAGCTGGAATCCACTCCTCTACATTCCCTTCTTTTGGTTCAGGACAGTCCTGGGAGAGGTGGAAACCTGATGATGATGTTTTTGGTCATTAGTCCTAAATAATCCCAGGATCAAGGAAAGCCCTTCCATAGGGTGATCAAAAAATCAAAATTGCCTTTCCAGTCAATGGCACATAGTCACTGCATGACTCCCATGGGACATTTCCCAAGGGGTCAAGGAGAGGGTGAAGAGGAAAAAAAAATTCCCTGTGGGTTGTGTTAGTGCTTTGCTTTAAGTGGTTTTGCAAATCAGCAGGAACAGCAGAGAAAGGACAGAGGGAATGGCTTCAAACTGAAGGGGAGTAGGGTTAGGTGGGATATTGGGAAGAAACTATTCCCTGTGAGGGTGGTGATGGCCTGGCACAGGCCCCTGGATCCCTGGCAGTGTCCCAGGCCAGGTTGGATGGGTTTGGAGCAACCTGGGACAGTGGAAGGTGTCCCTGCCCATGGCAGGGGTGGAATGAGATGATTTTTAAGGTCCCTTCCAGCCCAGCCCATTGTGGGATTCCATTATTCCATAAATTTTATATTTGTACCCCATGGAAATCTCCATGGGAGCTCTGTGGAAATGCAGCTCCCTGCAAGGCAGCTGAGCAGCTCCTCCCCAAGCAATCCAAGGATTCGGGGTGGAATGAGGGCAGAGCAAGACAGAATTTCCTGCTCCAGCCCTCCAGGCACCAGGGACATCTGCCAGCCCTGCCCTGCACAGTCTGCCCCTCAGCAGGGCTCCCACAGCCCAGCCCAGCCTGTCCCCCCTCTCCTTTCCTGCTCTCCAGCCTCTCCTTGGAAACTCCTGCTATTTTCTCCTGTTTCTGCAACCTGTCATCCCCCATTTGCCAACAGTTCCTCCCAGAACATTTAAACAGCATCTGCTCCCAGTGTAAGGTGTGAGAGGAATCCCGGGGCACAGCAACAGGAGAGGAACCATCAGGTGCTTCTGCACAGCTCAGGGGGAAAGAAAAAACTGTGAAAGCCTGATAGAAGCCAAGGTGTGACATAAAAAACAGCCCAGAGTGTCCCAGTCCCAGATTTAGTCTGGTTTATGATCACTTTTACCTAGGAAAGGAAAAATTCCATCTCATTCCTTCCAGTTTGCTGTGCCAAGCTTGGGCTCTTGACCCAGCCAGTGCCACAAACCAAACTGGGACACAAATTCCCAGTTAGTTCTGACACAAATTCCCAGTTCTCAGCACATGTCCAGCTTTCCCCACGTGCCAGGCACCAAATTAACTCCTGAAATCCACGTGCTGCCTGTGGTGTCAAACTTCTCTGAAGATCCAAGTGCCCTTGACCCCCACCTGAAGAATCACTCAAACCTGAGTGAAGATCCCTGGCTCCTACACTGGTGCAGCTCCATTCCTAAACCCCAAACTTGGATTTTTATCTTCTTTGCTGAGAAATGGGTTTGAAGGACTTCTTTTTTTCCAGGCTGAGGATCATCCAGAGAGCAGCCAGGATGGGAACAGCTGCAAAGCAGCAGGTTTTTAAAAGCTCTGTTATCCCATTTCCCTCTCCTTCCCAGATTTTCTGAGTTTTGTTTTTTTTTTCTTTTATTCAGTTTTGTGGAAGTGGACACTGTTTTCTTTGGGTTTTGTGGGTTTTATAATCATTGAACAGATTGAATGTTGATCCCAACAGAGGGAGCAGGGACCAGGGATAGAATCAGAGGCTGGAAGGGACTTTAAAATCATCCAGCTCCACCCCTGCCATGGCAGGGACACATTCCACCATCCCAGGGTGCCCCAAGCCCCTCCAGCCTGGCCTGGACTCTGCCAGGGATGGGGCAGCCCTCCCAGGGAAGGATCAAATCCCAAAATCCCATCTAAACCAATGCAGGCAATGCTTTCCCCTTGATTTGTGGCACTGTAATTTCCTTTTCTTGGTGTGATGCCAGCAGAGTGTAGACTTGTCCCTAATCCTGGCTTACACCCAATTTCCTCTGCAGATATTCCAACTAACACAGGCTTAAACCCAAGCCAAACAAGTTAACAATGAGCAGAAAAACCTTCTCCCTGCAGGAGCAACAGATTCTCTCCTCAATGTCTTTGGGCTCCTCACAAAGATCTGGGATGGAATTCTGAATTCTCCACCTGCCTTTGGGCTCTTCAAAAAGGAAGATCTGAGATGGAATTTTGAATTCTCTCCTCAATCTGCCTTGAATCCACACAAAGAAAAATCTGGGATGGAATTCTGAATTCTCCACCTGCCTTTGGGCTCTTCAAAAAGGAAGATCTGAGATGGAATTTCAAATTCTCCAAACACAAGGGAAGATCTCATATGGAATTTTGAATGTTCTCCTCCACCTGCCTTTGGGTGCCTCACAAAGATCTGGGATGGAATTTTGAATTCTTCAAACACAAGGGAAGATCTGATATGGAATTCTGAATTTTCTCCTCCATCAGCCTTTGATCTCCACACAAAGGAAGATCTGAGATGGAATTTTGAATTCTCCATCAGCCTTGACTCCACACAAAGATCTAGGATGGAATTTTGAATTCTCTCCTCCATCAGCCTTGACTCCACACAAAGATCTGACAGAAATGGGATTATCAGCAGGTGCTGGGAGTGCTGGAAGGGATCCACACCATAAACATCCCACATTTGAAGAAAGGAGCATTTGTGGACATTTGGATTCCAGCAGTGAAATTCCTTCCCCAGGCTCGGCGTCATTGCTTGTGGAATTCAGCTCTGAACTCTGATTTCCTCTGGCTGCTCCAGGGATTTCTTGGAAAACTTGTAAATGCAGTTAGGGTGGTCAGTTTGATTGTTTCATGCAAAATATCTCAGTGTCAGGGGGAATGCAGAAGGAATTTTATTTTTGGAAGTCCAACAGTGCCTGGTAAATGAATGCTCAGCCAGGGGTTTGCTCCCTACCACAAAAACCAGGGATTTCCTCCCCCTCTGCTCATGCTGCTTTCTCCCACCTGAGGACAGGACAAAAATCTTCTTTAGAAGACTGAGCAGCGTGTTCTGCCCTCAGGAACTCTCAGCCCAGTGCAGAGCATCCCTCAGCTCTCCTTCCCATCCCCTCCTCACAAAAAGAACCTCATGGATTAAAACTGAGCCTGTTTCTCACTCCCCACAGAGGAAACCCCCCAGCAAACACACTGATTTCAACCTGGAGGAGTGTAAGTGGCAATTCCTGCCCTCCTGCTTGAATCTCTGGATTTTGGAGGATGCTGCTCCTAAGGAACCCTATGGATCTTCTATTCCATTAAATCAGTGACATAGTTGTCAGGATTCAGATCAGAAATGCACAATTACACAGACAGAGCCCCAGCTGGCCTCTTGTGCAACACATCCCCACTAATTCTTCCCAAAGCCACTCCAGAGCTTGACTCTCATTCCCAAAATCACCTCGAGCAATCTCTCAGCAGCAGCTGCTACCCATGATAGCAAATCCTGATTTTTTTTTTTCCCCCTGATCCATCTCACCCATCAAAGGGTGGAGCACAGGAGTTGAGCCAAGCCTGGCAAACACTCCCAGGGCTTTGCAGGGCTAAACCTGTGTGGGAAAAGCTGCAGCACAGCTGGGTGCACACCAAGCTTTGGCTCCCTGCTGGAAGGCTGGTGCTGGCAGCAGGGTGTGATGCTGTCCCAGGCAGAGCCCTGCAGAGGTTCTGCAGCTCAGACAGCACCCAGGCAGGGCCAGGCACCCCTGGGTGGAGCTGGCATCACACCTGGGCAAACACAACCTGTTTGCCCAGCTCCCAGTGGTGACAGCTCAGCCCACGGGGCTCTGCTGCTCTGCTCCCTTCTCTGAGCCAGTGCTGGCACCTGCCAGGGGGATATAAAAAGATTTCCCTGTGGGGTGGAGCTCAGGTTGTTGGTGATCTCATGGTTTCGTGGCGAGCGGCTGCTCTTGATGGTGCAGCCCTTCTGCAGGTTGGGGCTGCCTTATCCACATGTCAGGAAATCCACAACACCAGAGGTTCGTGTCCAAAAAGGAGGCAGAGGAGTCCTTTTGCTTTATTGGAATAAAGGGAGAGGCCATGGGACATTCCCCTGGGGTCTCTCCAATTTTGGAGGACTCAGCCTCCTTTTTATCCCAATTTCCCTCTCTCTTTCCCCATTGGCTGAAGTACTAAGAGTTCCAGACTTCCCAAACACCTGACACCCGAGATTCCCCTCTCATGTACAACCCTCCCTTTTAATTTTTAATTCTTATAGAATTCATGGTTTTTTCCCCTGTTGCTTGTTTAATTTTCCAATATCCAATTGCATTCATCAGCAAACCTACAGTTTGCTTGTTATTGCAAATATCTGTTTCCATTCATCAATCAGTGGAATCCTTCCCATTGTTTCTTTTACCTCTCAGTGCTGGTTTTATCCACCAGCAGACCCACAACTTGTTTGCAAAGACAAATCCCACATTTCTCTCACACTTTTCCCAGGACAAATCCCAGTTTTGCACCACAACAACGAGCTCATCCTGTCCTGACTCCAGAGATGGGCTGGGAACGAGACAGACACTCCTGGCAGAAGGAAAAGTCCAGGAATGTGCAGAAATGGCAGGGGCAGGATGCTAAGGGGACACAAGGTTTTCATTTTGGTCACTTATTTGCTGTAATTTCCCTCTTATTTAGGAGATTGAGGAGTCCAGCTGTGACCTAAACCTCATTTGAAAATGGGTGGTCCCAAAACTTGTGCAGGAGTGAGAGGAGCATTCAAGTAACTCATCTACAGCCCTCTGAGGGTCTGATATTGAATATTTCCAGGTGTATTTTATTTTATATCAGCCTCATAGTTATGACAGCCCTGAAATCTGAAGGACCTCAGCTGTTTACAGAGCTGGGGGACATTGTCTGGCTCCTGCACAATGTACAATGAGTGGTTCCTGTGCACAGAAATCCCTACGAGGGGTGTGGGAATTACAGCTGAGCTTTCCATAAAGGACTGGAAGCCAAAGTTTCACAAATTCCATGTAAGGAAGATGAAAGGAGGAGCGGGTGGGATTTATTCAGCTCCACTCATTTATTCATCTCCATTATCCTCACCTCCAAAACCAGTCCAGCAACCCTTTAATCCCTCGGCAGCTCATCTCGAAATTGTCTCTATTATTAACAACAAAGTGCTGGTTATTGCCATCCCCATCCTTTGAAGGAGCCGTGGATGAGGAGAGGATTCTGTGCAGAGAAGCAGGGAGGGGCAGGAGACACAAATTTGGGAGGGGATGTCCCTAAGGCTTGTCCCAAGGAAGAAGGGGACACCCTTCCTTCTGCAAAGACACTGAAAAACTTCCAGGCAGGATCAACCATCCCTGTGTCTGCACCAGAGCAGAGAAACCTTTCTGAAACTCTCAAGTTTTTATTATTAATGGTGAAAAAAAAAAAGGGAATTGGAGCTCCTGGCTCAACCCAGAGGGGATTTCCTTGTTCGAATCGGACCTGGCTGGGCTGTTCCTACAATTAGCATTTGTACAGAAATTGCCGGGGCTGTTCCTATAATTAGGGTTTGGACAGAAATTGTCGGGGCTGTTCCTATAATTAGGGTTTGGACAGAAATTTCCATTATCAGCCTGCGACTCCCCATTTGCATGGATGCGATCCTCTCACTTCTCCAGAAATGAATTCACCCCGGGGTGAATCACACCGGGGAAAAGGAAGAAAATTCACTGAACACAACGTGTGTCATCAGCGGCTGGAGGGAGGGAATTTATCAGGTACTTAAGGTTAATGGAACACGCTTGCAGGGATACGGCCGCTTTTAGGATAGGATTACTCAAGATTTAAAAAAAAAGTAAATATATAGAAATGGTTTTCTAGCGCTGCCAGGTAAGGATTGCACGTCTGGAGTGGAGATTTGTGTTTTATCCTTTGGGGCTCCAGCTCTGAGTCTCATCTCCTGTGTGATCTGAAAGATCCTGGCAGGGGGCAGTGGCAGGTCCTGGAAGGTGGCAGTGGCAGGTCCTGGAAGGTGGCTGGGGCAGGTCCTGGAAGGTGGCTGGGGCAGGTTCTGGAAGGTGGCTGGGGCAGGTCCTGGCAGGGGGCAGGGGCAGGTCCTGGCCGGTGACAGTGGCAGGTCCTGGCAGGGGGCAGTGGCAGGTCCTGGAAGGTGGCTGGGGCAGGTCCTGGCAGGGGCAGTGGCAGGTCCTGGAAGGTGGCTGGGGCAGGTCCTGGAAGGTGGCTGGGGCAGGTTCTGGAAGGTGGCTGGGGCAGGTCCTGGCAGGGGGCAGGGGCAGGTCCTGGCAGGGGGCAGTGGCAGGTCCTGGAAGGTGGCTGGGGCAGGTCCTGGCAGGGGCAGTGGCAGGTCCTGGAAGGTGGCTGGGGCAGGTCCTGGAAGGTGGCTGGGGCAGGTCCTGGCAGGGGGCAGGGGCAGGTCCTGGCAGGGGCAGTGGCAGGTCCTGGAAGGTGGCTGGGGCAGGTTCTGGAAGGTGGCTGGGGCAGGTCCTGGCAGGGGGCAGGGGCAGGTCCTGGCCGGTGACAGTGGCAGGTCCTGGCAGGGGGCAGTGGCAGGTCCTGGCAGGCGGAAGGGGCAGGTGGCACCAGGCTGGGCTGTGAGTCACCAGGGCACAGACTGGTTTCTAATCTGGGCCCTGCTGTTTGTCACCACGGGGCAGGGTGACACCTCACGCTGCATTTCTCTCTCCCTGCCACTCCTCCACCCCTGGGACCGGGACTGAGCTCTTGAGGAACATTTTGGCCTTTCCAAGTCCCGTGTGTGACAGTGGCAGCACAACCTCTGCCCTCTGTACAAACAAGCTGCTGGTAGATAAAACCAGCACTAGGAAATAAAAGAAACAATAGGATGGATTCCACTGATTGATGAATGGAAACAGATATTTACAATAACAAGCAAACTGTAGGTTAGCTCCTGGCTGGAGTTGTGGAGACATGAGGGTACAAATAAAGAGCAAATCAAGACCAGCAAAACTCCTGAGAGCAACACTGACACCAAATCCCAGCAGCATCCCAGGGACCCAACCCTTTCCTATTCCTTTCACTGGGGAAAACACATTTCCCCTTCCACTGGGAAAACCCCAATTCCCCTACAACTGGGGTAACCCCATTTCCCCTTCCACTGGGAAAACCCCAATTCCCCTACAACTCTTGAGGCTGGCAAAGTGAACAAAGGCTGAGCTGGATTCTCTGAGAGGTCCTTCCCAAGCTCAGTGATTCCCCATTCCCAGCTCCTTGTCACCCAGGCCATCCCCTGCAGGGACAGGACGGCTGTCCTGGTTTGTCTCCATACCTGTCACACACTCACTCCAAAGGCATCCCCGGCTCCAGAACGGCAGGAACGCTGCCCCACGCCCTCCCAGCCGTGCCTTGGCAGCAGCAGAGCAGCTCTGAGAAAGAGGCAAAGCTGCTGCTCATCCCAGAGGCAAACACCATCTTCACAAAGCTCCAGGAGCAGGCAGGGGAATGGGAAACGTGGGAGGGCAGAGGAACCAGCCAGGCTGCCTGCACTGAAACAGATCCTGCACTGAGATGCAGATTTTGTACTGAAATACAGATCCTGCAGTGAACTGCAGGTCCTGCACAAAAATACAGATTTTGTACTGAAATGCAGATCCTGCACAGAGATGCAGAGCCTGCACTGAAACAGATCCTGCACTGAAATGCAGGTCCTGCATTGAAACCAGATTTTGTACTGAAATGCAGATCCTGCACTGAAATGCAGATCCTGCACAGGAACACAGATCCTGCACAGGAATGTTTCTCACCACAGAAGGGACAGGAGCAGCCTGTCCCTGCCCCTGTCCCTGTCCCTGTCCCTGCCAGGCTGTGTCACCACCTCCTGTGTGGCACCAGGGAGGTGGCACTGTCCCTTCCAGCCTGGCAAATGCCAGCAGGAGGGGCAGGGGCTGCAGGGGACAGCCTGTCCATCCTTCCCTGCTCCCAGGGGTGTCCATGCAGGGCTGGTGCCTCTCCTGGAGCATTTCCCTGCTATAAATAGGAGCCCTGAGGATCCCCTTTTAAGAAGGAGCTTTCTCTGCCCCAGGGAGCCCTGGAGGGACAGGGAAGCACAGAGTCAGCTGGAAATGAGCTGTGCAAATCACCCCAACATCATTCCAAAGCTGAGGAATGGCCTTCCTGTGAGTCACAACCTCTCTGTGCTTGTGCTTTCCCTTCTCCCTGCCCTCTGCAGCTCCCCTTTGCCTCATCCTGTGCCAAAGGGATTTTTATTTTTATTTTTTCTGTAAAGCTGCTGGTGCATCTGGGAACTCCTCATGAGCCTGGTTTGGCTCTCTGAAGGAGGTCAAGAGCCTGTCTGGTGCCAGGGCAGGGTTTGGCTCTGCTGGGGCTCAGCACCAGGCCAGGCTGACTCAGGTTTATCTCAGCATCGTTCCTTTGCACAGGGCTGGCCACACTTTTCCCCTCAAAAGCCACAACCAGCAGCAACTTCTGGTTCTCATGAGGCAGAGCTGAGCTGGCAGAGGGCTGGAGCAGAGGGCTGGCAGCCTGATCCCAGCTTTTCCCAAGCAGGAGAGGGAGGAAACTCTGAGCAGAGAGCAGATTCCCCTGTGCACTGACCCAACTCCCCACCCTGCTCCCCCACAGGCATTTTGGGGCTCCACCAGCTCTGCTGTGTGCAGACACTTCCTCTCACCACCAGCTATCAGAAAACACACACACACATTTGATTTCGAGGCCAGACAGCAAGAAATTTATTTAGGTCTCTAGTTTTTTTCTCAGAAAAAGATGCCACACGTTTCCACTCACGTGTCCAATACAACAGGGTGGGACTTTACTAAGAGATCCTGTAACCCCAGGGATGTTTTGCATTATTTTACTTCTGGAGTTTCCTTGAGGCTGCCTCACAATTTGCTGTTCCATCCAACAGCCACTGAGGAGGTCATGTCCTGACACATTTAATCTGATTCCTGTGTGGCTTTGGGGGTGATAACAAATGTTTTGAGAAGTGGGTCTTGCTTCAGCTGTAAAATATCAAGATGAAGCTGTTCCCACCCAGGGATGAACAAGCATTTCCTTCAGCCAGGGACAAAAAAAAAAAAAAAAAAAAAAAAAAAGATTAAGGAGAGGTTTTTCACACTCACATACACTTAAGAGGAAAAAATATTTACATGAGGGAAAAAGGACTTGGCAGGGCCTCCCCAGAGGCCATTTGCTGTTTATGAATTTCTCAGGCCTGGGCTGAGGCTGCAGAGCCTGAAGCTCCCTGAGCCATGGGATTGTTTTTAGGGCTGGGAGATGCCCTTGCTTGGCTTCTGTGCCTGTGGAATTGTGTCCCTCAGGCTCTGCCAGGGGCCACTGTGGCTGCCTGAGGCCTCTCCTTTGGCATTCCTGGAGGGTCAGGGCCAGGAGGGGCTGCTGGCATCCTCAGGGGAAATAAGAACTGGTTCTGAGCTCCTCTGAAGAGCAACCACCTTTCCAGGTGAAATATTCCCTGCTAGGAATGTCCTGTTTTGACAGGAATAGGGAAAGGTGGGTGGCAGCTGCTGCTCCCCCACTGATGCTGAAGTTCTGATTTTTTCTTCCTGCAATCAGCAACACCTGGGGCTCTCTATGCCTCAAAAGCACAAATTATTATAATTGGGCCCTCTGATGAGTTTTGGAAGTGCCTGGTGCCATCTCTCCCTGTCCCAGCTACACAAACAATTCCCTGCTGTTGTTTCTGGGAAGGAGAAGCCTCAAAATGTGCTGGGCACAGTTTCCTCTGCTGCCAAGGCTGAAGTGGCACAAGGGACACAAAACCCTTCACATTGCAGCAGGCTGGGCTGGCATCCTGCTTGGCATCACTCGTGCTCTTCCCTCAGCCCCACCTGGAGCAAGAGGGACAGCAGGACAGCAGGTGACAGGGGACAGCCAGGAATTTGGGCAGCTCCATGAGCTTTTCCAGCCTGGGGCACACTGGAGTGTCCCACACTCTGCTGCTGCCACCCCATCACCTTCTTCCAGCCCAAACTCCAAACCCCAGAGCTGGGGATGCTGCAGCTCCCTGCCAGCCCCAGGGGATGCAGCAGAGGGTTAAACCCTCCCACTGATGGTTTTTGAAAATCTCTGCTGCCTGGTGTGTAACTCTGAAACTTCATGTGAAGTTCTCTTCATAGAAATAAGTTCTCTTCTTTAAACCCCCCTCTGCAGATCCTGATGGGAGAGGGGAAAACAGAGAGTGCTGAGCAGCCAAACCCACTGCCAGGGCTCAAAGCAATGATAAATTAAGGAAAATTTTTGTCCACACTGTGTTTCCTCCCTGCTCCTTGAGGTGTTGGTTTTCTTTAACAAGCCCTGAAGGATTCACTGGAAAAATGTGGGGAAATATGGGAGAAATGGCTTTTAGCAAGGACACTTTACTAGAGCATAAATACCATAAATCCTCTTTATTTAAACACGTCAGTCAATAGGATCTGCAATAAATACTCTGAATTTTGAACATACAGATCTTCATCTCTGGCACAGCAAACCCTTTACATTTCCTTGTTTGTGTGCAGCTATATATAGATAATGGATACACACACACACACCTATATCTATAGATGCACTTGTGCATAAATGACCTTTCCAAGGACAGGAAACAAGTGAATATTTCCCAATCCCACCCTCCCTGGCACTGACAACACTGCAAGGAAATTCAGCTGGATGCTCCTGCCATAGAGGAAATGGGAAAACTAAAATTGCATGCAGGGAGAAGCAGCAAATTCACTTTTTTTTTTTTTTTCATGATGGAGAAAGTTTAAAAAATCTCAGTGCCCTCTTAAATAGATTAAATTAGATTAAATAGGTTCAGGATCTTTACACAACAATTCCAGCTGCCAAATCCAGGGGGATGGGGGCTGTGTCCTGCTCTACAACACTCCAGGAGGGGGAATCTCCTTCCAAGCTGTGGAAATTCCAGTTTCCAGCTCTGTCTAGAGCCAGGCTGTGTCCCTAAACCCCAACAGAGCTGAGGGGGATTTGTCTGTGCCAGACAAACACAGGGGGATGACAGGACAGGTTGTTCCACAGGGTCTGCTGTAGGAACTGCATCTCCCAGTGCTGGTGGAATATTCCTGCCCCCTCTGGAATATGACAAAAAGCATCTCCAGGCTGCTGGGGGAGCAGCTGGTGCCCCCAGAAATGTGCTGATGAAGGTGCAGCATCCTCAGGGCTCTGTGCTCATTGCAAAATCCTCTCTCTGCCCCCAGCAAGATCTGTGCTCGTGTTTGCTGCCAGGTGAGCTCCTGTAACAAGGGGGAGAAGTGCTGGGGCTGCTGGGTTGGAGGCTGAAGAGAGCCAGGCTGTGACACTGGAAGGGTTTTTGCTCAGGGAGGAGATGCCAAGGTGGCCATGGAGCAGAAGAGGAGCAAAGTGTGAGAGCAGGGAGGAGAGGAACCCTCACCTTGCCAAGCAGAGATCTCAGGGAGCCTGGAGAGGCTCTGCCTGTGCTGGGAACAGCTCTGGGAACAGCCCTGCACAAGAGCCTGTGCTGCCCTGAGCCTGCAGAGCCACCCTGGGTGGGCTCCCAGGGCAGTCACCCAACAGTGGGGTCAGCCAGGGGGCTGCTGGGGAGGGGAACAGGGGGGGAACGCTGTGACAGGAGCAGCAGAACCTGCCCAAATCCCCCCTCCATCCCCAGAGCCCAGGGACAGCTCCAGCACTGCCAGACTCAGCTCCCCTGTGCCTTTAGGGTGGCATTTGACAGAGAGCAGGGAAGGGAACAGGCCACCCTCCCTCCTGCCAGGGGAATGAACGTGCTGATAAAGCCATCTCCTTGGGAAATGGACTCATCACCCAGGGAAAATAAACACAGGGCTGGCAAAGGGAGGGACACAGCTCTCGCCTCAGTCTGTGGGTTTGAGGCTCCTGGCAGCAGGAGATGGAATTAGAGGGGCAGGAGCAGCCTGTGCCCGTGTGCTGGATGAGCCAGCAGGGGAGAAAACAAGGCTGGCAGCACAGAGAGTTTGTCTGGAATTCAAGGAAAAAAAGAGTCTAAAACCTTTGGAAAAGGGGCAGGAAATTCAGGACAACGAGGATGCCAGGAGATGCAAGTTAGAGGCACCAAAGCCCAGCTGGAATTTAATCTGGCTGCTGCCAGAAAAGGCAATTAAAAATGCTCCTGGAAATATATCAGCAAGAGAAGGACAGCTGAGGAGAATCTCCATCCTTCACTGGGGAAACACAAGGGATGAGGGAGAGGCTGAGGTGCTCAAAGCCTTCTTGGTGTCAGTCTTTAATAGTGAGACCAGTTGTCCCCCAGAGCTGGAAAACAGGGACCTGATCTGCTGTGACAGGATGACACTCCATGGAGGAGGAAAAGGCTGTGGATGATGGACTTTAATTAAACTTTGACACCATTTCCCACAGATTTATCCTGGAGAAACTGAATTCCTTTAACTTGGATGGGTCCATTCTTCACTGGGATAAACCTGACTGGGTTAAAAGCCCAGAGGGTGGGAATGGAACAAATCCAGCTGGTGGCTGGTCACCAGTGGTGTCCCCAGGGCTGAGTTTTGGGGCCAGTCTCGTTTAATATCTTTATCAATGATCTGGATGAAGGGGTTGAACACATCCTCATTAAGTTCATCAGTTACACTGAATTGTAGGGGAGTGTTGGCTTGCTGGAGGGTAGGACAGCTCTGCAGAGGGATCAGTGGGAATGATAAAGTGGAGGTGAAGGGGAGTCTGCCTGGCAGTGCCCTCCTGGGGTGGCACAAACTCAGCCCTTGTAGTAAATAAACCCTGAAATCAGCTGTGCCAAGCCCAGCAGAGGGGCTGTGAGAGGGCAGAGCTCACACACCCTGCTCACACATCCTCTCCTTCCCACACTCCTAATCCCTGACCCATTTTCAAACATTTGGGGGCATTTAGGAACTGAAATCTCTGCCCTGCCTCAGGTGAAGGGGCTTCACCTTCACCTGAACCCCGGGGTGGGCTCCAGTTCCACAGGTAAGGCTGGGGCAGGCACAGCCCTGATCCCCCAGAACAGCGCCAGATAAACCTGTGGGCAAGGCTGGACTGCAGCTGAACAATTTGGGATGAAAACTGCCAGTCCTAATGGGGCACTCGAGTGGGGAATCTGCACCAGCCTCTTTTCCCTCTGTGCATTTCCACATCTCCCTGTGCAGAAAGCAGAATTTCCAGCCCAGGAATGGGCTGAGAGACAGCTCTGGCTGCCCAGACAGCCAAAACTGCCCAGGGATGCTCCCAGGAGGAGAAGGACTGGCAAAACCCAGCAGCTTTCTGTTCTGGGGTGAAGCAAAGACAGCCCAGATGTGGAAATTGCAGCTGCCCAAACCTCAGGCAGGAGCCACAGTGTTTTTGTAACAAAACCCAAGCTGTGTTTGTGTTGTTCACTCCACCAAGACTTTAAAAACAAAAACAATCTGGATAAAAGCAGTGAATGTAGGGGCAAGCTCCAGTGACCAACACCTGGGGTTGTGTCCTCTCTGTGTCCTCTCTTTGTCCCCTCTGTGTGCCCAGCAGCACAGCATTTGCTTTAGCCTGCTCTGTTTGCAAGAAGAATTTAATATTTGTCACTGATTTCCCTTGAATGAAGTCACCACTGTGCGTTTTATCAGTTGTGTTTAACCTGAGCCAGTGTAAAATCCTAAAATCCAATTTAAACAGCCACTCCTAACTTCAATGCTCCATTTTTTAATGTGCCTATAAAATTTTTAATATTGAATATTTTAACAGGACAAAGCTTTTAAGCTTTTTTTTTAATTTTTTTTTTTTTTATTTTTTTTTCCCAATATGGAAAGGTTTGGCTTTGGTGATGGCACAATATTTTTTCCTCCACTGTTTAATTCCAGCTGCCCTCAGAACTGCATGGTTTATATTTCACCTGTTTTACTACTGTTGCCTTAGAGGAAAGAAATCAGTTCTTCAACACCCAGACTCCACTGCAAGTTTGAGGTTTCCTGGCAGTGCTGAGGTCATTTGTCCAGTGCAAAGAGCCCAAAATTCCCTGTCCCTTCCACATCCACATGCTTTGAAGCTGGAGTGGCTCTGCAAATAATCACTGGCTCATCTCAGCTTTGGCTACCCACAGCCACAATATTTGAAGTGAGAAGAAGAAGCCAAAAAAAAAAAAAAAGAGAACAATCATTTGGACAACAAATCCTGTTCCACTGAAATGCAAATAATTAATCATAGTGAAAATACAAACCACAACAGTGGGAATTCTCTGTGTCAGAGGGTTCTGCCTCAAACTGGTGAGAAGTGGAGCTGCTGGGGGCTGGTGTGAGCCCCCATCACTGCAGGACACCTTGTCCCTCTGTGCCACAGAGCCCTGGGCAGGGCAGCAGGGACTGCCAGGAGCCAAAGTGCAGGAGATGGAAACACGGCAGATATCGATCTCTGCAATCAGGAGTTAATTCTCATTTCCCCTAAACGCTGTTTAATGATCACAGCCTGCACTCAGCTGAATTGTGTCTGCAGCTGCAGACTGAGAATCTACAGAGTGAGAATCTACACAGGGTGAGAATCTACACAGAGTGAGAATCTACACAGGGTGAGAATCTACAGAGTGAGAATCTACACAGGGTGAGAATCTACACAGAGTGAGTATCTACACAGAGTGAGAATCTACAGAGTGAGAATCTACACAGAGTGACTGTGTACATAGAGTGAGTGCTTACACTGAGTGTGCCCTTACACTGTGTTCCTACACAGAGTGTATTATTACACTGAGTATGTTCCTACACTGACTTCCTACACCGTGTGTGTTCCTACACTGAGTGTGCACCTACACTGTTCCTACACTGTGTTCCTACACTGACTGTGCACCTACACTGAGTGTATTATTACACCAAGTGTGTTCCTACACTCAGTATGCTCCTACACTGTGTATGTTACTACATCAGGTGTGCACCTACACCAACTATGTTCCTACGCTCAGTGTTTTCCTACACCGAGTGTGCTCCTATATTGAGTGTGCTCCTACACTGAGTGTGTTCCTACACTGTGCACCTACACTCAGTGTGCACCTACACTGAGTTACTCTTACACTGAGTGTGTTCCTACACAGAGTTACTCTTACACCGAGTGTGCTCCTACACCAACCCCACACCCTCCTCTCCCCTCTCTGTTGGCAGCAAGCAGCTCCTGGCCGCAGCCCCGCTCTGCCCAGCGTTAACTCCTGTTAATGTTTATCTGCGCTGCTGCCCCGCGGCCACTCACGCCACGAAGTGTCACCGTGTCACCACACCGCACTCTCCAGCACCTGGGCCCTGCTGGCAGCCCGGCAGGTGAGGGCACAGGCTGGGGAAGGGCTCGCAGCCACATCCCCGAGCTGCAAAGGGGACAAGAGGAGCCGGGTCAGTGACAGGGTAGAGGAGCGGAGATGCTGCTCCTCCCCTGCGCCCTTCTTAAACAGAATCGGGACCACTTTGAGAAAGAAAAAAGGAGCAGTAGGAGTTCCCAGAGCCCCGGGTTTTACCCTGAGGGTGTGACAGCTCGAGGAGTTTGTCCCCACACTCGCAGCAGCAATGACACCCTCCCATCCCAATGACACCCTGCCCATCCGGGGGAATTCCCCCCCAGCCCCGGCGGCACCGGCGAGTCCTGAGAGCAGCCAAGGCGACACGGGCACTGCCAGGGGACAGTGTCGGTGACCAAAAACCCCTCTCCGCCCCCATCGCAGCTCCGGCTCCTCCGGGACGCTGCCCCAAAGCCCCTCTGCATCGGGACCCAGCCCCGGGCCGGTCACTCGTCACCCACCCAGGTCTGCCGGGCACCCAGCGACCCCCACACCCCCAAACTGACCACAGAATGACCCGACAACGCCACCAACACCCCCGAAATGCGGGGGCTCCGCACGCCCGAGCATCCCCCGAGCATCCCCGGCACACCACGGCCCCTGGAGCACCGAGAGATCCCGGGAGCAGCTTTTCCTGCGCCTTTCCCGAGTATTCCTGAAAGAATCCCGCATTTGCACACCCTCCCGGCCGCGGGTCCAGCGTGTCGCACCGGGGTGCGCCCCCAGCCCAAATCGCTGCTCCCCTCCAGCCGGGCACTGTCCTGTCCTGTCCCGCAGCCCACCCTGCCCGGGGACACCTGGCAGAGCTGGCACACGGCACAAAACCCCCTCCACACCCACCCCAAGTGACCTGCAGCCGTCCCGCGGTCCGAGCGGCGCTTCCAAGGTGCCACGGAAAATCCAAATTCTCCTCCCCTCGCAGCTCGCTGTCATCTGAGCCTTGCAGCTAAACAAACCGGCCGCTTTACGAGCTTTTGGTTGGGCTGCGATTGTCACCCGACTTCCCAGCGCCACATTCCTGAGTCCCACAGTCACAGCCTCGCATTCTAGGCGAACGCTCCCTTTATTTATAATTATTTTTTCCCCCTACAGAAAGTCTTGTAGCACTTGGCAAAACAAAATCCCACAGAGCGTTCGCAGTTTTTTGGGCGGTGATCAAACTGTCCCCGAGCCTGCCCTGCCTGCATCCCTTCCCCGCCGCTTTGTCGCAGATCAAATTCAGCACTTTTTTGCCATCTCCGCAAAGTGTCCCGAGCTGGACAATCCTGCCATCCCCGCCCCAAGTGCCCTCCTGGCCTGGAGGGCTCCCCCAGCCACCAGCGGGGCTGTGAGAAGGGTGCAAGGGGGGTCCAGCCCCGCTCAAACGCCCAGCAAGGTCATGAGCTGGTTCAGTCTCACCTCAGCTCAGTCCTGGCCACGCTTAGAAAATCCCTTCGGGTACGATTGTTCTGCACAGCCCCGCATCCCCCTCCCGGCTGAGGGACCCCCGGCTCTCTCCCCAAACCAGGGGGGCTGCCTGCAGCCCCTCCTCCCTGCCACGGACCAGCCCCGCTTTGCACAGTTTAATTCCTGCAGCTATTAGGCACTCCCTAAATAAATCATCACTGCTGTTAATAAAAGAGGTTGATTTTCCTCGAGAAGACTCCTCTGTGCCACCCCCCTGAGCCACACCAGAGCCCCCATCACCCTCCCCACTAGCCACAGTACCTTTGCCGTGCAAAAAGTCCTCGGGGCGAGAGAAGGAGCCCTCCTCGCAGAGCAGCTCGCAGCTTTTATCCGGGGCCAGGGGGTAGCCGTTCTCCTCCTCGTTGTAGTCGCTCCTGCCGTTGCTGTTGGAGTAGCCATTGGCGTACATCTTCAGCGCCGACCTGCGCAGGCACAGCAGCTCCTGGAAGGCGTACCTGAAGTCGGGGCTCCGGCAGTAGATCAGGGGGTTGAAGGCAGAGTTGACGTAGCCCAGCCAGTTCAGGAGGATGTACACGTACTTGGGGATGATGTTGTCCTGGATGACGTGCACGATGTTGACGATGAAGAAGGGCAGCCAACACAGCGTGAAGGTGCCCATGATGATGCCCAGGGTTTTGAGGGCTTTGTGCTCCTTCAAGAAGAACTTGGAGGAGCGGCGGTGCCCGGCTCCCCCTTTCTGCTCCTGCTCCTTGTTCTGCGTGTGAAACCTCCCCTCGCTCCTGTCTATCTTCTGCAGCTGCTTCTTGGCCACCTGGAACACCCTGGCGTACACGAACACCATGACGACGAGGGGCAGGTAGAAGGAGATGATGGAGGAGGCGATGGCGTAGGCTTGGTTGGTGAAGAAGTCGCAGCACATCTCGTCCTCGTAGCAGCGGATGGCGTCCTCGTGGTCCGCCCGGTACCAGTGCATCTGGATGGGCAGGAAGGAGGTGAGCCCCGACACCACCCACACCACCAGGATGACCACGCGCGCCTTGCCCTTGGTCAGCAGGCTCTGGTACTTGAAGGGCGAGGTGATGGCGAAGTACCGGTCCACGGCGATCACGCACAGGGTCTCGATGCTGGCCGTGACGCACAGCACGTCCACAGAGGTCCAGAACTCGCACCAAAAGTTCCCGAACTTCCACATCTCCATGATGATGTGGCAGGCGCCGAAGGGCACCACGGCCAGCCCCATGACCAGGTCGGCGCAGGCCAGCGAGGTGATGAAGTAGTTGGTGACGGTCTGCAGGCGCTGGAAGCGGGCGATGGCCGTGATCACCAGCACGTTGCCGAAGACGATGGCCAGCACGATCAGCGACATCAGGATGCCCATGCCCACCACCCACACGTCCCGCGACACCGTGGGGTCGGCGGCGCTCTGGTTGGCGCTGGCGTTGCCACCGGGCAGCTCCGTCCCCGCCGTGGCCATGGCCCGGCGACAGCCCCGGGGCGGCGGGGGCAGCTCGGCTCTGCTCAGGGCTCGGCAGCGGCGCTCCGGGAGCCGCTCATGCGGGGCAGGTGCGGGGCAGGTGCGGGGCCGCTCCTCGGGGGCACCGGGCAGCGCTGCGCTCCCGTCCCGTCCGGTCCCAGCCGTGTCCCAGCCCGTGTCCCAGCCGTGTCCCAGCCGTGTCCCAGCCCGTGTCCCAGCCCGTTAGGCGCCGCGGAGCTTTTTAAGTGACAGCAGCCCGTGACATCAGCCCTGCGCAGCCAATGGCACCGCGCCCCGGGCCCCCCCGCACCCCGCGGCCACCCCCGCCTGCCCCACGCGTGTCCCCGCCCCGCTCTCCGCATCCCCGCGCTCACCGTGCGCTCCCCCCGAGCTCACCGTGCTCTCCTGTCACCCTGTGCCTCCTGCCCGCAGCGCCACACGGGTGATCCCTGTGTCGCAAATGTCACAAATGTCACAATTGTCCCCGCGCTCCCTGCCCCACGCGTGTCCCCGCTCTGCTCTCCTCATCCCCGCCGTGTCCCCGCGCTCCCCCCGAGCTCCCCGTGCTCTCCTGTCACCCTGTGCCTCCTGCCCGCAGCGCCACACGGGTGATCCCTGTGTCACAAATGTCGCAAATGTCACAATTGTCCCCGCGCTCCCGCCCCGAGGTGTCCCCATCCCACCCGTGTCCCCTGTGTGCTCCTCGGGTGTCACCAGGACACGCAGCACCGGGAAAATCCCGAGGGCTCTGTGGCTGTGGGGAGCCCTGGTGGTTGGTGACACCTCGTGACAGGATGTCACCAGGTCCCTGTCCCTGTCAGCCCCCGGCTCGGCGCTGTTGCTGCGCCCCAGTTGTGGGGTGCATCCAAATGAAGCAGAAATCCCAGAGCTGGACAAGGTTAGACACCCCTTAACTGTCCTGGGAGCACTGACCAGGCAGGGAGTGACCACTGGACACTGTGGCTGCAGCCAGGCCATGTGGTCAGAGCCAGACACTATCACAAGCATTTCCCTCCAAAACAAACAAATTCACTAAATAAGGACTAAGGAATCCTGAAAACTTCCTTTTAGCCTGGCAGGAGATAACACTGCCTCTGGAGTTTCACTTCTGCATCCCTCTGAAGCAACACTGCTCTCCCAGAGCCACATCTCATCTGCTGGCCCTGCTGTGCTGCTAAAACCACAGAAAGGGAGAAAATAAAGAATTGGTTTTGCCCAGATTACCCCAATGCCAGCAGCAGCAGCAGCTGCTCTGGATGCAGCTCTGTCCTGCCTTGCTCAGCAATTAAACACTTATCAATGTTGAATCTTATCTGACACTCATCAGCTCTTGGGTTTTGATGTATTTTCATGATTCTATCTCATTTTTCCCGCAGTGCTGGGGTGCCAAGACCAGGTTCCCCAATTTTTGCCCCATTGTCCCCACACCACAGCCTGCTGGGTGACCATGTCATACCCTGGCCGTGCTGGGGATATTTATAGAGAAGGGAGGAAGTTTCATGGTTTAAAGCAAGGGGCAGATGAGGTACTGGAACCAGGAAATGAAATTAAAGCAGTTTCCGTGGTGTGAAGTGTCTGTCTCAGCAGGGATCTCCTCGAACCAGCAGCTTCCCTGCTCTCCCCACCCTCCACCTCTGCATCCACACACTCCAGGGGTTCAAAAACGAACAGACAATGAGCAGGAGATCCAAAAGTCACCCCCTGCCACTGCACACATCTGGGAGGAGCTAATGACCTGAGCTAATTACCTGGAGCTTCCCCTGCCTGTAAAATAAATGAAGATAAAAGGGGCCATCAGTCCCTGCACACCCCGGGCTGAGCTGGGACCTGCTGGGCTCAGCTTGTGGCTCTCACAGCCCTCAGCCCTGTGCCCACAGGGGCTCAGGAGCACAAAATCCAAAATCCATTCCCACCCCTGCCCCGGGTGCAGTGCTCACCTTGCAGGGAAACCGTGGCCAAAAGCTCCTGGAAGTGGAGGAGATGCAGCAGTGGGAGTGAGGAGCACAACCAGAAGAAAATTCTGAATTTTGGGAGCTACTCCTCATCTTCAGCTCCCTATTCCCCCCCTTTTTATTTTTTTTTTTTTGTAAGAGATGAGGTGACAGCTCTAGGAAGAACTCAAGGTGTCAGGCAGTGACCAGGGAAGTTTCTGAGTATTCTGACACCAAATCCAAGCATCCCCAAATAATTAGTAAATTCTTTATCCTAATAAACAGGCTCATCCCACAGATGCTCACTCTTGCAGGCAGCACTGAGCCCTGAATTTGGGGTTGTGCTGGGGACCCCCAGCTCTGAGAGAGACAAAGGAAAGCTCTCTGCTCTGCACTGAGTATTTTACCTAAAGCATCCCTGTCTCTGGCAATCCCTCTCTAGGAGCTGCTCTGAATTTGCCTCACATAAAAATAAATTCCATCACCCCAAGTGTCACTGGATTTTGAGGTTTGCATGAGTTTACCTGTGCTTTTGAGTAATTATTAGATTTCCATCGGGTTCAGGGCTTTATACTGGAACACAAACTAAACCACAGAGATGTTATGGACACAGTTTAGTTTTAATTTTTTTGGAGGGGAGAGCCCCAAAAGTCTCCTTCTGGGTTCCTTGGACTTGCAGGGTGTCAAAACCAGACAGATCTCATTTGTTTCATGCCCTGGTGCTTTGTCATCAGGCTGATCTTTTCCCTTTTCATAATTGGATGTGTGCTCCCTCCTCTCTGAGTGACATTTGAAGAGCAGCCTGTGGGATCAATGAGAAAGCAGGGCTGGGAGAGAGAAATAATCACTTTTATCAGCCCAACTGACATAATTAGAATAAACAGCCAGGCTTTTGGGCATGGAAGACTTTCCTAAAGGACTGTGAGGAGCTGGATGCTGCTGTGCCTGCCCAGATGTTTATCACAAACAATCTGGGATTAAACAGCCTGGCCAGATCAGACTCTTGGCAAGAGCTTGGGAGTGACAATCCTCAACAAAACCAGTGTTTTTGACAGGGAAGAATTTGTGAGTATCCTTGCAGGGAAGCAGAGGGGTCCCTCCTCCTCCTGCAGCTCCCACCATCCTTGCTGCCCACCCTGAGCCCCACGGGCACCCTCTGAGCCTGGAAATCCACTCTGCCTTCCCTCTTGCTGCTCTCCTCCAGATGTGCCAGCTGTGCCTCTTGGGAGGGATGCTTATCACTGGTTTTTTTTCCTCTCCTTGCTGTTTTCCCCACAATTGAACATGGTTTTCACGAGCACAGGAGGTTTCTGTGCCCAACCCACAGCTGCCTCTTGGTTTGTCCCTGCCCTGAGCCCCTGGTGCCAGCAGGGTTCCCTTGTCCTGCTTTCCTTGCAGGCTCTGCTGCTGCAGAATTTGCCACACATGGGGGATTTTTGGGTGGTTTCTGCTCCATCACCCCCATCCAGCAGCTTGGAGGGGACACCCAGGTACAGTGAATTGAATTCACAGAATTTTGGGTTGGAAGAGACCTTCAAGATCATCGAGTCCAACCCATTTCCTAACACCTCACCCCATCCCATGGCACCCAGTGCCACATCCAGTCTTTTATAAACACATCCAGGGATGGTGACTCCACCACCTCTCTGGGCAGATCACTCCAGCACTTTATCACTCTTTCTGTGAATTTTTTTTTTCCTACTATCCAACCTGTATCTCCCCTGGTGAAGCTTGAGGCTGTGTCTCAATTCATGCAGCCATAAATTCCCAGGAGCCTGGGCAGGACCTGCCACTCATGGTGTGAGGCCAAGGTTGATTCCAAGAGAAATGCACCAAATTTTGGCTGAATTGAAGATGCCTTCTGGTTTAAAACCTTTCTGCTGCTTTTCTCCCAGCGTCCTGAGCTGCTCAGACAATTCTCAGTGTCATTAAGGAGGAGGCAAAATTTACCTCCAGTGGTGTAAATAAATAATATACTAATAAATAAATAAATAAAAATTTAAAAAAATAAATAATGGCCATGGATAGAGGAGATATTCCATGGAAATGACACTCTGTGCTGTCCAGCTCTCCATCCAGGAGGGTTTGCTGTGCCCCAAGGTGAGTCCTGGGGCTGAGGACAGGTCCCTGTGTGCAGGGAGGACATTCCACCTCTCTCCTAATTTTAGAAGGCTGCTCCACGAGCTGATAGGAAAAGGAACTCGCTGTGCTGGAATATGTGTGGAGTCCAAGAGGAAATTTGGTTTTTCCTGAGAGCTTTCTTATCAAATCTGCCTCGTATCAAACCCAAAATAGCTGAGAGGCTGCAGAGCTTTGCCTCAGCTCCAGGGGGATGGGTTGAGGAGTGGCTGCAGGGGGGTGGCCACGGTGGGTGCTGCAGGGATGTTCTGCACCTGGGAGGGTTTAATTTGCTTTAATCACCTTTTTTGAGAATTCCCTCTCAGCCTGATGTGAACCCTGTTCACATCCATTCTCTTATTCCAGGGGAATTCCTCAGCCCATTCCCAGCTCGTCCCGTACATCCCACCTTTATTTATAATTTATTTAATTTATATCCAATCCCACCTTTTATATCCCATCTCACCTTTTATATTCAATCTCATCTTTTATATTCCTTCTCACCTTTAATATTCCATCTCACCTTTTATATCCCATCCCATCTTTTATATCCCATCCCACCTTTTATATCCGATCCCACCTTTTATATTCCATCCTACCTTTTATATCCCACCCTTTTTAATATTCCATCCCACCTTTTACATCCCATTCTCATTTTCTCATCCACGAACTCGAGCTGAAGGCAGAGCAGCCCCTGGAAGCAAAAGGCACCACCACATTTCCCACCTCAGGAATATCAGACAAACCCAGTTTAACTCTTTAAATAAACCCTATTTAACTCCCTAAACAAACCCAATTTAACTCCTTAAATAAACCCCATTTAACTCCCTAAACAAACCCGGTTTAACCCCTTAAACAATGCCAGTAATGACTTTTAGATGAGCTATTGTGTGCAGCACCCACCTCGGCGATGGTATCTGGGAACGGGGCTTTGTGTGGTGCCCGGATTTTTAAAAGCACAGATTAAATCTCTTGACGAGTGTTTTTATTTGCTGCACGATGGGAATTGGGTGATTTTAACCTGGGGTTGATTTTATTTCAATTTTTCTGGATGTTGCCAGCTCGAAGGGAAATGGTGTAAAACTGTCTCGTGCTAAAATTAGCTCTGGTGAGCTTAAATTAAAAAGAATATTTGGGATAAAAAATGGCTCCAAATCTGACCAGAGAACCTGCAATTCCTGCATCTCTACTCCCACTATTAACCTTCCCCATGGAGGCACAGACTCAACTTGGTAGAATCTTGAATCCTCCAGAATTCCCAGAGAACAGGAATTTTCTCCCTCAGTTCCAGGGAGGAACCAGATACCAGGACACCAGAAGTTATCAAGTCTTATTTAGGGATTAATATTAATATTATTAAAGGCTTTTGCCTTAAAAACTCCACCCTTTTTTATTTCAGTCCTGGGGATGCTGCTGCAGAAGAGAAATTCTCCAACCCTTGTGCCTGCAGAATCACCTGTGTCCATCTCTGAGTGCAAGAAATCCCTGAAAAAAGTTTTCTCCACTTGCATTTCCAATTCTAGGAATATTTCCCCCTCAAAAAAAAAAAAAAAAAAAATTAAAAAATAATAAAAATAATTATTTTGGCTTTCCTGCTGCTCCCCAGGGCAGTCCCTGTCCAGACTGAGAGTTCCAGGGTGATAGATCCTGGTAAGAAAAGTTTTGTAGGAAGGTTTGCATTCCCTCTCCCTGGAAATCTCAGCTCATTCCTATTGCATGAGTTAAGGCAGCTGCTGAGTTCAAGTGGGTGCAGTTTTAAAAGGGAAAATCCTGCTCCAAGCCCAAAATAAATAATTATGGACACAGCCATATGAAAAGGAATTATAAGGCTTTAAATAAGCTAAACTAAAATAAACAGCATCCCTCTCCTTTACCTGCTGGCAGCTTGAGCCCAGCATTCCCAGCCTTGGATGTGGATTTTTATTTTTTTATATATTTTTTTGAGCAGGTGAAGGAGTTCAGAGTGGCTGCATCTCTCTGGAATTTGGTGCCAAGTGTAACAAATCCTCCTCCAGAGCAGAGTGGGACCAGCACTGCCACCAGCAGCCAAGCCACCCACTCTTTCCTTTCCCCAAAGATTTAAAGCTCATTAATTACCCAGTCCTCACAGTCTGGGCTGCTGTTGTTGTATAAATTAAGTCAGCAGCTTTTGTGGGGGATGTGGGAGACCCCAGTTCACAGGAATTTTGCTGTGGGGGGAGGAATTGCAGTGTCTGGCCCAGCCCTCTGCTGTTTGATGTTTCTCTGGAGATAAAATCTTCCCAAATTTGTGCAGGGCTCAGAGCTGGGGGAAGACACCAAATATTCCTGCCTGGAGCCCTCTGTGGGACACCATCAAAATGAGACAGGAATTTGAATATGAGCCCTCCAACAGCCCCAGGTTTCAGCTCTGGGGGGCAGAGGGATCTGTGATCCAGGCTGGGTGTCCCTTCCACAGGAAATGTTCCTTTAATCCCCAAATTCCTGCTCCTGGGCCACCAGAGATGTTATGGATGCACAGCCAAGGCAGAGGAATGCTGGAGGCATCAGACCATCCTCTCTGCCCACAGGAGCAGGGGAAATCCTGGGGCTCCCTCCTCTGTAGATTTGGATTTTCCTGGCTTATTCATCCACTTTTGCACATTTTAATTCCTTAATTCAGCAAATCTCTGCCTGCACCCAAATTCACAAACCACACCTCTGCAGCTCTCTTTGCTCCAGGCTGTGAAAAGTTGGGAGATATTGATTAAAATCCCTTTTTATCCTGTAGCTCAGGAGAGCAGAGAGCTAAAAATGGCAGCCTGAAGGGCCTTTCCTGGAAGAAGACACGAGATCCAAGAAAAATCAGGAATCTTCCTCAGGGTGAACATTTGTTTTATTGTTGTGGAGCTGCAGGGGTTGGATCTGGAGGGATAAATGGGGTGATTGCTGTGGCTGTTAATGAACCCCTCAATTCCCCAGGGAAAACCTCTCAGAAAATTTAAATGCACTGGAGATTTTTTTTAAAAATTTTTAATATCCCTGCAGTGCTTCAGGAGAGAAAAGAAAATTTGCCTTAGAATGGACCAGAGGCTGCACCGAGTTAAAGCTTTGCTGACAACAGGCTCTGGAATATTGTAATTAACTTCAAACCATGTTAATGAGGTGGAAAAAAAAACAAAGGGGGAAGAAATGAAATGGCTGCTGCAAAAATGTTGTCACCTGCTTGCCAGAGAGGAGCAGCTCTTTATTTATTGTTTTGGGAGGAATTTCTCCCTCTCACATTAAAAGTTGATTTTCCAGCACACCAGGATGGGATGTGTGAGCTCAAAGAGGGGATTGTGAGGATAAATGTTCCCATGGATGCAGAAAGGGAAAAGGTGGAATGAGAGGTAAGAAACAATGTGCAATTAGAGGAATTTTTGCAATATTGACAAGAGCTGTTTAATTATGAATTTGGGATTACAGGACATTCAAATTTTGGCTGTCCCAGAGCTGCTATTCTGGGAATTCCACGTGGATGAACCCTGTGTTCCCTGGGAAAAGTGATTCCTCCCAGCTCCTGTTACACCTCCCTGTCAGGCAGCAGAAATTCCTTCCCAGCCATTCTCCAACACATCCCTAAAATCCCAGAGGGCTAAAAAAATCCAGCTGATCCTGGTGGATTTGCATCCTCAGGGCATGGAAAACACAGCCCTGAGGAAGGATTGGGCCATCAGCTGGCAGAGCTCCAAGCAGGGAATTGTCTGAATATCTGACCATGTAGGGAATGAAGAATCCCAAAGTGTTTTAACAGGAAAACAACACGAAATCCACATCCTGCATCCAGGGAAGGGAATCCTCCTCCTGCATCCAGGGAAAGTTTGTGTTTGTGAGCACTGGGAAGAGTTCAGGGCAATGAGAAATTGCTCCTAGTGTTTTAAATCTTACAATATTTCGGAGTTGCAGCTCAGAGAATTCCTGGAAATCCTAACTGGGGTCTGAATTTACAGGTAATGAGGAAAATCAGGTGTTAAAAAATGTGTGGAAAGGACATTTTGGATGTGTCTCTGCTTTTCCTAAGGTGACAAAGCACTTAATGGAAAAAAAAAAACAAGCTCAGTTATGACAGGGGTGGAATCTCTTCCTGTTTGCTACAAGAAAAGCAAAACCAATGGGTTTCTAAGGGCCAGGAGGAATATTTTATATTCTGAAAGGTAAATCCAAAAAAACTGGGGATTTTTTGACTTTAAACACAAAATTTGAACTGTAGCACTAAGATAAATCTGGAAAATATATGGAAAAAAATAGTTTTGTTTTCTACATACAGGCAAGATTTAAAAGGCATTTACTGATTCCTGGTTATGATAAGACTGACAAATACATAAAGATTTTTAGTGCTGATCTCTTCTGTCCAAAACTTAATTTAAAGGAGATGGAAACAACTTTGTGGGGAAAAAAAAAAAAAAAGCAACAAACAAAACACAGAAAAAAAGACTTTTCCTCCTGTTGCAGGTGTGCAGAAAACGGGGAAAACTTTTTACACTTTCCATGGATGTAAAAGTTTGGTCAGCTCTATAAAAACCTCCCTGACATTTTTATTTATGCCCTTTCTTTCTGCTGGGAGGTTTTTTCTGGAATTCTCCCTTTTTTTTTTTTTTTTTCATCTGAAGGTTGATCAGAAGAAGAGAAGACAAGACTTGGTAACATTTCAGATGATAAAAAAAAAAGAAATCAAAATTCCAATCCAGTGTCAAGGACATCATATTCCTGTTTTTCCAGGCTAGGTGGGAATGGGAGGTCAGGGGTTTTTAAAGCTGAAACCATGAGGAGCTTCTGGAATTTTCCTCCTCCTTTGGTGGTGCCATCTGGGAATACAAATGGAATTTGGAGCTCCTCGTGCAGGATGGATGTTCCACTGCTGTTCCAGGACACCATCCATGCTTTATTCACATTTTCTCCACGTCTCCTCGACCCTGAACATCTTAAATTCATCTGGAGGTGCTTGGAACGTGTGGGAAGCTCCAGGATTTTGTACAGCACGTTTGGCCAAGGCCCTGGACAGCATCAGCCCCATCCCAGGGTTTTTGGGAGCTCCCCAGGCTGGTGAGAAAGGCTGAAGATTCTTTCTGACGTAAACAGAAAGAGAACCAAAGGGAATTTCTGGCACAACCCAGAGTGAGACATAATTTTGTGATGACCTCTCCCAGCTCCATCCCTTTGTTTGGCACCAGGTTCAGTGTCTGACACATGGATTTAAATTTCTATCCATCTGCAGGACTTCGAAGACAAAAAAAAAAAAAAATCTTGAGGTCTTGGTCCTCCTGCTCTCTGCAGAATCAGAGGAACAGAATCAATGCAATTTATTTTTTTTAATGCAAGAGAAGAGGAAATATGGGAAGATGATGCAGGAAATCAGTAGCAGAGCAATTCCCATTTCCCAGATTCTCTCTGTGTGCTCCACAGGATGTGAAGCAGTGAGGAAATTCCATCCCAAACCCTTCCAGCTCTGCCCTGTTGGCTCACTTGGTTTCCCAGGAAATAAAACTGGAATTCAGCAGCAGCTGCCCTTTAATGACCAGCAGAGCTCCCTCAGCAGCACACAGGAGCAAACTGGGGTTTCTATTCCTTTTCTCCAAATTCCCCCAGGGTGATGCCAACTGGATGGGACAGGAGGGATCTCCTGACCCCTTGGGGTCATCAAACAGCTCCAGGGAATTTGTCTCCCCTGAAGAGTTCTGGTGTCAGAGGGAGGAATGGGAAACTCTCAGCAAAGAAATGTTTGTTTGGCTTGGAGGAACCCCAGGGAATCACAGGGCAAATCCATCTTTTTGTATAATCCCTGTGGAAGCTGTCACTGCTCCAGCTTCCTTGAATCTCTCTCTTTGGGCAAACCCCAAAATGCAAAATCCTGGCTCCATATATTACATTAATCAGAGCACCCAGTGTGTTTCCTGCTGAAAAAATGATGGAATTACACCAAAAGCAGAGCACAGGGATGCAATCTAATGTTTATCCTTGTGGTTTGTACGCTCACTTTGACTTCTTCAGACAGGAACAACCAAATTGTCTCCAAGAGAGCTCCCAAACCTTCAGAGGGTCAGAAATGTGCATCAGGTGGTCTGGGAGAGGAAACATCACAAAGGAGCTCGAGGAATTTCACAAAACTTTGGGATAAGGGGTTTGGAACATCCCAAGCCTCATCCACGGTGTGAAATCTGGCTTGACCTTTCCCAGGGAGCTTTTCCTGCCAGGAGCCATCACAGTTTGTACCCAGCAGAGCCCAATTCCAGCCCTGGAATGTCCCAGCAGCTCCAGGCACCCCCTGAGCCCCAGCCCAGCCTTATCAACCTCTTAAAAAAAAAAAAACCAGCAGCAGCCCTGGAAGCTCTGAGCAGGCAGGGGAGCTCTGGCAGCTCCAATCCCAGCAGGAAAAGAGCAGCAGCTCAGCTCTGTGCCCAGGGTGAAGCTTTTCCAGGTGTTATCCTGGCAATCTGTGCTGCTCTCACAGCAGGACCTGGCCGTGGTTTTTGGGATTCCAGGTTTTCCCACAGCCTGCTGACATCAGGAATCCATCATGGCACGGTGTGATCCCACAGGGAAACCTCCTCCAATCCATCATCCCAGCCCTCTGCCTTATCAACACCCTGCCCAGGTGGGAAAGCTGGGTCAGGGAGTGGTTGGGGGTGGATTGCTGAGGAGTGGGGTCACTGCTGGAGCAGCAGAACTGCCACGTTTCCACTTGTGTGCCTGTGTGACTTTGGAAAAGTCAGGAAGAAATTCCTTCACATCTTTAAAGCAGAAACTTCTGTAGGTCCTGAGACCAAGTAATGCAGTGATGAAGCAGAATTGTTTCAATTTCAAATGGGTTTGGGCAATATCCAGGAGGTCTTGGCATTAAAAGGAGAAGGAACAGAAAGTCCATGCAAATAAAATTCATCCTGGCAGAGTTTTTTTTGATTCAATCTGAATTAGAACTCATGAATTAGAATTAGAATATATCATTTGTGTGTGTTGGCATTAAAAGATACCAAAGCCATGTCACCACATGAAGGTGACACACTCAAACTGATATCCATGACCACACCTGGACACCCACACCACAAACATCTGGATTCACAGCCCAAGCCCCAAAATTCCCATCAATTCCCACCATCCACAGG
This sequence comes from Erithacus rubecula, assembly GCF_903797595.1. Taxonomy (NCBI): domain Eukaryota; kingdom Metazoa; phylum Chordata; class Aves; order Passeriformes; family Muscicapidae; genus Erithacus; species Erithacus rubecula. The sequence continues at coordinate 16,111,796 of NC_136668.1, read as the reverse complement.
CTCAGCATCACCAGCACTGCCTGGAACGGCCCCACTGCTCCCTTCCCCCACTCCTGAGCTTTCATCCCCTCTGTCACCAACTCAACCCATCTTTCCTGCAGCTCCTTCAGGCACTGAGGTCACAGTTGTGTCACCCCAAATCTTTTCCTGTGCAGGTGAACAATCCCAGCTCTCCCAGCAGAGCTGCTCCATCCCTCTGCTCATCTTGAACTTGCTCCAGCCCAGGAAACCACAGCAGAGAATTTCATCAGACCATGAACTGCTCACAAGTGATGCCTTCACCATCAGCCATGATGGTCTGGACAGACAGAATTTGCCTAACTAGACTTCTCTCAACTCAGAGAATGGAATAGAGAAGAGAAGAGAAGAGAAGAGAAGAGAAGAGAAGAGAAGAGAAGAGAAGAGAAGAGAAGAGAAGAGAAGAGAAGAGAAGAGAAGAGAGAATAGAGAATAGAATAGAATAGAATAGAATAGAATAGAATAGAATAGAATAGAATAGAATAGAATAGAATAGAATAGAATAGAATAGAATAGAATAGAATAGAATAATAAAAATTGGCATTGCAACACTGAATCAAGACAGAAATTGCAGATATTTTATTATTGCAGTGCCCTGAGTGTCAGTGCAGACAATAAATCCACATTTCCCTGAGGAAATTTATTCCCAATGGAATATCCCAATGGATTTAAATCCCTGTGGATTTATTCACAATAAATCCACTGACATTCTGTGTGTTCCATGAGTCCATCAGCACCAAAGTTCCTCTCCAAGCAAAACCTCCATCCCTAAAGGATCAGGAACCTGCTGGAGCTGCAGTGCCAAGGGTTGAACAATGTCAGCACCTCCATGGCAGCAGCACCTCCTTGTTTGCAGCTCCTTGGTGCTGAATGAGCTGGAAAAAAAAAACCCAAAACATCCTCTCAGGAGGCTCTTTGTTCCCAGGGCAGACTCTTGTTTTTATGAGAACATCTTGGACAGAATCTTGTCTTGCTCACATTAATAAAAATCCTGTTCTGCCACTCCAGCTGAGGGATTTCAGACACATCCTGGTGTGACCCTGAGCAGAGACTGTCCCTGTGCTCCAGGGGACTCCTGGGGCAGAGTCTGGAATCCACAATTTGGATAAAACATTGTGGGCAAGCATCACTTGTCGGGCCATTGCCATGAGCAAGATGAGGCAGAGCTGTTCCACTTCATTTTGTGTTTCTCTTGCTCCTGAGACTCTGATTTTCCTGGGGAAGCAGGACACAAAAGGAGATTCCAAGCCCAAAATAACTGAGCAGCCACATTTTCAGGTTCTGGCCAGGGGCCAGGATTGATGAAGTAGGTTCAGCACTGTGGCTTCAGTTTTTTTTTAGGGAAGGGATGGAGGCAAAGCAGCTGAAGGTCCATGAGGATCTCATAGGTGAGTGCTGCTATCACCAATTTATCTGGTGAAAACTCAGGAATAAATCAGCTCAACACAGCTGAGTCCTCCCCTGAGCTTCACTGCAGGTTCAGGGATGCTGGGACACTCAGGAATTCGGAGCCTTGTGGAATTTTGACCCTTGTCTCTGGGAGCTGCAGGATCAGAGCTGCTGTGCTGTGTCCTGGAATTGTGGCACAGCTGGGACATGGGGAGTGACACCCTCACAAGGCATTGGATAAGCCAAGCTAAAAGAAAAGACAATAATTTCATGAAATAAATGCATTTTGGGGGTGTTTGATCAGGTTAGAGACCCTACAGTCTCCCCCTGCACATCCCAGAGGTGTCACAGATCCATGCTGCCAGCTTTAGTTGATTCCTGAGGAATGGGGGGGCATTTACCCTGGAGAACTCTCTATTTATCAATTTCCATCATTCAACACCATGGTTTGTGCTCAGGACAGAGCCTGGCTCCCCTCAAGCTCCAGTGACCACACCACCATCATTTCCTGGACACAATTCCCAGGAATTCCCCTCCAGCCTTTCCTGAAGTTCATGCCCACAGTGTGAAAGAACAGAGCTGACATCTTGCTGGGACACAGAATTCAAGACAAATGCAGCAGAGTGAAAATTCAGTGTTTATTTTTCTTTTCAGGAGCCAGTGCCAGCAGAGGGGGGCACGTGGCTCTGGAGCAGATCCACAGAGTTATGGGAACAGAGCAGCTGGACACAGAGTGCAGCCAGCTGTGCTGCTGGTGCCCACATCAGCTGGGAATCAGCCCCTGGAGACTCCAGAGAGGCTTTTCCAGGAACAGAGCTCCCAGCACTGCTCCAATGCCAGGAGGAAAGGGGAGAGAGGAGAGGAGAAGGAGATGGGGAGAACTTCAGTGTCCAGAGTGAGAATTTCTGAGCTGAGGCCAAAGGTGGGTCCATGCAGAGCCTGGCTGAGTGCAGGGCAGCAGCTGTGCCCACATCTGCAGCACATCTGGGCTGTTCCTCCCCTGATTAGCCTCTCCTGCTGCCAGGGAAATATGGATAACAGAGTGCCCACATCTGCAGCACATCTGGGCTGTTCCTCCCATGAACAGCAGCTCCTGCTGCCAGGGAAATGTGGATAACAGAGTGTGCCCACATCTGCAGCACATCTGGGCTTCTTCTTCTCTGATCAGCCTCTCCTGCCAGGGAAATGTGGATAAGAGTGTGCCTACATCTGCAGCACATCTGGGCTGTTCCTCCCCTGATCAGCCTCTCTTGCCATGAAAATGTGGATAAGAGTGTGCCCACATCTGCAGCACATCTGGGCTGTTCCTCCCTGATCAGCCTCTCCTGCCAGGGAAATGTGGATAACACACCTCAGGAACCAGCCCAGATTTTCAGAGCACTCCTGTGTTCATCAAGGTTGGAAGCAAAGATCTGGAAGTGCTGTTTATATCAAAATCCAGATCAACATAAACTCCCCATGCTGGGAGTTTATGACCAATTCTGTGATTCCCAGAATTCCACAAGTTTTGTTGTGATTTCACCTCTTTTCCTATTCCCAAAGGGGATTTTGAGAAAGGAATGGCAAGTGGAAAATACCAGAGCACCCATCCCAGCAGGCAGCAGCTTCCTAGACAGACAATTCCAGGGATCAAGCTGGCACTGGCCAAGGAGTAAATGAATCAGAAAATGACTGAGCTTTCCAGGGTGGACAATAAAGATAAAATCAGACTTTGAGGTTGTTTGGCTTTTTGTGAACCTCAGGAGAAGGAAAGGTTGGAGGCAAACACGTTCAATCAGTGTTGGAGATCTTTCCATGGCTGTTTTATGGAACCAAAGGTCTGTGCCTGACCAGGAGTTTCAAGGAATGAAGGATTCCTGTGGCAAAGGCTGAGTGGAAATTTAGCTGTGTTTTATGGACTTTAACATCATTTTTGTTTTTAAAACAACTGTGACAAGAGCAGAGGCTCTGGGAGAAGCAGCTCAGGTCTGGGCTCTTGCCAGGTCACTGGTGGATTCTGAGTGTTTGACTCAGGGTTGAACAGCTCAGGAAATCTCATTTTGAGTTTGTTCCACAGCCCTGAGCAGCTTCCACTTTGGAATTATTTCCTGACATTCAGCTGACACTTTCCTTCAATTAGTTGTTCCATTTCTCTTAACAGTGCCTCTAATTGCTTTCCTTTCCTTGTTGGTGTGTGACCCTCCTTCTGTTTTCAGTCTCCTATTAGTCACTGCCTAATTTGTGCCACTTCCATTTCCCTTCATGTGTCAGCAGCTTGAGCCTTCCTATTTATTCCCATTTACTCCCAATTATTGTTTTTCTCTGGCCTTTTTCTCACTGGTGTCTCTAAGCTCTGACAGAACTTTCCAGTGCCTGCTCTGTCCCTTATCCCACTGTCAGCACAGGCTCAGTGACACCCAAAAGTGGCACTTCCCAGAATTCCAGAATCATTTAGGTTGGAAAAGACCTTCAAGAGCATCAAACCCAAGCTGTGATCCCCAGCCCAGAGCTCTCAGTGCCACATCCAGGAATTCCTTGGACACTCCAGGGATGGGGATCCAACCCTCCCTGGGCAGCTCCATCACTGAGCTCCCTTTCCATGGGGAAATTCCTGCTGCTGCCCACCCTGACCCAGCCTGAGGTTAGTTTTCCCTCTCCCCCTATCGCAGTTCCCAGATCCTAAATCCCCCCTCCTGTCAGGAAATTGTGCAGAGCCACAAATTCCCCCTGAGCCTCCTTTTCTCCAGGCTCCCACAGCCTTGGATAAAGACATCACAGGTGCTCCTATAGACCATTCCCATGCTCAGTTTTGGGGACAAAACGAGATCCCAGGTGCCTGGGGCTGCCAGCTCAGCTTTGCTCCCAGCAGTGTGACTCAGGGGAGTGGGGTGTGCTGCTTTCCAGAGGGATCCTCCTGCCCGAGCCACTCCCAGCTGGTTCTCACAGGTCCCAGAATCAGCTGCTGCTGCCCTGGAGTCACTGTGGGGCTGAGCTCAGCTAATCCCCAAACCAGCCCCACCCAGATACCAGAGCCCAGCCTTCCCCTGTGCCCACACCAGGGCTGCTTTCTGCCAGTTTGCCTTTAGTCTGGGGAGTCTTTGCTCTTGCTTTCCTTGTTTCACATGTGGGGTCTGCAGAATACAACAATTCACTCTGGCAGCTGGCAAAGAGATGCTACTGCTGGGGGGATTTGCATAAATATGAATCTGATATCAGCCCAGACACCCCCAGCCCCTCTTGGGGAACAGCAGGAACCCAAAGTCTCTTTTGGAGCTGGTTTTTAACCAGGGCTGAGGCAGCTATGAGGTTTTTTGAGGTCCCTGTTTTTCCTTTCCCAGGTTTTCTCCATCACCCCATTCCTATTTTGCAGTGTTCTCCCTCAATCCCATGATAATTTCCCTCTAAAATCCAGTTCCATTTACAGACATGTCCAGGAGTATTTAGCTAAGATCTCTACAACCTTTTCCTCTGAGCAGATGCTGCTTCAGAAACATTTATCTGCTTTTTTTCTCTTGCCTCTCCCCCCAAGCTTCTTCCTCCCTCACTGAGCAAAGTGTGGAAGTGCAGCCACCCCATGTGAAAAGCCAGAGATTCTCATGAAGAAAATCTCCTTTTTTCCCTCCACTCCACCCAGATCTGCACCACGGGCAAAGCTTCAGGAGAACAGAGGTGTGAGAGAGGTGGGAAGCACATGGGCGAATAAATTCCTTGGTTGTTGCTCATGTTCTGCTCCTTTAAATGTTATTTTTTTTAAATCTGCTCTGAAGTGTGTGAAAGAGGGAGTGTTCCCATCAGAGGAGCCGTGCTGCAGAGTGTTCTCACATTTACCCACAGCTCTGAGTCAGAGCAAGGAAAGCACGAGCTGGGCTCATCTCAGAGCTGAACCCAGAGTCATCTCAAAAAATATCTCACAACTGATTTCAGAGCTGATCCCAGGGCTGATCTCAGAGCTGATCTCAAAAATGATCTCAGAAATGATCTCAGAACTGATCTCAGAGCTGATCCCAGAGTGATCTCAAAAATGATCTCAGAAATGATCTCAGAACTGATCTCAGAGCTGATCCCAGAGTGATCTCAAAAATGATCCCAGAGTGATCTCAAAAATTATCTCAGAACTGATTTCAGAGCTGATCCTAGAGTGATCTCAGGGCTGATCTCAGAAATGATCCCAGAACTCATTTCATGGCTGATCCCAGATAGATCTCAGGGTTAATCTCAGAAATTATCCCAGAACTGATTTCAGGCCTGATCCCAGGCCTGATCTCAAAAATGATCTCAGAAATTATTTCAGAAATTATTTCAGGGCTGATTTCAGAGTTGATCCCAGAGCTGATCTCAGGGCTGATCTCAGAAATGATCTCAGAACTGATCTTAGGGATGATTTCAGAAATTATTTCAGAGCTGATTTCAGAGCTGGTCTCAGAAATGATCACAGAACTGATCTCAGGGATGATTTCAGAAATGATTTCAGGGCTGATTTCAGAGCTGATTTCAGACCTGATTTCAGGGGCTGCCACCTCCCCTGGAGAAGCTGCACCCCAGACTGGCAGAACTCTGAGCCTGGTCCCCAACTCCACATCCTGCTGCCCTGGGGGATAAATTGGGCAGGGGTGAGCAGAGGGGGCTGCACTCCAGGCTGGCTTTTCACCATTTTCCCACCTGCACCATCAATTTTTGGACACTAACACCTTGATATACATTAATTTTGTGATGCCCAAAGCTGCTCAGAGCAGGAGGCAAAGCCAGCCTCACCCTGCCCACCCTGTCACAGCACTTGGGGTGACACAGCCCTGGCTGCAGGCCACATCTCCCACAGCCCCAGTGATCATTTTGGACTCCCAGGACACAAGGAAAAGTCACAGCATCCCCAAAAAAATCTCAGTTGATATCCCACATGTGGCAAACTGCAGGCTGGTTTCATCTCTGGTGGCTGGATCCCCAAATCTCAGAATCCTGGGGAGGTTTGGGTTGGAGCTCAGCTCCTTCCACTGCAGCAGGTTGTTCCAAGCACTGCTCTGCAGGCACACATTTGAATAAAATCAATAATTGATGCCACCATTTATAAACTTTTCATAGCAGTTTTCCATGTGAGTCCCTGGAGGCTCCTGGAAATAATGTCAGCAGTTTAATTTTATTAATTTGTGAACATGAGTCAGACTTTTTTTTTTTTTTTTTAAATATTGACCAAACTCTGCACTCCCAATTTCTCTGTCAACCAACTCCTCCTTCATGAGCAGCTTTCCAACTGTTCCCCTGCAAACCCTAATTCCCTAATTTGAATTTTTGGAGGACACAGCCTCCCTTTTATCCCAATTTCTCTCTCTCTTTCCCCATGGGCTGAGATACTTGAGAGGCCCAGACTTCCCAAACACCTGAGATTCCCCTCTGATACACAACCCTCCCTTTTCATTTTTAATTCTTATCCTCTTCCCAGAAACTCCCAAGAAAAGAAAATTCAGAGTGCCAGGATGGGAATAAAAAAAAAAAACACAACATGAAAAGTGCCCTATTCAGCAAGTGCTGGTTGGAATCCCAGCACTTGGAGCCATCTGAACTCACCCAAAATTCACAAATTAGAGCATTTCCCTGGATGAACAGCCCTTTTCCAGGGGTTTTTCCTGGAGCTGGGTGTTATCCCTATGGCTGGTGCTCCTAAAGCTTGGGGCTGCTCCAGGGGGAACATGGAAACAGCCAAATATCCCTGCAGGAAATCTGTTTTCATCCAGTATGAGACATGAGACAGAGCCAAAATGTGATTTTCCTGATTTCAGGTCTCCACCTTCATCCCTCTGCTGCCCACGCTGGGAATGTGAACTCTGCCCCTGCAGGCTCTAAAAACATCTGAACTGGGGCTATTTAATGAAATTAATTTATTTCTTTTCCTGCAGAATTTATGTAACCTGCCCCACGATTTTCCCTGCCAACCATTCCCAGTGGAAATGCAGGTATCAGCCATGAGCTCTGGTTCTCTCTGCTTAACTCATGTGCAAAAACAAAAGGTGAAAGTTTTTTGCTTTTCAGGTCATTTATCCTTGGCTCTTGCCAGGACACAGGGAACTAGGGCAAGTCATTTCCCCTCACTTGGCTTCACTGTTCCCATCAGGAAAAGGGGAAAGAGGAATATTAAGTTCTCCCTGAGGGGATAATGAGCTGGCATGGCTGCCTAGCCCATGTGTTATTATTTAATATTGAATAAACAAAGCCATTTCCCAGGGGTCTTTAGGATAAATCACCTTTTAGTGAGTGTTAATTGACTTTCACCCAATTTATGTCTGGATCCCTTTGTTAAAACCATAACTACAGGGCCTAAACCTTCATTTTTTACCAAAACCCCCATAATTCTAAAAGAAATGCTCAAGGTTTAACAACCTTATCAAAATCTGAAGAGAAACACTGGGTTTCAGAGTTTTAACCTGAGCAATGAAGAGTTTTCCCCCCAAATATCCCATTCCATGGGATCCCCATCAATCTGAGCTGAGCAGGGCACAGAGCTCTGGGTACAACTCAGATTTCTGCCCATGAAAACTCCAATTTATGGAGAGAGGGGGGAATGTTGGATGCTCCTGGGTGTTGGCAAAATCCTGGAGAATTTCCAAAGAGCAGCTGAGATTGCTCCTGGATGGTGCCTTTGCTTTGTTATTCCCTATTTTCATTTCTTCCTTATGCTGCTTTTCCCACTGAAATCCCATTTTCCAGCTCCCTGAAATCCTCCTGCCACCTTCCCAGAGAATGGTGGGAAAGGTTGAGTTTTCCTGTTTACAAGCAAAGCAAATCCCTTCCTGGCCAGCTCCTGTTCCACCTCCTGGGCAGTGCAATTAACATTCCTAATTGTTTTTCCAGGCAGAAGTGTAAAGACAACATTTTTCCCCCTGCTGAAGGCACGAAAGGCAGGATGCAGAATATGAAAACATGTTTGGAATTCTTCCATTGCTTCAAGCATAAATCTCTCTGTTCATCACCATGTGCAAGGGGCACTTTGTCCCAGTGTTTCCAGTCATATTCATGCAGCAGAGACAAATAAATAAATTAACAGCTGCCCCTTCTTCCAGGGCAAATGGAGCTGGTGATGGATGCAGCTTGTTCTGGCAGAAAAGTTTCTCCCAATTTCCACTCCCAGCCAATAAAAAAAGATCCTCATGAAGGAATTTTGTGGCTGGTTGCTTTTCCTTGGCTCTGCCTGAGCATCCAAAGGAGCCATCCTGAGTTTGGCATCGATTTCTTTGCTCTGCAAAGTGCCAGAGGTGTTGGGGAGGGCTGAACATGCCAAACCTTGTGGGGAATGTGCAGAAATTCTGTGCAAAATCCTCCTGCAGAGCTCTGCCAAACCATCCCAGCCCTGCCTTCTGTCCCTGCCTGTGTTCAGACCCTTCTGTGGATGGTGATGATGATGAAGAACAGGCACAAAAGTCAAATTGGCACCAATTTCCTGAAATCCCAGTGGCCCCTGACAGCAGCAGAGTCTCCTGATTTTATCACCTGGGGCTGCTGAGGGTGAATTCCATGTCAGAAGTTCTCCACGTGCATCCCTGGGCCAAACAAAGTCCCCAGAGGTGCAGAAGCAGTTTGTTCTTCTGAAAAATGCCCAAGTTTTAAAAACCATGTCAAAATCTGAGGAGAAACCATGGAAATTCTAGAAAACAGGAGCAGCTGCCCATGGATGCACCAGAAATCTGGGGCTGGATTCCTCCCCCCCCAGCCCTTGATCTTGAAAAGGTTCTCCTGGAACCTTTGGGATTTTGTTATCCTGGGCTATAACCAGATGAAAGCACCCAGGGAGTGAGGCTCAGTTATTCTCTGGCACACACAGAGCCCTTATCTCCCAGTTTATCCCATAAAATGCTTCCAAGGGAAGCCAGCTCCCAGTGGGAAAGGTGGCTCAGACCTTTATTTATAGCTCCTCTCTGTTTTTTGGAGCAGAGGCTCCTCATTTATCCAGAGAACTGAGCAGAATCTGAATTCCATCCCCCTCTGGTCACATCTGCCCTGGGGTATTTTCCTTCCAGTGCAATCCCTGAATTATTTCCAAGAATTTTGCACCTGGCTCAGCCACTCGTTTTCCTTTGCTAACCAGCTCTCTGCTGATTAAACACTCTCTTGTGGCTCACAGGGATTTTTATTTATTTTTTAAATAAATGGAAAGCTGATGAAGGAATAGAAAGAGTTTCAACACCACCACACCCTCCCATACTGCAAAAATCCAACTTCCAGCACAGGCAGGGCTGCCCAAATTGAGGGATGGTCAGGACTGGACAATTTTTTTTGCCTAAAAATTGAGAAAAAGGGAATGAAGAGAACCCAGCAGGGGTTTGGAGGAGGTGGCAGAGAAAAGGAAGATTTGTTGCTGTGCTCTGGCCTTAAATCCCTGTTGGGAAGAGCCAATTTTGTTTTCCAAACTCATCCAGGGCTCCTTTCCTTGTAGCTGAACAAGGTCCCTGCCTCCTCTCATGTGGAGCATCTCATCCAAAATGATGCAACTCGAGAGGAATAAAACCATCATTTCTGGAGGCAAATTAAGGACTAATTCCCCTAAATTGGGATGTGAAGAGCAGAGTGTTCCCAGTCCCACAGATCCCATAATGAGCAGCAGCCTATTAAGGTGTCAGCACAATATCCACACAAACAACAACAGCTTTCAAAACTCTTTTTTTTGGCTGGTCATGGATCTCCTGGGGAGGATAACTAACTTTGAAAATATTTGCTTTGGTTCTCAGGAAAGGGAAGGGGTTTTAGGGCTGGTTTGGGATGTTCCTGGTGATGCTCAGACTCTCTGTGAGGTGAGTGAGGAGCCCTGGGGACATTCAGGTCCCTTCCACACTGAATATTCCCTGGAAAAAAAGGTTGGATTTGGGGTTGGATTTCAGTTCTGAGCCCCAAAACTGAACCAAAACCCCATTTTACCTATGAGAAAAAAAAACCTCACACATTTGGAATCATCCAAGGTGGCTCAAGATGAGTCCTCCAGTCTTTGCTGTTTGTACATTTTAAATACAATGCTGCATGATTGCCACTAATTAAAGAAATCAGCCACACTGCCTTCATCAAAACCCTTTTGGAGAAGAAATTTTGATTCTCAATTAGTCAGGAAAATACTGGGTGTAAAGAAATTTAAATGCTGCTGGGGAAAATTTATGTTCCTAGCTGATTGCAGGCATCAAATTAGAGCCTACTTATTATTTTTTGTCAAAAACTTCAGGGTGAAAAGACAGATAAATTTACAGACAGAAAACTCCTCCCAGTAACAGGCTGGTAAACTGGTTTGACAGACTGGGATTGTGCTCTGGTCACTGGTGATGCCATTTTCCAGCAGGTTTTCCACTGGCAGCCAGCAGCAGTGCAGTGCCAGGAGGAATTAAAAATAGGATTTTCTCCCAGATCATCCTCTCTGGGATGTGTCCCCTGCCATGGGAATGTGTCACCAACCTGAGCTTCAGCCAGAATGGGATTTGCTGCTGCCTCAAATTCCATAGGTGCATATGGTGATTTTTTTTAATATTAATATTAAAGTTTTAAATGTCTAAAGGCTGCTGTAACACCTTGGATTTGATCAGGGAGGGGTTGTAGGTTATTTGGGAATCAGTTTGTTGGCTAAATTTTTTTTAAATTAGTTTCTCACTTGACCTTCTCTATTTTTTTATTGAACACACTGGTCTCAGGTGGGACCCAAACCTTTGAACTCACATCCTGTCAGTTTGCAGCATTAAACCATTTTAATACTCAAAACTGCTTCTCTTGGTGCTCTGTTTCCCCCTGAAATCCCCTCCAAACAGCAGGGAATTCCTAAAACATCATCTCCACTTCCAAGAAAACCCTGCCTCACCTCATGGGCTTCCTCTCCTGGAAAAACTCTGGAGCCATTTGCCACCTCCAGCCTCTGGAAACATCTGGAGTTTCCCCTTCAGGGCAATAATGATATCACAAATATTTCCTTGCTCTATTTATTTCCAGCCAAGTGAGCTTTGTTGGAGAGCACTCGGTGATGCCCCAAAATAATCATCATTAAAGGTTTCTCCAGAGGCTTTCCCAAGGATTTCCCAGCATGAGGCACCCAAAATGCAGGTGTGGAACATTTTATTGGGCCATAAAAGTTCCCTGATTGTCCTGAGGCTGCAGGTACAAGGTGTGGGAGTCCCCACCCTCTGGGGGACTCCAGAAAGTATTAAAAATTGTTTTAAATAATAATTTTATGAGTGAAGGAGGGAGATGGGCTTGGTGAGAAACTCCTGGTGAGAGCACAATGTGAATTGATGTGACTCACAGGATTCCCATGGGGAAGAGCCCATGGGATTCCCACAAAATTCCCACAAAATTCCCAGTGGATTCTCACGGGATTCCCACAAAATTCCCACAAAATTCCCAGTGGATTCTCACGGGATTCCCACAAAATTCCCAGTGGATTCTCACGGGATTCCCACAGGATTCCTACAGAGAAGAGCCCACAGGATTCCCACAGGATTCTCAAAGGATTCCTACACAGAAGAGCCCACAGGATTCTTACAGGATTCCCACAAAATTCCCACAGGATTCCCACAGGATTCCCAAAGGATTCCCACAAGGAAGACCCCACAGGATTCCCACAAAATTAAAAAAAAAATCCCACAAAATTCCCACAGGATTCCCACAGGATTCCCAAAGGGAAGAGCCCACAGGATTCTCACAGAATTCCCAGAATATTCCCGCAGGATTCTCAAAGAATTCTCACAGGGAAGACCCCACAGGATTCCCACAAAATTAAAAAAAAATTCCCACAAAATGCCTACAGGATTCCCAAAGGGAAGAGCCCACAGGATTCTCACAAAATTCCCAGAGGATTCCCATGGGATTCCCACAAAATTCCCAGAGGATCCCCACAGGATTCCCACAGGGAAGAGCCCACACCCCATATTTTATGTCCCTGAGTGTCTCCATCATTTCTTTATGTATTTTTGGGGACAGGCACTGAGGCAGCAGAGTCCCCCGGCACAGCCTGTCATTTGGAGGCCTCAGCTAGCCCAAAATATTGACTTTTTTTGCCACTCCCATTCCCAACTTCCAGCCAGGCAAGCAGACCTTGCTCTGGGATATTTTCCAGCACAAAGATGAGATGCTGCTTTTCTCTGCTGGTTTGTTTAAGATACAGGAACCAGTTCCACAGTGGGACTGGGCCCAGCTTGGCCCAGCTCCCATCTCCCCATAAATCACTGGGGATTTTGCACAAAAACATTCCCCTGGCACATTTCTCTCTCCCACCACCTTCACCCTCCTCTTTGAAGCCCCTCCAGGAACCTACAGATGGATTTTTGGGATCCCCTGTTGCACCCAGGCAGGACATGATGTTCCAGCACCTAGAAGGAATAAACCTTCAGCTCAAACAAAAGCTGGAGGTGCTTCCAAGTCTCCAAAATAATCCCAAATTTTTTCTTCTGGGACACATCCCCTGTGTGACTTTTCCTAAAAGGATGAGGATAAACCCATGCAGAACCCAGAGTAAAGGAAATGCAAAATTATTCCACGAGGACAGCAAGAATATGGTCCTGACACTGTGAGATGCAACCCAGGGAAGAGATGAGCTGCAAAGAAGAATTGGAATTATTCCCAGAAGTATTGGGAAGGTCCCTATTTTTGAATCCCTTCCTCTCCCAGGTGAAGGTCCCCAAGGTCTGTGCCTGTGCAGCACTTGAAGGAAAGTTATTTTTAGGATCATTTTTCAGCAGATGATGGAAACTCTTCTGTCACTTGCACAAACAGAAAATTTTTCTGGCCAATGCCCAGATGACTCTGTGCTCATCAGCAGCCCATGCAACTTCAGTGTCTCTCTGAGCTGGTGACTCCTTCAAAAGAGGCAGCAGGAAAGGAGAAAAAATCACTGAAAATGGAATTCAAAAGAGGCAGAGGAAAGGAGGGAATTTCACTGAAAGTTAAATTCAAAAGAGGCAGAGGAAAGGAGGGAATTTCACTGAAAATGCAATTCAAAAGAGGCAGAAGAAAGGAAGGAATTTCACTGAAAATTAAATTCAAAAGAGGCAGAGGAAAGGAGAAAAAATCATTGAAAATGGAATTCAAAGGAGGGAATTTCACTGAAAGTTAAATTCAAAAGAGGCAGAGGAAAGGAGGGAATTTCACTGAAAATGGAATTGAAAAGAGGCAGAGGAAAGGAGGGAATTTCACTGAAAATGAAAGTACAGGAGAATTTCACTGAAAATGAGTCTCAGGCCTCTGCTGGGAAGTGCAAGACAGAAAGTGAGAAGACAGAAGGTCAAGAACCTTCTGCTCCTGAAGGTTCCTTGCATTCCCTGCATGCTCCTTCCTTGGGGAGGATGAAGATGATGAGGGCAGAGGAGAAGCTCTGCCCCATTCCCAAAATCCTGGCTGGTGTTTGTGGGTCACAGCCTCCCTGAGCCCTGCACCAGAGGTGATGCAAGAACAGGCTGATCTTTGTTCCTTACACTTTCCCCAGAGTTTATTTGCAGAGGTTTGGCCTTAGAAGTCCATTTGAGACAGGCTCATTGAGAAATTATGCTCAAGTATTTATTCACACTGATAACTCGCAGCATTTGGCTCCAAGCCTAACAACACACTTGTTGGGAATTAATTCCGTGATAATCTTTATCAGTTTGTGGTAGACACAGCAATAAAGCTCCTCTGTGGATAGATTAATAACTGGAGAGCTGGTGAGGCATCAAATCAGCCTCCAAAAAGCTGTTTATTGTGTGTATGCTCCCATGCAGCAAGGCTTACCCCCCCAAAAAAAAAAAATTCTGGAAAAGAAGAATTTGGAACTGGGAATTTGAGGTTTTTGAGGTAAAAGTAGCTCAGGGAAGGGTGGGGGGCTGAGTGTGCAGCATTCAGGGGGAATTAATTGGAGCAGATCCTTGTGGCTGCACATTGGGAGTTATTCTTCCCTCTTTTTCTTATTCTTCCCTCTTCACACACTGTGAACTTCTGTCCTGGTTTGGAGGACAGGTGTCTGCCAATAAAGGCAGGAGTTTCTCTTTGAAATGGAGAATGGAAATCCCCTCCCTCCAAATCATTATTATAATTTTGAAATTAAGGGGCTCTCAGGCAAAGATAGGGGAATTAGGAATAACAGTTCTTCACTAGGAAAATTAAAATAGAAATGCAGTATTACAAAGAACAATCCCAACTCTGCCAGAGTCAGAATCCAAGCTCTCTAAGTTCTGGAGGTTTCTATGCTTGATTTTCCTCCTTTCCTTTGATTTTCCTGATTTTTGAGCATTCCTGAACTGTAGAAAACAATTCCTGCCTGGGGAGAAAAAAAAAACCAAAACAATATTCCAACCTCACCATGTTGGCTTGAACCTTTGCAGAGCCAATCCCACCCTGAGGAACCAGCAACTCCAAAAATCCCAAAAATCCCTGGGAAAAGCACCTGCTTTAATTCCCTCTCAAACCTGTGAGGCCAAGAGGCTTTTCCATGAGTGTTCTCCATGACTGTTGATTTTATCCACGGGTTCCTCAAGCCCTGGAATTTGTTCTGGGCAAACAGCAGCACCTTTGGGGGGGATTGGATCAAACTGAGCCTGTTCTGCTGCTCTGGACATCCCAGAATAAGGAGTTTTTCCTCCTTTTCCCAAGCAGGACACGTTGTCCTAGGGAACCAAATCCATGCTGCTGCTTCTGATCAAGCAAATTAAGAAGCCAATTATTTTAATGACTTTTCCCCCCCTTTTATTTATTTCATTAATTTGTTGTTCAGGACACCAAGAACTTACATAACAATTATGTGGGTTGAGGATGAGTTGGTTTCCTAAGGAGATTTTTTTTTATCCTAATGATTCCCAACTTGCCAACAGTAATCAAATTCCCTGGGTGAATAAAGAGGGAAATCCTGGCATCTTGGAATATTTCACCCAGCTCAAATCAATAATGCCATGAGGAAAAAAGTCAAATTCAATAAAATTGTTGGAAAAACCAGGATTTATTCCCTATCTCCTTTCCTTTCCAGCAATATTTGGATCAGTTATTTAGGGAAGAGGCTCATCCTTCCAGGATCAGCCCTTTTTTATGTCATGTATTTATGATGGGACCCTTGGGATTTCTTTAAGGCTTGGGAACATTTACAGTGGAAGAAGAGGTATTGGCCCCTGATGCTTTTTGAAATCTATTTTGATCTTCTAGAACAAAATATGATATTATTAAATATAATATTAGCATGATCACCTTTTAAAAAAGCAGCATGAACAATACCAGCAGTGCAATAATGAAGTCACCAAGAGAGTAATGTGAGTTTTGGCAATTTCTCCCCAGAGAAATTTTTTCCTTAAAAAATCTGTTCAGCTCATAGCCAATGGCATTTATCAGGGGTCTGTGATCAGGTGGGTGCTGCACACATTTTATCTGAGAATGTCAGCAGAAATCTTTCATTATTCCATCTATTTTTGTTGATGTTGACAACAGTTGCCATCAATTGGGCAACATTTGCTGACCACTGAATGCAGATGCTCTTTAGAGAGGCACTGGAAAAGATCTGGGTTATTTCCAGAGACAATTTTTGGGCTCTCTTGGCAGATGCTGAGGAGTTTTTTGGGTTTTGTTGGTTTTTTTTTTAATGCCACGTGCTATATATAAAATATAAAATAATTCATGTATAATCTAAGATATTAAATAACTCAGATCATACATATCCATATTATATTGTATTTATTCATTCTACTCACTGCTCACATCTAAAAATCACCAATTTAATGTTACTCAACCATTATCCCTGAAGGATTTTGCCTTTCTGCCAGACCTGTTGACTTTGAAAAATTTTTTCTTTCCAACCTTTATCTTTAATAAACATCCAGAGCTATGAGGACAAATATCCATGGCTGCATTCTCCTTCTTGGAATCACAGAATCCCAGACTGGGTTGGGTTGGAAAGGATCTTAAAACTCTCCCTGTTCCAACTTTTTGCCATGGGCAGGGATATCTTCCACTAGACCAGGTTGTTCCAAGCCTGTCCAACCTTACCTTGAATATTTATAACACAAATTATTGTATAAGTCTTTGATTCTATGAAAAGTTTTTTTTAAAAAAAATCAAAAATCCCATGGATTTTTCTCGTTTTTCCTTTTTCTCTCAAATAAAAGCAATGGAGGGATCTGCATTGCAAATTAGCATCTCCACCTGTTAGAATTTTTTCTGGTTTTTATTAAAATGGTTCTTTTTTTATTAATGATGAGAAATGTGTCATAGCAGGGACAAATTCCTGCTGCTGGCAATCCCATTTCTGCCCATCACCTTGTGGTCAGGATAAATTCATTCCCTAATTTTCATTCCAACAATAAAACATAATTCTGGGAGCAGTCCCTGCTGGGGGTCATTCATATTCCTGGAGCATTAGCATAAAGGAAATATGAAATATTTGCCCACATTTAAGATGTCCCATGAATTAATGTCCATTCTCCATTTCCCCTCTGTTGCAATTTCAGGGACAAAAATTCCCTGGGGCTGAGGAATTTCCTCACCCCAGAGCCCAGAGGGGAATTTCTGGCAATGGATGGGCAGTGCCAGGGGTCCCTTTGCCCTCTGTGGGCTCTGAGATAATGATGTCTTGTAATTAACTCCTCCTCTGTGATTTAATTACACCAATTAGAGGCACAGCTCTGAGCAGAGCCAGCACTGGAACAAGAGAGGATGCTCAGACCTACAAGTCTATAAAAAAGCAAAGAATTAATTACCCTAAAGCTTAAAATTCCTGGGAATTTATCTCCCTTCCTTTTGCCAACTGGACTTTCTACCAGCTGCAGCCTGGGTTGTTCTGTGTATTTTTTATTCCTGCCAGGAATGAATAATATTATTTTTATAAGTTTTGATGATTAAAAACCAGATTATTTCCCTTATCAGCATTCATTAACAGCAATGCTCATGGCATGGATTGATCTTCCAGGGTTTCCTTTCTCTGCTGATTTTAGTTCAGTGTCTGAACAGGGAGATTGGGCAGGTTCACCCTCATTCCTCAGCCCCTTTTTGGCTCAAGCTTTGTGAGGACAACAAATTAAGCAGTGAAAAGGCTGATTAAATAACCCTATGAGATAATGTTTTGAAAAAGACAAAAAATGCTTATACAACCATCCTGCTGAGATCAGTTTGGGGCGTGGGGCTGGAGCCAAGACTTCTCCTCTGTTCCCTGGGTGAGGAGTCGGGGCTGGGATGTTCAGGCAGGTGAGATCCCATCTCCTGCTGCCACACCTGGAATGTGCCATGGGAGCAGGGTGCTGGCACTGCCAGGCACTGAGATCATGGTGCTGTCACCCACCACGCCCTGCAATTACACAGGGATTCCATTCAACTTTTTTTTTTTTTTTTTTTTTTTTGGGATGAAAAAAAGCATCATCAGGTGTGTGAAGGACTCCTGGGAACATCCCAGGTTGGAGGGGACCACAGAGGGTCACTGGTGCCACCTCCCTGCTCCAGCTGGTGCCTGGGATTTCCCCCCAGAGTCCCCAGAAGTTTAATTTTCAGATCTGACCTCTCTCTGATCATTCCACTTTCTCCCTGCCTGGTGCTCTAAACCACTTCATCAACAAGGAAGATTTTTTTTTTTTTTCCTCCTTATCTACAGCCCAGGAATAGAGTTCTCCATGGCCTTTCCAATAGGAAGAGATACAATCCATCCTGGACAGACATCAAAAGGATGCCAGGCTGATTTAGGCTAATAAAGAGCATCGTTGAGATAATCAGATTAAAGCTGACTTGTTCATGGTGTCCCTGCTGGAAACTGCTCCAGGATGGGATTTCCATGTTCCTGGAACCTTGGGAATTAGAGAGGAATTTTGCTGGAGCCCAAAAATCAGTGACCTCATTGTGCAGCCCTCCCACACCCAGCACTTGAGAGGCTCCTTGGGAAAGATCAGGACACCAAAATGTTCCCTGCTCCTCTTCCCACCCCCAGACAGAGGCAGGCAGCAATCCCCAGGCCAGTGGGAACATCGTGTTCATCTCATCCCTGCAGAGATGCACAGGACTCATTCCCAAGGGTGGGAGCAGGAGCTGAGCTGGTGGGGAGGAAGAGGAGGGTGAGTGGGACCAGTTCTCCCTCTTTGCTGGTTTAGGATCATGGAATGGGTTGGGTTGGAAAGAACCTTGAGGATCCTCCCAGCCATGGGCAGGGACACTTTCCACATCCCAGGCTGCTCCAAATCCTGGGCACTGCCAGGGATCCAGGGGCAGCCAGGGCTGCTCTGGGCACCTGTGCCAGCCCTGCCCACCCTGCCAGGGAACAATTCCTGCCCAACATCCAACCTAAACCTCCTCATTTCCAGTGGGAAGCCATTCTCCTCATCCTGTCCCCAATTCCTGATGAAGTTCCCTCTCCAGCCTCCCTGGATCCCCTGGAAAATGCTGTGAGATCTCCACAGAATCTCCTCCTCTCCAGAATGAACATTCCCAGCTCTCCCAGCAGAGATGCTCCAGTCCCTTTATCACCTTTGTGATCTCTGTAAAGATCAAACTTTATCAACTTTTCAACCCCAGCAGCTCTGTGTCCTGCTGGAAGCCCCAGAGCTGTGCCCAGAATTCCACACCCAGTTGCAGCTCCCAGCTCCATGTCCTTCCCAGGAAAAGCAGCTCTTGCTGAGCCACCTCCATTCCCCACCTTTTCCAGCACCATTGCCAAAAAAACAAAACTTCCCATGGTTCAGCATCCCAGGAGTTAAAGGAAGATGTGGACAAGCCTGAACAACAGAGGAAAAGATTCATTTATTCCAGGCTTTCTGTGGAATTGCCCTGAAATACCCTCAGCAATTCAGGAAAAAGCAAAGTGCTCCCTTGGGGAGTGGTCTGGGAATGTGGATGTCCCCTGGGAGGATGCAGAGGGGCTCTGCTGCATTTTTGGGGAGCTGCTGGAGCCCTGGGAAGGAGCACTGGGGTTTGTGGGGCTGGCACTGCCCCGGGAGGGACATGTGGGGACAGCAGAGAGGCTGGCACAGGGGAGCACAGGAAGACTGAGCTCATTTCCAGCAGCCCAGAGCTTCTTTGGGAGCAAAAATAACTCGGGGGAACAGAGCCAAAGCCTCAGTCACCGAGGCTGGTGCCTTCCTTCCTGCCCCCAGCAGCACCCCTGGCACCACTCACACCCCCCAGCAGCATCCCCCTCACTGAGCCCACCAACCCTCACTGCCCTTTCCAAAATTGGGTTTACACCAACCTAACCCAAGTGCTGTCCCCTGGGTTATTCCTCCTGAGATCCCCTGGGCATTTCCTACAGCCTGGCTGTACTTTGAATAAAGAGATTTCCCAGCCCATTTCCAAGTAAAGCTGGAGGAACAGCCAATTTTTCAGCTTGGTGGGTGAACAAAGAAAGCAGGGGAAAATTAATTAGCTGGGCCCAAGCAGAGCTGCATTTTCACCTCTGTTGTTTTGTGAAACAGTGGTGACAAAGAAGATGAACTAGACCCAAACCAAGAGATTTATTTTGTCTGGGGACTGCTGGTTCTTCTCTTTAACTTCTTTTCTAAAATATAGGTCAGATTTCAAAAGGGAAAAACCGAGCAGTGATTCTGAAGGATGAGGCTGAAAGGCTCCTTTCAAGTCGTCAAAATGAAAAACTTCAGCACATTTGGGGGAAGGGAAATCCTTGTGGGACACAAACACACACAAAACCTGACCCCAAAAATGTGTAAATCATTTCCTCCTCCCATAAACACCATTTTCCCCCCTCCAAAAAAATTTTTTCAATCTACTGAAGACAAAATTCCACAGATCTCCTTGGCAGCATTCCCCTGGATAAGGGCTGCATCTGAATAGATTATTGATAGAAAGGAGATCCAGGGATAAATATTCCATCCAAGAACAAGGCATGGAAGAACTGATGGCAGGAAATGAGTTTGCTTCCAAGTCAGGCACTGCTGAACTCCATGGCACAGCAAACATCCTTTGATCCTGCTCCAGGAGTCACTGATAAGTGGGAAGGGTTATTTCTCACTCAAAGTTTTTGATAAGAAATGTCCACATGCTCCCCCCCAGAGGGATTCAAACACAAGAAACCCAAATCTGGCAGGGCTTAGCACACTCTGTTGTGCTTGGGGAGAAATGAAGCAATTGGGCTCTGTCTGTTGCAGCAATTTATTAAGTTGTGCATAATTAATGAGCAGTGACGTGTTCCATGTGTTTTCTGAAGGGATCCCATTTCCTGGGGATGGACTCACAGCTGACTGTGCATTGCTCCTTCTTCTGGCTCACATTAAATCTGAAATGTTCATGGAAATGCCACCATCACCCTGAAATGATGGTGTAGAGCAGGAGGACCCCACCACCATCCAAAAAAACTTAAATAAAGGTGACTCAGCTCGTGTTCCTCACTCAGGCTGAGGAAAGAACCTCTGATGTCCTCATTTCCCTCACATCCAGCATTCCCCAAACCTCTCTGCTCCCACAGGAACCATCCTGTTACCTCCTGAAAGGCAGCTGCTCAAAGTCTCTGATTCTATCAGAAATCCATCCAAGCTGGGACAGCATTCCCAGCTGACAAATTCCCTTTTTGCAGCCTCACAAGTCTTGCAAACCCAGCAGCTCCTTGGGAGAAGCACCTTGAATATGATGCAGAATTTGAGGGTTCAAAAATGATAAATATTTGTGTGCAATGCACTGAGAGAAAAGTCTTGGTCTGACCACATCCTCCCCCCTAGGATGTGACAACACACCCTCCTCAGATGTGAAACATCATCACAAGATGTGAAAATATCCCCCCAAAATATGAAAATATCCCCTCAAAATGTGAAAATGTCCTCCCAAAATGTGTAAATACCCCCTCAAAATGTGAAAATATCCCCTCAAAACGTGAAAATATCCCCCCCCCCAAAAGGTGTGGCTGTGAGGAGCTGTGCCCCTTTCAAGTCAGCCCTGGTGTTTAGAAGCCCTGAGGTGACAATAGGGGACAGCTGAGTCCTCAGTGCCACCTTCTCCCAGTACATGGATTTGGATCCTCAAACTTTGGGGGATGTAGGAAACACCTGGAAACACCTGGAACAGTCACCCCTGGGGGATATTTGCTGCCAGGTCCAAGCAAATGAAAACTCAGCACTGCAGGGGTTTAGAGCATCCCCTCCCACATCTGCTCCAACCCCTGGGTCCCAATTCCAGCAGGGAATCCTGCACCAGCAACACCAGTTTGCCCCAGTCAGACCTTTCATGTCCAAGTCACTCTGGCAGTTTTTCACTGGGCAGGTCAGGTTCAGCTTTTTGCATCTCTCATTGATGGGATATTTTTTATCCATCCAGGCTTTATCCTGCCAACCAGCAAAGGTTTTGTGTCATGAAGTTCCCAGTTGTTTTATGGGAATTGATGACTTTGGAGTGCTGGATTCAGGAGGAGTCCAGGGCAGCCTCCACATCCCTTTCTGAGCCCTGATGAAGTTAAAGAATAAAAGAAATAATTCAAATGGCCAGTGAAACACTCCCCTGGTGCAGAGCTGTGGGAGGATCCTGATTGCTTCCTATTTTTAAATATTCCTCTGTTCCATCAAGCCACTGTAGGATCAAAGTGACCTCCAAGGCTGTGGCCACTGAGCTGTCCCCTCCTCAGCTGTTGGCACAGAGATTTTGGGTTCACACAGAAAGCACCAGCAAGGGATGGTGCAGGGCACAAACCCCCAAAACTGAGTCAAACAAGGTGATTTCCCCTCCTAATTCAGGACTGACCACCATGGTGTGGAAACACCACAGGAAAATCTTTGTGGAGCTGCAGCTTTGCTGTCATTCCTGCACTCTTCAATTGTGAGGAGCAAAAGGAGGGATCAGTGCCAGGGTGCCCAAACCCCACTGAGGGCAGGTGCAGGTGAGGACAGGGCTGGAACAAACCCCAGAGCCAGAGCTCAGCTCTCACAACCTTCCTGCTGCACAGCAGGCAGAGACAAGCTCAGCTTCGTTATTCTCCAGACAATTAAACTTTGCAAAGGCACATCAAGGATGCAGCACTGCACAGGAGATGGGTTTGTTGCAGAGCTGAGAAAACAAATGTGAAGGGCTGGGTGAAAATTAAACAGAACTGAGAAGGTGAGTATTGAAAACAGAGGAAAAAAAGGAATTTCTTCGTGGAAAGGGTGGTCAGGAATTGGAGGGGCTGCCCAGGAAGGTTGGAGGTGTCCAGGAAAGGTGGCACTCAGTGCTCTGGGCTGCTGAGAGGGTGGGCACAGCTTAGATTTGATGATCCTGGAGGGATTTTCCAGCCTCAAGGCTTTTGGGATTCTGGGATCCAGCAGCTTTCACAGCAGCATTTGCAGGGGGAGCAGGGATGGCCAGGATGGGGAGAAGCAAACCCTGAGGGACACGAGCCCAGCAAAGCTGCAGAGGTGCTGTGGGTGCTCTGGAGCCACCCAAAACTCCAGCAGCCTGGAAGGGCACGGCAGGGAACACTGTGAAATGGGAGCAGGGACTCTGCACGGGGACTGAAACCTCCTTCCCCTCCCACAACAACCCAGGGGATGGTGTTGGGAAGGGATGTGACCTTTGGGAGAGCACGTGGAGCTTTGTTATCCCACAGCAGCTCCAGCCTGAAGGAGGATTGAGCTGTCCCAGGGACAAAGCTGAGCTCTGCAGTCTCTGCCAGGGCTGGGTTTAATGAGGGCTGACAAATAGCCCTCATTAATGGGATAAAGGAGCCAAAATGATCTCTGGGTGCACCTGCAGCAGCCAAACGTGTTCCATCAGATACACCTGGCACACCTGCCCCTTGTGTGCCCCTCAGGTGGGATTCCTGCAGGGAATGGCTCCAAACAGTGCAGAGCTGGTACAGAGGCTTCAGTGGGGATCTACAGAGCCACCTCTGCAGTGTCACCTCTTTTTCTTGGGTTGCAATACAGGATGTGCAATACAGGATGTGAATTCTGTCCCCATCTGCTGACCCAGGTGTGGCAGTGACCCTGATCTCCTGGCACACATTATCTGCTAATGGGCCATCTTTAAACCAGCTGGGCAATCATCTTTATCTTTCCCATGGCCCACCCTTCATCCAGGAGGTATCACCTGTTAATGGGCCATTGTTTAAAACTGGGTGTGGCAGTGACTCATCCCTGTGGGAGATATCTCCTGTTAATGGGCCATTGTTATAAACTGGGTGTGGCAGTGACCCTGATCTCCTGGTACACATTATCTGCTAATGGGCCATCTTTAAACCAGCTGGGCAATCATCTTTATCTTCCCACAGCCCATCCTCCCTCCAGGAGATATCTCCTGTTCATGGCCAGTGAGTCCCAGTGCACGACTGATAAAATTCCATCATCCCACTGGGAGATGCTCCACCCAGGGCAGGAGCCAAGCCTTTCCTACCCAGATAAAAACTGAGATTTTGGACACCAAGGCACCTTCTTTCCACTGGATTCCAGAGGAGAACCAGACCTTTCCACATCATCCCCGGAGCTTCAGAGGAAACTGCACCTTCACCAGGAGCACTGCTCCAGCTGAGCCACATCTGCCCCTGCAGGAGGATGCAGCACCATGGAATGGGATGTGCCACCACCCTGACTGACTGACTGTGTCAGCTTGGATTCTGACTCTGGCAGGGTTTGGGATTGTTCTTTATAATCCTGCATTTCTATTTTAATTTTCCTAGTGAAGAACTGTTATTCCTAATTCCCATATCTTTGCCTGAGAGCCCCTTAATTTCAAAATTATAATAATGATTTGTAGGGAGGTGGTTTTCATTCTTTATTTCAAAGAGAAGCTTCTGCCTTTATTGGCAGACACCTGTCCTTCACATCAGGACACCCCTGCAGTGCCACCTCTGCAGTGTCACCCCGTGTCCCTCGCCAGCCATGACTCAGCCCACCTCCAACCAAGAACTCCCACGTTTGTTTTTTGTATTCACGCTCTGCAGTCTTGTTTTCTCCTCTTTTTCCATTTGTCAGGGATCAGGGAAGAAAAGAGGAAAAAAGCAAACTCATTTCTATCTTCTTGGGATATTTCCATCACCCCAGAGCCGCCTCCTGTGTCACCACTCTGGTGTCTGTGAGAGTGACCTGAGCTCTGCAGGGAAAAAAAAGGACTCTGAAGTCTTCAAGAAGGAAAAAAAACCTTCCCTGTGAGGGTGGGCAGAGCTGGCACAGGTGCCCAGAGCAGCTGTGGCTGTTCCTGGATCCCTGGCAGTGCCCAAGGCCAGGCTGGATGGGTTTGGAGCACCTGGGACAGTGGGAGGTGTCCCTGCCATGGCAGGGGTGGCACTAGATGAGCTTTAAGGCCAAAATTCTAATTCTGTTCCACTGGTCTCCCCAGTCAACCAAAATTAAACTGAATTCTCCCTGCAAGTCCTGGGCTCACTTCCCCCTTATCCCCATGTGCAGAATCAGCTCCCTCAGGAAAATTCCCTGCAGAAACCACTGGGGATGGCCCCAAAGTGGGAGTTTCCCTGCAAAGAACCATCCTTGCCAGGCCAGTGGCATCAGAACAGTTTCATCAACAGCCCCCTGCCCTCTGCTCACCCCCCCAGGGCTCTCAGGAAAGCTCAGTTTGTTTTTGGGGTGCTTGCAGAGCTCACACAGTGCCAGCCTCCCTGATTAAAATAAACAATTTCCTAATTATGGAGAAGAGTTTCCTAAAGGGGACTGGACTCTGCTCTGCACTGATGGGAAAAGGAATAACTGACATAGCTGCAGCATTTTTCATGCTGGAAGATCCAAAATCACGCTGTAAACACAATTTCTGTGTGGGGATTGCTTTGCTCAGCACCAAACACAACTCTGGAAGTGAAAAGGAGCAAGGCAGAGATTGTTTGGGGGGTTTAGGTCTGGAATTGGGAGGTTTCATAAAGAGGATGTTACAATTTGTGGGAAGAATCACAGATTTCACCAGGTTGTGGCCAGTTCCTCTCATGGGAAATGCAGAGCAGCTGGATGAACATCCTGTGTAGGACCAGGATTTTTCCTCTCTGACAAACCATCAGAGCTCTTCCAAAATGGATCCAGCCTAATCCTCCCCAAACCTCTCTGTAAATTCCTTTGAGGATTAGAAACACATCACTGGGAATGGCGTTGCTCAGAAATGCTCCAGTCCAGGGAAATTATCTTCCCCTTGTCCATGGAAGAGGAACCCAGAGCCAGCCAGGAGAGCTCCTGACTCCCAGAATTTGCTCATCTAAACCAGGCCAGAGCTGCCAACACACCCAGCCCAGGGAGGAACCTCAGTGCATTTTTTGGGGGGTGGGTTTTATAGGATTTGGGCTGCTTAGACTGGAGATACAAATACCAGCATCTGTCCCTTCAAGGGGATCAGTGTTGTCTGGATGGGTCCCAAGATGGGATCAGGACAAAAATGACTCACTGCAGGTACTCCCTGCTTGGGGACATGGACAGGGACACCCTGGGCCACTCCCCAGCTGCTCTCAGACCTGGCTGGCACCACGGTGAGGAACAGCAGAGCAGCCAAGCTCCAGGTGGGAAGAAAGGGAAAAATTTGGCAAATGTTGGCCTGTCCATCCTGCACATCACTGCCCTGCAGGTGACATTCCTGTCTCCTCAGGATGGCTCAGGGCAAATCCAGGAGGGTTTTCCTCTCCCAGATTCCTGCTGGGATGGCCACAAGCCCTTCAATCGAAGAGAAATGGAAGCAGAGATGTGTCTTGTTGTCCCCAGCTGGACACAACCCCACCTCACGGGTGGGACAGGGACCCCTGCTCTGCCTGGGCTGTTTTCCCAGCTCTCCCCCTTTCCCCAGCTCTGTCCTGGAGTCTTGAACTGGGTTGAAGTTTTTTTTTCAGGGGAGAAGCATAAACAGAGCTCAGAGGGACACTCGTGACTGTTTATTTGCCTGGTGCTCTTGCCTCCTTTCTTGGTCATAGTTGTAAGAAAACATTTTTATTTCAAACTTCAATAGCAAAACAAATTAATGGCTTCCTCCAGCCATGCTCTGCTGGCAGCAAGAGCAGCTGTCACCCACAAAGGGGGAGAATTGTGACCCTGAAAAGACTGGGAACAGGTCCCTGGCTTTAGAGAGAGGCTGGGATCAAACATGAAGAATTTCATCTCCAGGGTGGCTGCACAGCCAGGAGTGCCATCTTCTGGTGCTGGCTCCATCCCCAGTGATGGGCACACAGCATCCCAGCATCACTGAGGTTGGAAAAGTTCTCCAAGTCCATCAAATCCAATCTGTGCCTGATCCTCACCTTGTCCCCAGCCCAGAGCACTCAGTGTCCCTCCAGCCCTTCCTTGGACACTCCAGGGATGGGGATCCAAACCTCCCTGGGCAGCTCCATCCCTGAGCTCCCTTTCCATGGGGAAATTCCTGCTGGTGTCCACCCTGAACTCCCCTGCCCACCCTGAGGCTGTTCTCTCTTGTCATGGATGTCCCCCCATCTGTCCCCTCCTGTCAGGGAGTTGTGCAGAGCCAGAAATTCCCCCTGAGCCTCCTTTTCTCCAGGCTGAAGCCCCCACTCTGTGCAGAAGGAGGGACACACTCCAGGCGGTTCTTTTCCAGCTCTTCCCACATATCCACCCTCCAGCTGCTTCCCTGCAGCCTCTCCTGCACTGCTGGATTTCCTGGCCCATCCCTGCGGCCTGTCAGCATTGAATGTCTTTTCTTTTGCCACCCCTGACCCTCTTTCCCTGGCTCCCCACTGCTGGCTCATCCTGGGAGAACAAGTTCTTCCAGGGAGTGAACGCTGAGCTCCGTGCCCTGAACCTTCTCCTCTGACAGATGTTCCCTGGCTGCTCCTTCCTGCTCACCTCTGGGGCCAGCAGCAGCTGGGAGTGACTCCATGAAAAATGGAAAAACGCTGCATGTCACCAGATAGCTCAGCTGTTTGCTGCCTGGGGCAAGCAAAAATACACATTTAAAAGGTGTCCCTTGAGCTGCTGGTCTGGGATTTGGGGATATTTAACAAACAAGTGGATGGAGCTTTGTGCAGGTATGTGGGTGCTGATGGGGAAATGAGGCCAGGACTGGACGAGGGAATAACAGAACAGCAGGATAGGGAGGCAGAGAACACCCCCAGCTCATGCTGGGGCTCCAGTGTGCTCACTTTGGTTCTTTCAACTGGGCTGTGAGTTCTTCTGGCCCTAAATGTGGCTGGGAACAGCACACAGGACAACATCCCCTGGGTGCATCTCATCCCTGCAGGATTTCAGCTGCACAGCTTTGTCCCCGTGGAGCTCTGGAGAGGAGTAAGCTCAGCCCTGGCTCCCCAGCTTCTGCACCAGCTCCCAAAATCCCTTCAGGCTCCTCCATGTGTTGGATTGATGTGGCCAGAATGGGAATTCTGTCCCCATCTGCTGCAGCAGGGTGGGGCAGTGACCCTGATCTCCTGGAACACATTATCTTTAAACCAGCTGGGCAATCATCTTGATCTTTCCCATGACCCACCCTTCATCCAGGAGCTATCACCTGTTAATGGGCCATTGTTTCAAACTGGGTGTGGCAGTGACTCTTATCCCTGTGGGAGATATCTCCTGTTAATGGGCCATTGTTTAAAACTGGGTGTGGCAGTGACCCTGATCTCCTGGCACACATTATCTGCTAATGGGCCATCTTTAAACCAGCTGGGCAATCATCTTTATCTTCCCACAGCCCATCCTCCCTCCAGGAGATATCTCCTGTTCATGGCCACTGAGTCCCAGGGCATGACTGATAAAATTCCATCATCCCACTGGGAGATGCTCCAGCCAGGGGAGGAGCCAAGCCTTTCCTACCCACATAAAAACTGACATTTTGGACACCAAAGTACCTTCTTTGCACTGGATTCCAGAGGAAAACCAGACCTTTCCACATCATCCCTGGAGCTTCAGAGGAAACTGCACCTTCTCCAGGAGCACTGCTCCAGCTGAACCACATCTGCCCCTGCAGGAGGATGCAGCACCATGGAATGGGACTGTGCCACCACCCTGACTGACTGACGGGTGTCAGCTTGGATTCTGACTCTGGCAGGGTTTGGGATTGTTCTTTGTAATACTGAATTTCTATTTTAATTTTCCTAGTGAAGAACTGTTATTCCTAATTCCCATATCTTTGCCTGAGAACCCCTTAATTTAAAAATTACAATAATAATTTCGAGGGAGGGGATTTACATTCTCTATATCAAAGAGAAGCTCCTGCCTTTATTGACAGACACCTGTCCTTCAAACCAGGACACTCCATCCCTCCCCCCATTCGTAGGAGAACAAACTCAGTGACGAAAAACCCTCTGAGAATGTGTTTCTCCAGGGCAGCAAGAACTCCTAGTGCCAGTGCCTTCAGAAGCTCAGGCTGCTCCAGTGGAGCAATCTGGAGATGAAAACTGGAGATAGGGAAATGAGCTGCCCGGCCAGGATCCAGAAGGACATCTGAGAAATCAGGCAATTCTATTCCAAAGGCATAACTTTTTGTGTTCTCACAGCTACAAATATAGCTCCCAGAACAGGCTCTTCTCTGGCAGGGCTTGTCTATTTGGCTCATCAGAGTAGTAGCCAGGCAGAGGATAAAGATCTTTGCTATCAACCCTTTTAGCTAAAAATGGAGCTTAAATGAACCTTTTATAGACAAACATCTGGAGGGGGATGGATGGAGTGAAACTGTGCTGGGAATTCTCTCCAGCACTTCAGCAATTCCCTTTCTCACTCCAAGTTTTCACAGTGCTCTTGGTGTTCTTCATGGGGACGTCATTTACAGTTTCTGCCTTGAGTTCTCCCCAAAATTTTCTGAATTATTGCTCTGTAATAGGACTACGAGGTTGATAAGGGGGCTGGAGAACATTCCCTGTGGAGACAGGCTGAAAATTTGGGGATAGTCAGCCTGGAGAAGCTCTTCTAGCCTCTTCCAGTACCTGAAGGGGTTCCAAGGAAGCTGGAGAGAGAAAATTCATCAGGAACTGGAGGAGCAGGACAAGGGGAATGGCTTCCCACTGAAACAGGGGAAGTTTAGGTTGCATATATGGAAAAAATCTTGGCTGTGGGGTGGGGAGACACATCTGATTGGGATTAACAGGATCCTTGTTGTTTGTCAAGCAATTAATCTTCCTGATTTCACTCCTAGCTCCAGCAGATTGCCAAGGTGAAGCCAGGTTTGGAACAGGAGGTGCCCACACGTCCAGATGTTCAGACAGCTGTTGTGACACTTGTGCAGTAAAAGCAGTGCCTGCTCAAACATCTGAAATGTGCCATTCCTAAAACCTCCAAATGCAGCTTTGGAATTGCACTTCTTCCCTGTTTTCCCTTTAAACACACCATGCATGAACATCCTCACACTGGAAACTTTTCTGAACTTTTCTGAGCAGCCTGATGAAGCAGCTTTGTCCATTTGAAGCCATTCCACCTCACCCTGTCACTCCAGGCCCCCGTAAATAATCTCTCTCCATCTTCCCTGTAGCTCCTTCAGGCCACATTTAAGTCACCCCAAAGTTTCATTTCTCCATCTGAACAATCCCAACCCTCCCAGCTCTAATCCCCAGTTTCATCTCAGGCAAATTTTAGGGTCAGAGTTTTCAGCTTTGTCACAGTTTGGTGACAGTCCTTGTCTGTGGCTTGGCTCCTTCACCCTTTACAGCTACAAACAGAACTGTCCTTTCTTGCCTTTTAGCCTAAACTTTGATGTCTTTCCAAGTGCTTTTCAACTGTGTTTTCATTTATGGACAGCTCAAACTTTCCAGTGAAGATAAAGGTTTAATTTTTTTTTTTTTTTTTTTTTTACTTTTTTTGTCAATGTCACATAAGTGGTTTGCTGTGAAGAATGTGTGGAAGTGCCTTTCTCAACAACTTTTGTGGGTCCCAGGGATCTGCAGAAAATTCCCTCTGCTGCATAAACTGAGCAGGAGGGAGCAGAACTGAAAATCAAACCATGGATCTCTCCATGTTAAATCTGGGAATTGATTTAATTGAATGTTCAGGGAAATGCTCTCAGATGATGAACCCAGCCTGGCCAGTCTCTGCAGCAGGGCTTGAACTGCTCACAGCAATTCTTTCTATGGTCACTTCAATTTGAGACAATTTCTTCATCTTTATGACTTTCAAAGAATATCCTAAAAAGCCCAATTTGATGCCAAATAAACAATCTCATTTTTGGTTTATATTTGAGTTGTCAGTGTGATTTCCTGAGATCTGGCTGTGCTTGGGCTGGATTTCATATTTCAAATGATGTTTGACCTTAACAGATTCTTGAACCTTGACAGCTGTTGACTGTTTATTTTCTTTTTTTTTTCCCCCTTCTTGCCTCCCATTCCTCCATGGATGGAATTCCTTCTCCACTTGGATTTTGGAACTTCTCCACTATCCCTCCATCACTGTGACCTTTTCTTTGAGGCCAGAACTGTTCTTGGGGAAGAACACTTTTCCTGATGGATGTGATTGAGCCATGAAGTAGCACAGGGAAAGGAAGATCCAGGAATTATTTTGATGCATAAATAATGCACTTTTTATGGTGTTCTAAGGTGAACAGGCAGGGTCTCTGTTACCCTTAAACTCCTGGTTCACTCTTGAGACACATCACTGTGCAATAATGAATTTGTCCTGGATTTAATCTTTCCATCCCAGGTCAAGTGGAGCTCTTTAATCACAGACTCCTCAAGGAATCCTCCAGGAATAAACACCCAGTGCTGGGTACCCCTCTCCCAAACTGCTTTTCTGGAATGCCAGGACACTGGGGGGAAACTGGAGAACAAGTGAGCAAAACCCAAAACCTTCAGATTTCCCTCCTCACTCCACCTCCTCCTCCTTTCCATGTGTGCCCAGAGCTTGGGGGAGAAGCTGCTCTGAACCCAGACCAGGCTCAGCCCCGTGGGGAGGATCCCAGGGGGGATCAGTGCTCCCAAAAAATGTCACTGATATTCCCAGGGAACAGGACAGGAATATTTTGCTCTGCTTCCCCATTTATCTGCCAAACAAAAGCCCAAATCCTTTTCTCCACCTTGAATCCCAGCATTTCGAGACAATTTCCCTGTGAATTCACACAGCAACTTATTGGCTCTGTCTCCTCTTCAGCTGGAGTTAATTCGGAGAATAATGGAGGAACTTTATCTATTAATTAAAAATAATGACTTTACAAACTGGCAGATGTGTTAAACTTCGAAAGACCTGCTCAAGCCCAATAGGAACAGGCAATTTACAGGCTGGAATAACAAAGGAAATTGCCTTGGAATGGGTTTATCCTGTGAGATGAAATCCTCTCCAGCCATTAGAAACTGCAAAGGGAATTAATTGTGGCTGGTAACCCTTAGATTAACCACGTTTAGCACCCTATTTCAGAGGTGTGGACACTTCTCTTGTAACAGGAAAAACTGGGGAAGGGCATTTTCCCCCCCGGAGGTAAATTCACAGAGGGGCTGTTGCAGTGATTCCCATTTGTTTCCAGGTTTTCCTGCTCCTGGTAGCATTTTCTGTGGAGGCAGGAGGAGAGGGATGCTCTGCAGGCATCAATGAGGTTGTATTTAGGTTGTGTTTATTAGGGGGATGAGGGAAAATCTGGATTTCTTGCCCCTGCAATGATGAGTTCAGGAAGCTCTTTGAGAAACAGGCAGGACTTTTTTTCAGCTGGGGAATAAAAACAAATAAATATCAGAGCAGGGAGAGCCCAGGGCAGCAGAGGACAGGTGGAGCAGGGTTTGAGTGCTCAGATCTGAGTGTTCCACCCTCCTGACAGCTTTACAGCCTCCCTCCCTTAACCCTGGGAAAGAACTCATCTGCTGTTTGCTGCATCCTCCTGCTCTCAGGGGGTGAAAAAAGCATCAGGATCTCTGCAAGCCTGTCAAATCTGGGATCAGAGGAGTGGAAAGAAACCCTCAGGCACCTGCCCCCTCTCCTTGCAGAAATCTGTGTTTGGCTGGAGAGTTTTAGGTCAGGTTTATCCTACACCTGTAAATTGAGGGGTTTTGTATGGACACCTGCACTGCTTCCAGGAAAAAACAGCTGGAATTGCCTCCCAGGATTTGTGGCAGGTTCTCTACAGCATCAGCCCTGCTGTAAATCCATATTTTCCACATGGAAATTCCAGCCAAACCCCCCCTTGGCTGCTGCAAACACATGTGGGTGATTTAGGTGTGATCTGGTGTGAGGATAAAACAGATGCTCAAAGCATTTTGTTCTTCTGAGAGCAAAAAAAATCCTCACAAAGCCACGGAAAAGAAGGTAGAAGAATTCCTCCTCAGAAAAGTAGCAGCTCAAAATGGAAATGTGGGGGGGGGGTAAAAAAAAAAAAATCTTGAAAATTGAAAATTTCTGTCCCACAGATTGTGATAGAAAAAAAATCCAAAGCAGATGGAGAATATTTGGGTACCTCAGGCTCCCAACACCTTCCCAGTGAATCCAGCTGGGCAGTTTGTTTGTGTCCCAGCCTGGAGGAGGGGACAGCACCTTCAGGAATGCTCAGGGAATGGAAAGATATCGAATGCTCCCCCAAAAATAGCAGCTATTCCACAGCCCAGAGCTCTGAGGACCTGTGTGGATAAAAGCAGAAGGGAACAGCAGCATATGGTGAAGTGCCTGATGCCAAGTGGAATTTTTCCAGGCATGTTTGAGGACCTCAGGTTGAAGTGCTGCTCCCAAGGCCTCCCTCAGTTCCTATATTTAACCAGCTGGATTTGTTGGCACCCAGGGTGGGGTGGGCAGCACCCAGCACATCACTCCTCTCCCACAGAGAAAAAAAAAAAAAAAAAAAGAGGAAAAACTCTTTAAAGAAACAGGATTCTGGTGCAAAGGCAAGAAATGGTGAGAAAGAAGGAAAGATCAAGTGTGGTTTCCTTCTTACAGTGGATGTCACACCCAAGGCAGTGCACAGGAGCTTCCCTGACATCCACAAGCTATTCCCTGAACAGTCTAAATTTTTTTTTTCCTTTTTTTTCCCCTTGGAGCCTTTTCCCAGCAGCAGGAATGGGAGAGCAGAGCCCGGCTGCTCACAGGAAGAGCTCCCAGCTCATCCAGGGAACATCCCCAGCCCCATCCCTGCCCTGCAGGAAAACTGCTGCATCCCCCTGGCCTGAGGGGAGATTTGGGATGTGTGGGCAGCAGGGGAGGGCTGGGAAGGACTGGGAAGGGCTGGGAAGGGCTGGAGAGGGCTGGGAAGGGCTGGAGAGGGCTGGGAAGGGCTGGAAAAGGCTGGGAAGGGCTGGAAAAGGCTGGGAAGGGCTGCCTGCATTGCTCAGGCTGTGAGCACCATCTCCTGTCCTGCTGGCTAAGCTCCATCCAGGTGTTGGGGCAAACTGAGCAGCAGATTCCTCTGAATCCCACAAACATGGGGCAGCACCCATGTGCTCTCCAGGCCTGGGTAAAGAACATTTGGGGCTTCTGAATTCTCCCCAGCCAGTGGCTCTGTGGGGTCAGGGAGGTCACAGATTGTTTTCTCAGGAGCTGCTTCGCTTTGCCCAGCTCAGAACTCTTCTCTTGTGTCTCCTCTGAAGGAGCCCTGTGCTGTTTTCCTTCCAGTGATCCAGTCACCAGCAGCTCTGGCATGTTTGGCAGCAGGGAGAGCTTCAGCAGGGAGCATTTTCCTGGAGCTAAAAGCTCCTGCCTGTAAGGGGACACCCAGGCCTGGCGGGGTCACTCTTGACGTCAATGGCACTGGCTGGCTCCTGTCCTGGGGGATATCGATGCACAGGCACCCCCTGGCCTCAGTGCCCCCTGCCTGGCAGCCCCTGTGCCATCTGCCACCCCCCTGGCTGCTGCTCAGGCTCCTCAGGGACATCCAGCTGCTGAATAGTCCCAAATTCACATCCCCTCCCTCTCTGCACCAACACCAATAAAAGCGTCCCAAGGGCTCAGCTTCTGCCTCTCTGATCAAACCCTACAGATTTTTGGGACTCATTTCCCCAAAAAACAGCAAATTCTGTCCCTGGGGGTCCCTATCAGTGCCTGGCAGCAATGGCAGCATTGGAACCAGCTGCCAGCTGGACTGGGAGCACAGCAGGACTGGGGATACAGCTGGACTGGGGGCACAGCTGGACTGGGAGCACAGCTGGACTGGGAGCACAGCCGGACTGGGGGCACAGCTGGACTGGGGGCACAGCTGGACTGGGAGCACAGCTGGACTGGGGGCACAGCTGGACTGGGAGCACAGCAGGACTGGGGATACAGCTGGACTGGGGGCACAGCTGGACTGGGGCACAGCTGGAGCTGGGGGCACAGCTGGACTGGGAGCACAGCAGGACTGGGGATACAGCTGGACTGGGAGCACAGCTGGACTGGGAGCACAGCTGGACTGGGGGCACAGCTGGACTGGGAGCACAGCTGGACTGGGGGCGCAGCTGGACTGGGGGTACAGCTGGACTGGGAGCACAGCTGGACTGGGGGCACAGCTGGACTGGGGGTACAGCTGGAGCACAGCTGGACTGGGGGCACAGCTGGACTGGGAGCACAGCTGGACTGGGGATACAGCTGGACTGGGGGCACAGCTGGACTGGGGCACAGCTGGACTGGGAGCACAGCTGGACTGGGGATACAGCTGGACTGGGGGCACAGCTGGAGCTGGGGCACAGCTGGACTGGGAGCACAGCTGGACTGGGGGCACAGCTGGACTGGGGGCACAGCTGGAGCTGGGGCACAGCTGGACTGGGGGCACAGCTGGAGCTGGGGGCACAGCTGGACTGGGGCTCAGCTGGACTGGGAGCACAGCTGGAGCTGGGGGCACAGCTGGAGCTGGGGGCACAGCTGGACTGGGGCACAGCTGGACTGGGGGCACAGCTGGACTGGGGGCACAGCTGGAGCTGGGGGCACAGCTGGACTGGGGATACAGCTGGACTGGGGCACAGCTGGAGCTGGGGCACAGCTGGACTGGGGGCGCAGCTGGACTGGGGCACAGCTGGACTGGGGCACAGCTGGACTGGGAGCACAGCTGGACTGGGGCACAGCTGGACTGGGGGCACAGCTGGACTGGGGATACACCTGGACTGGGGGCACAGCTGGACTGGGGGCACAGCTGGAGCTGGGGCACAGCTGGACTGGGGGCACAGCTGGACTGGGGATACAGCTGGACTGGGGGCACAGCTGGAGCTGGGGGCACAGCTGGACTGGGGATACAGCTGGACTGGGGGCACAGCTGGAGCTGGGGCCACAGCTGGAGCTGGAGCACAGCTGGACTGGGAGCACAGCTGGACTGGGAGCACAGCTGGACTGGGGGCACAGCACAAACAGGGTGCTGGGACAGCCCTGCTGAGCATTTCAAGATTTTAATTCTTCTCTCACTCCCCCAGACAGAACAATCTCATCCCTTGGTGCCTTTACACCATCACACCTCACTGAGACACCGAGTTCCTCTGCCTTGCATTTGTTTCCAGCCTCCCAAATTGGGAATAATGCTGCAATTGTCCCTACAGGTCCATGTGGTCTTGTCCTCCCTTTCTATAAATATTTTTCTGCTTGTCCAAGTCTATGAAAGCTGGGACTGTTTGGTGATTTTTTGCAGGGTTCAGAGCTAAACACATTGATAGTGTTGGGAAGCAGACATTCCCTGGAGAAGCCCACTCTAATCCTGAGGAAAAACCACTTAGCAGTGCTATAAATGAAGCAAAATCTGTTTAAAATAAAATCTGCCGTTTTTATTTGGGTTAAAAAAAAAAAATACAGCTCACACAGCAAATTATTTCGGGGAGTAATTGCATAATCAAGGCTAAAAGTGGAGATTCTAAAAAGAAACCTGTGGGGTAATGCTGATCATCACTGGAAAAAAATAGCAGCACATGCTTGGGGACCTCAAGCAAGCAGGGGAAAAACAGAGAGCCCCCAAAATAGCAGCTGTGAACCAGGTTCTATTTGGGAGCTGCTGGGAGGCAGAGCAGAGGGCCAGGGCTGGGATGGGCTGCACATCCCCACCCCCAGCAGATGTTGGCAGTGCCAGGGGTGCTGAGCCAGCTCTCTGCCAACTTCACATCCCTGTTTACCACCAGGGTGGCACAGAGGACACCTGGTGTGGGACAGAGGGGAAAAAAAAAGGGAAGAAATGTGATGCAGGGAATTTTCAGCCCTTCTAGATTTGGAAACGCCACCTGGTTCTTGATGGTCCATTGGGAGTTATTACCCATCCCTGCACAGGCAGAATGGGAAGTGAGGAGGAAGAGGAGCAGTTTTAATTCACTGTGAGGACCTAAAGCTCATCCAGTGCCACCCCAGCCATGGCAGGGACAATTCCTACTGTCCCAGGTGCTCCCAACCCGCCCAGCCTGGCCTGGGCACTGCCAGGGGCAGCTCTGGGCACCTGTGCCAGCCCTGCCCACCCTCACAGGGAGGAATTTTCCCCCAATATTCCATATAAATCTAAATCTAAATAATAATTTAAATCATCTAAATCCACTCCCTGCCAGTTTGAATCCATTTCTCCTTGTCCTTCACTCCAGGCTCAACCCAGCTGTGCTATGGGAGGAATAAAATAAATCACCTGGAGCCAGCCCTGGTGCCTGGGAGGGTTTGCAAGGTGTCAGTTCTGCTCCTCAGCACTGCAAACTGTGGCTCCATTACTGCAAACAAAGCAAATTGGACAGGAGGAAAAATTAATGTTTACATTTCCAATGAATGGTAATCTACGGTGGTGTCCTTCCTAAATGCTTGATTTTTATATCCTTGATTTTTAAATCAAGCGGATTCACATTTTTAAACCATTGATATTTCAATGATAATAATGTATCAATCATGTGCTGAATTTCTGTTATGTTTTTGCTTTAAAAATGTGCAAAGGACATTTTCACACTTAAATGGCATCTAAATTTCTGGGCCCAGCCATTCCCCTGAGCAATGAGCTGGACCTGGCCAGGAAAGAATAGCCTGACTGTGTCCCTGCCCTTCCCAAAAAGCTGCTCCCAGAAGGGGAACATTCACAGCACCAAGGCTGGATGGGAACAGGGAGTTTTCCCTGTGATGGATGGAGGGAGGGATGGGGAAGAAGAAGGTGGAAGGTTCCTGCAGCCCCAGTGCTGGTGGCTGCTGGCCAGCCCTGCCACACTGGCTGGTTTGTTCAGGCTGTGAATAGGCACAGTCACTGCTGGGGGTGCCAAATCCTGCCTGGCACTGTTTGGATATCACTGTGGCACAGCAGGCTGTGCCCAGAGCCATGGCTGGGATGGGCTGAGCTCAGCCAGCTGATGAATCCCCCTCTCATTTCACATCCAGCTGCTGGAATGAGTTCATCAATTCAGGGATGAAATGCCAGGTTGTTTTCTTGCCCTCACCCTGCTGTTTGCATTGAGCTCAGCCCCTGGAAGGGGAAACAGCCACACTCAGCCTGTCCCTTCCCCTGTGCTTGGCACCAAATTTCCCAGCTGAATTTGACAGGACAAAGGGGATTGGTCCCAAACTGACAGAGAGTGGGGTTAGATGGGGTCTAAAGAAGAAATTATTCCCTGTGAGGATGGGGATGCCCCTGGAAATGCCTCAGTGCCTGAAGGAGCTGCAGGAAAAGATGGAGAGAGACAATTCCCAAGGGATGGAGGGGCAGGATAAGGGGGGAATGGATTTAAACTGAAAGACAGTGGGGTTGGGTGGGATATTAGGAATAAATTCCTCTCTGTGAGGGTGGGCAGGGCTGGCACAGAGCAGCTGTGGCTGCCCTGGAGCCCTGGCAGTGCCCAAGGCCAGGCTGGACAGGGCTTGGAACACCCTGAATAGAGGAAAGTGTCCCTGAACGTGGCAGGGGTGGCACTGGATGGGATTTAAGGTCCCAGACCATTCTGATTCTGTGAAGAACAGGTGAAAATGTCTGTGGAGAAGCCTCTCCTATTCTTTGTCTCCTGTTGATTATTTCAGGCATTTTCCCTCAGCTCCATCCCGTGCTCACCTGCAGTGGGAAGGAGTCAGGGAGCAGTGGGACACCCTCAGAACTGCTGCAGTGGCCCCACAAATGCTCATTTGTGCCTCCACTGCTCCAGCTGCACCTGCAGAGCCCCAGGGGAGTCCCCAAGGCCAGGGCAGCACCTGACCCCAAACCCTGGGACACAGCTCAGTGCCAGGGTCAGGAATGACAGGAGTGACCTGCAGGGCTCCACATCCCAAGGCTGAGCCTGGGTGGGAGCAAATAGGGAAATCAGCTTTTAATTCCTGGTTGGAGAATTGGAGATTCTCTGGCATTGCTTTGAGAATGAGCAAAAACCCTGCAGGGTTCATTTACACATCCCCTCCCCTGGTGGTGGGTTCAATGAGAGGAGTTTAATGATCCTTCCTCAATTGTAGGAATTTATTTTACACATCCCATGGAGCTGGAAGCAGAGGAGCACAAACTGTGGGGTCTCAAAGGTCTGGGGAGGGACAGCCCTTCAATCTGCTGTTCTTGGCAATGTGGGATCTCCTCAAGCCCAAAGTGTCCAGGGGCAGAGTGGCCCTAAATGAGCAATTCTGCAACTGCAAATAAAGTGTGGTGAGAAACAGCTGGTGGATGAGCAGCCCTGCTCCCCACGGCCCAGGGGAAGGACAGAATGTTCATTTCTTGGCACAGCCCTGCTGTTTGCCTTTCATCCCCTCCCACTTCCACAAGCAGCCCCGTTTGTGGGTCACTGGGGGTGCCACATGCCCCTAAAATGCCACCACACTTCATTAACAAACCAGTGGAAGAGTGAGCAGCCAGCTGCCAGCTCCCTTGGGGTGTTTGCACAGGAGCCAGGCTCTGCACAGAATGAAAATTCAATGTTGGCCTCTGGGGATGGTTTATTTTATGGCTTGGAAGGTGCCAGTGGAGTCTCCTGCTCCTTTCTTCAGAAGGATCTGCAGAGCTCTGACCCCTGGCTCTGCTGGAGCAGCACATTCTCCCTCTGAGAATAAAGCTGGGCTCTCAAATGCAATAAAAACAGAGAAATCAAGCTTAATCTCCCAAAAGGAGGTGCAAACATGAAGCTCTGTCTGTGGGGTTACCTTCAGGCACTGCCCATCAGGTGGGAATTTGCCACTGACCAGCAGCTCTGGGTTTCCTGGCTGTTCCATTTTCCCAGCAGCAGCAGAAACCAGGAGCACTGAAAGGTTCTTTGTCAGCAGCTGCAGACATTCCTGAGCTGCAGTTCCCTTGGCTGTTTATCACAGGGTGATGGGATGGAATGACCTGAGCTGGAAGGGATCCTCCAGTGCCACAAACTGCTCCCAGCCTGGCCTGGGACATTTCCAGGGATCCAGCCCCAGCTGCTGGGAAAAGGATGGGAAGGAATCCAAAGGCAATCCTGCCTTCCCTGGGTTGGTGTCTCAGGGTTTTCTCAGGAAGAATTTATTCCCTGGAGAGTTCCCAAAGGTTGGAACTCATCCTGCAAACCACTCTCCCCAATTTCAGTCAACCCCACCTGGAACCACCCCTGCACTGACAAAAGTGGATTTATCCCATAAATTGCCTGTAAAATAAAAGAACAGAGCCTGGGCAGTGCAGGGAGCCCCTGATGTCCCCAAAACCAGCCTGGCACTGAGGGCTCCTCCCTTGCCCCCTGTCCCTGCTCTTCCAGATCACTGGGAACTCTCCAAAATCTGAGTGCACAGCAGGAAAAAGCCCAGAGAGAGGAGGGGGAGGAAGGAGCAGAGAGAACCCATCAGCAGAGAGGACAAATAAATAAACAAATAAATAAACAAAATCATTTCCAGCCCATTTCAAGGGGAGAAACCACAGGAGGGGCTGGAGGTTCCCAGCTCTGCCCTGCAGGGAGTGAGGAGAGGATGAACATGGAAAAACACAATTTATTGAACTGCCAAAATAAAAATCCTTTCTCTGCTGAAAATACTGAATAAACCTCTTGAGTAAAGGGGATTTATTGCCTTTATTGAGTTCCAAAGGAACCTTCACTCCTCCTTTTGCCTTTTTCCCTCCCATCTTTCCCTCCCCATCCCACATCCCTGGAAGACCAAGCTTGGGGAAAAAAAAACCCTTTGGTGCTGCTTTTGATTTTTTTTTTTTTTTTAATTTTTTGGTTTTTTAGGGAGCCTTTTTCCCTTTGCAAGGAACTTTCTGATGGTTGATTTTTTTATTTTTTTTCCTCAACAATTTCTGAGCATCCACGTGGCCCAAGCAGGTTTGGTATCCTGGGAACTCCTGGCAGTTATTGACAGAAAATGCTGTTCCAGCAGAGGCTGCTGATAAAGCACAGATGGGAACAGGTAGAAACTGTCTGTAAACAGTTCTTGGTGGAAAAGTCAAAGCAGAATTTGAGACTGAGGCAGCTGAGATGTGTGAGAGATTTAGGAACTGGAAGAGGATGCTGTGGGAATTTTTTCTCAGGAATTCTCTTCTCCCAAAAACTCTGAGTTCTTCAAATCCTTCTACTCATAGAAGTTGAGGTGGGAAAAAAAACCAAAACATTTTGATAAAGTCAAACCTCACATTAAAGCAGATGGTCTGTTAAGGAGCTAAAACCAAAATAATTTTAAATTTGATATTTAATTTAAATGTAATTTGTTCTTTAGAAAACATAAAGCAAAATCAGAGTTTCTTCTTTTTTAAAAAGGAAAAAAAAAAGAGGTTTGAAGGTAAAAACTAACAAGCACCAATATCTCATCTGTTCATATTCCATGTTCTTGTTCAGCTGATTTTTGGTAAAAATCTTTTCCATATATTTCAATTCTCAAGTAAATTTTTAAGCATTTATTCAGGGACTGGACAGCTATAAGGCACTGAGCTGTTCCTTTAACATTCAATTTTTACAAATTTGAATATCTTAGAATTTGTGTCAGATGCAGATGGAAAATACAGTTGTGTTATCTAGAAAAGCACGTGGATTTATTGGGTGAAAATAAAATAAATGGGATGGGACCCACTTTGGATTTTTCTCTTTAATCCTCTCAGCCAAATCCGAGAGGAGAGGAGAGGAGAGAGAAAAAGAGAGAAAAAAAGAGAGAAAAAAGAGAAAAAAAAAAGAGAAAAAAGAGAGGAGAGAAGAGGAGAGGAGAGGAGAGAAGAGAAGAGAGAGAAGAGAAGAGAAGAGAAGAGAAGAAGAGAAGAAGAAGAGAAGAGAAGAGAAGAAGAGAGAAGAGAAGAGAAGAGAAGCGAGAAGAGGAAGAGGAGAGAGAAGAGAAGAGAGAAGAGAAGAGAAGAGAAGAGAAAGAGAAGAGAAGAGAAGAGAAGAGAGAGAAGAGAAGAGAAGAGGAAAGAGAAGAGAAGAGAAGAGAAGAGAAGAGAAGAGAAGAGAAGAGAAGAGAAGAGAAGAGAAGAGAAGAGAAGAGAAGAGGAGAAACCTCCAGGGCAGAAATCTGTTTTGTTTTGTTGGGTTTTTTTTTGAGAGGTTGGGTTTTTAGGGTTTTTTTTTGTAATTGTTTTCCCTGGCCAGCAAAGGAAATGCTCTGCAGCCTGACACGAAGTCCCTCCCTCCTGCTTTTAAACACAATGTCAGCCCTGAATAAACAGGAAAAAACCTCTCCAGCTCAGCAGAGCCTTCCCAGGGAACGTCTCCTCTGGAGCTGCTCTTGGGAGCTCAGAACCCCTGAAGGTGTAAAAATAGCACCTGCAGACTCAGCACCAGCTCTGCTCCTGGAAAAGTTGTTTGGCTTTTTTTTTTTTTTTTGCTTTTTTTGCTTTATTTATTTTCCAGAACCTGTTCCAAACTCTCTGGAAGGAAGTGGGGACTCTCCCAGGTCACCTCAACCTGAACAAGATCCCACCTGGGGCAGCCCTCAGCAAACCAGGAGGGATCTCCTGGGGATTTGAGGTCCTGGAATATTTCTAGGGAGAGATGATGCTGAGGAAAACCCAATTCTCAGCAGAGCCAAAGCTCAGAGTGTCCCCAAAATCTATTCCAGTGGGGTTTGTTCTGTTATTCCAGATGTGTTTCATTGGGGTTTATTCCATTATTCCAGGTGTGTTCTAGTGGAGTTATTCCATTATTCCAGTGGGATCATTCCATTATTCCAGGTGTTTTCTAGTGGAGTTTATTCCATTATTCCAGTGGGATTTATTCTATTATTCCAATGGATTTATTCCATTATTCCAGGTGTGTTCTAGTGGAGTTATTCCATTATTCCAGGTGTTTTCTAGTGGGGTTTTTTCCATTATTCCAGGTGTGTTCCATTGGGGGTTATTCCATTATTCCAGTAGGATCATTCCATTATTCCAGGTGTGTTCCATTGGGGGTTATTCCATTATTCCAGTGGGATCATTCCATTATTCCAGGTGTGTTCCATTGGGGATTATTCCATTATTCCACTGGTGTTTATTCTATTATTCCAGTGGGATCATTCCATTATTCCAGGTGTGTTCCATTGGGGGTTATTCCATTATTCCACTGGTGTTTATTCTATTATTCCAGTGGGATCATTCCATTATTCCAGGTGTGTTCCATTGGGGATTATTCCATTATTCCACTGGTGTTTATTCTATTATTCCAGTGGGATCATTCCATTATTCCAGGTGTGTTCCATTGGGGGTTATTCTATTATTCCAGTAGGATCATTCCATTATTCCAGGTGTGTTCCATTGGGGATTATTCCATTATCCCAGTGGGGATTATTCCATTATTCCACTGGTGTTTATTCTATTATTCCAGTGGGATCATTCCATTATTCCAGGTGTGTTCCATTGGGGATTATTCCATTATTCCACTGGTGTTTATTCCATTATTCCAGGGGGATTATTCCATTATTCCACTGGGGTTTATTCTATTATTCCAGATGTATTCCACTGAGGTTTATTCCATTATTCCACCGGGGTTTATTCCATTATTCCAGGGGGATTATTCCATTATTCCACTGGTGTTTATTCCATTATTCCACTGGTGTTTATTCCATTATTCCAGGGCGATTATTCCATTATTCCACTGGGGTTTATTCCATTATTCCAGATGCATTCCACTGAGGTTTATTCCATTATTCCACCGGGGTTTATTCCATTATTCCAGGGGGATTATTCCATTATTCCACTGGTGTTTATTCCATTATTCCACTGGGGTTTATTCCATTTTCCAGGTATATTCCACTAGGGTTTATTCCATTATTCCACTGGGGTTTATTCCATTATTCCACTGGGGATTATTCCATTTTTCCAGGTGTATTCCACTGGGGTTTCCCAGACACTGCTGGACCCTGATTCCTGCAGCTACAACTTTTCACCCCAACAGTTTTTCAGACTTTTTATGCCCTGCAGCCTGAGCCCAGGGCTCATCACTCTGCATTTCCTGAGTCTCACACAGAGTCTCACACAAGATCCCAACCAACACCTCCCATCCAGCCCAGGCTGGGTGTGCCAGCTCCAGTTTCCCTGTGGCACAGAGCAGGAATGCAAATGGGGAGCAGACAGAGCTCATCTCCAAGGGGAGCTCTGAGCTCTTCCTCCAGCCTGTTTTTGGGGCTGGATGCTTCCAGTTCCCTGCTGGTGTGAAAAAAGGAGATGCTGTTTGCTCAGCTCCTGTTCCCATGCCAACACCCCTCCAGCAGCACAGAGGATATTCCTGTCCTGGGCAGGTTTTAGCAGGGCCTTGCTAAGCCCTGGAGCTGATTTTGGGGGCACAGGGCTGTGTGCTGCTGCTGCTGGGCAGAAATCTGCCAGCACTCTGGAACTGGGAGGGAGAGGGGCTGGAATCTGTGACAGACAGACCAAGGGCAGGTTAAACAAGCCCAGCTGAAGTGGCACAGCCTGGCAGCCCTTTCTTTAAGGCAGCCCTTCTATTTTTGGCTCTTTGCTGTGCCATGGTTTGTCTGTTCTATTGGACTTTTTGGCAGCAGTTTTCCAGAACCAGCTCCAACTCCTTCCCTGAAGATGCTGGAGAAGATGACACCCCCATCTCTGCTACCTGAATGATGTGCTGAGAGGCTGGAATTCAAAGTCCTGTGCTCAGGGAGAGT
This sequence comes from Erithacus rubecula, assembly GCF_903797595.1. Taxonomy (NCBI): domain Eukaryota; kingdom Metazoa; phylum Chordata; class Aves; order Passeriformes; family Muscicapidae; genus Erithacus; species Erithacus rubecula. The sequence continues at coordinate 16,067,829 of NC_136668.1, read as the reverse complement.
TTTGAAGCCTCAGTTCTCCAGCACAAAGTCTGGCATGGGCACGAAGTCTGGCATGGGCAGTACCAGAACATGCTCAGAAAATTACACAAAATCTGTTATTGCATCTCCCATTATCTCCACCAATTCCAGCTCCTTTCCTGAAGATGCTGGAAAAGATGACATCCCCCCATCTCTGCCACCTGCTCCTAAATCCAGGAATGATGTGCTGAGAAGGTGGAATTCAGAGTCCTGTCCTCAGGGAGAGTTTTGAAGCCTCAATTCTCCAGCACAAAATCTGGAATGGGCAGTACCACAATGTGTTCAGAAAATTACACAAAATCTGTTCTTGCATCCTCATCATCTCCACCAATTCCAGCTCCTCTCCTGAAGATGCTGGAGCAGATGACATCCCCCATTCTCTGCCACCTGAGTTTTCCTAAATTCAGGAATGATGTGCTGAGAGGCTGGAATTCAAAGTGCTCAGAAGGAGAGGGAGTGGCAAGCTTTGAAGCCTCAATTCTCTGACACAAAGTCTGGCATGGGCAGTACCAGAACATGCTCAGAAAATCAGATGTAGTTTCATCAGACAAAATCTGTTCTAGCATATCCCATCATCTCCACCAATTCCAGCTCCTTTCCTGAAGATGCTGGAAAAGATGACACCCCCCATCTCTGCCACCTGCTCCTAAATCCAGGAATGATGTGCTGAGAGGGTGGAATTCAAAGTCCTGTGCTCAGGGAGAGTTTTGAAGCCTCAATTCTCAATTCTCAATTCTCTGACATGCTCAGGAAATCAGCCCAAACCTGCCCTTGCATCCCCTTCTTCCCAGAGCCACCCCTTTCCTGGTGACACAGGGATCTGCAAAGAGCTGCCATAGACCCAGACACGAGCAGAGAATCATTATTCCTCTTTAAACCAACGTGGTTTTACCATAGCAACTCCCCAAGAAAGAATCAACAGCTTCTGAGCAAACAAACACTTATTAAAGCACCCTCCTGAAATATTTATGCTTTGTTCCCCAAAGCCCACTAAGTGCAGGGCCCTGCCTGGCTCCAGGAGTGGCAGGAGAGCCTTTTTTCTGCTGCCTGGCAAAGTGGAAAATCCATTCTTCAGCAGAGTGTTTGTCAGCCCTGGAAGGAGCTGGGAGATGGAATCAGCTCCAGCAGAGAACAGTTTTCTGCTGCAAACACTGAGCTTTTCTCCACTGCACATCATCCTTGGCCAGGATGGAAACAGGAGGAGGAAATGGCACTGTTTTATTTCATTTTATTTTAAAGACTTTAGCAATCATTTCATTCCATCCCTGCAGTGGGTAGGGACAATTTCCACCACCCCAGGGCGTTCCAAGCTCTGCCCAGCACTGCCAGGGACCCAGGGCAGCCCATCCTCACACACAGGAATTTATTCCTAATTCCCCACTCTCAGTTTGGATCCATTCCTCCTTATCCTGTCCCTCCATCCCTTGGGAATTGTCTTTCTCCATTTTTCCTGCAGCTCCTTCAGGTCCTGCAAGGTCACAGTTGTGTCACCCCAAACTTTTTCAGGTGAACAATCCCAGTTCTCTTTTCCTCCTGCTCCAGCCCTCTGATCACCTTGGTTGGTTTTATTGCTTTTCCCTGGCGTAGCTGATATGACATCAGAGACCTCCCCAGACACAGAAAATCACCTTGAAATCGAAATAAATACAACATTATAACAATAAATAAAGGAATTAACTCCTTGGGTGATGCTGGAACCTCATTAGGGCAGAATTTCCAAAGCATTTGCAGGATTGGGCAGAGATGGATCCAAATTTCCAAGGCAGAGGAGCCACCCCTGGCCTGTGGGGTGAAGCATCTCAGCTCCTGGCAGGAGCTCTGAGCACAAATTTTGAGACAAATTTGGATTTATTTGCTCTGATTCCCCTGCTCTGAACTGTGGTTCCCATTTCAGGCATTGACTTTAGTCTGGCTCTCTCTAGTGGTGTGAAACTTAATGAGATAAAAGTTCAGCTCTGTAATTACTTTGGGTGATTAAAGTATGAAAAAAAAAAAAAAAAAAAAAAAAAAAAAAAAAGAATCCAGTCACTTTTGAGGAAATAATTTAAAAGCAGAACTGGATGGAGATACCTGGGGTGTGTTTCCAGGTGATAAATGCTTTCTCACAAATTTCACAAACCTTCCTCTTTCTGCTGCACTGAACTGGGATTTTTATGGATCTTTTTAATCATCCCTCAAATAATTTTACCAGCATTTCACTCCTCCTGGATGGAAATTTAATAAAAAACTGAATTGTTCAGGAAGGTATGGGCATGATCTAATCTTGCTCTTGTAAATGTATTCCTGACAGGGTGGCAGTTAATAATTAATAAATGAAATAATCTACCTGGAAATTGCAAGCTGACACCAGGCTCTCCCCTCCTGCCTGCCCAAGGATAATTCACATTTTGGGGTTTTTTTTCAGTCTGTATTCCAAATTAAACACCCAAAATAAAGTGTGGGGTGTCCCAGGCTCTGGGTTCAGAGCCAGAATTTCTCATTTTTGTAAAACAATGTGAGTTTGCTGAGTTCTGACCAGCAAAAGGGAACCCAAATAAAGATGCAGAGAATTTCCTGCTCTTTTTTTGGAGGTCATGGCATGGAATCATCCCCTGAACAGTGGGTGAACCAGCCCAGCTCTGTCCTTCTCAAAGTCCCACCTGCATGTCCCAAGCTGCCAAAAATCCCTGGGTGTCCCTCCAAACCCTTCTGGGGGTCCCACCCATCCTCTCAGAGTTTGGGTCCAAACCCAAAATCTCAGGGATCTTCCCCTGCCCCCTCAGCAGCCTGGCAAGGATGGTTTGCAGCTCAGAGGAGCATCAGGAAATCAGCAATAAGCAGAATTAACCCCTGCAAAAAAATCTCATTTTTCCTCATTTTCTCAGGTTCCATTCCTGTGATGTGGAGTCAGGATTTCCCAGCTCCCTGTCTTTGTGTGGGTTCTGCTTTGGAGAAAATCTGCTTTGTTCCATCATTTTCCTTCAGCTGGTGCTAGAGAGGAGCTGGAGCCAGGCTGGAATTCACCTCTGGGAACGTGTGGGTGTCCTGGAATCAGCAGAGCTGATGGAATTTATCCCAGGGCAATGTGAACCACCCAAGGGAATCTCTCAGGCATTAGTGAGGATCCCTGAGGAGCTGCTGACAGGAGGAATAAAAACTGCCCTGGCTTGGAAAATGGAGAAAAAGAAACCCCAGGAGTCACCCCTCAGCCTGGCCAACTCCATTTCTTGGAAAGATCCTGGGACAAATGATGAAATAATCAATAGAAACACCTAGAAATAATAAAATTACAGGGGGGAAAGGCAGCATGGATTTCTCAGGAGCAAATCACATCAAATTAATCTCATTTCTTCCCCTGACAGAGAAACAGCCTGATGGAGAGAAGCAGATGCGAGATATCCTGGCTGTAAAAATCTCTGTATTCAGGTTTGCATGGCAAAAAAAAAAAAAAAAAAAACCCAAAAAAACAAAAAAACAACATTTTAAAAGCTCAGTAATTTCAGTGCTCAGCAGGAGAAAATGCAGCCCCCAGTCCCAGTGGGGTTTGTTCTGTTCATGGCCATTAATAACTGATCTGTCTGATCAGAAATAATGCAGATTTATGAACTGGGAGCTGTTGAACAACACAGAGAGCAGCTCCTGAATTCAGATTGATCTGGGCAATGGGAGCAGATCTGGGGGCTGGGGACAAACACCAAATCCCAAGCTTAGGCAGGAAAAATCAAATGGATGGATGTAAAATGAGAGATAATGAACAAAGCCTTGCTGGAAGGATGGGGACACAAATTATTTCATCTCTTCTGCCTGAGCTCAGAGTGTTTCTTTTCTGTCTGGATACTTTTGACACTGACAGATGGTGGAAGTTGTGAGATTCTATTTTTTATTATTATTTTTGACAAAGAACATGGTTTTTTGCAAGGTTTATGCATTTAAAAGGAATGTTTTAGGGGAGAGATGAAGTGGTGAGGTCACACCTTGAGTGCTGTGGCCAGTTCTGAGCCCCTCAGTGCAGGATGGACATGGGAGAGCTGGACAAAGAACACCTCAGGAATGGTCATTCCCAAAAAATGGGGAGTTTTAGAGCCACTAAGCACTGATTTAAGAAATATTTAATATTTTCACAGGCAGGAATGTTATAAATGCAATATTTAAACCATTTTCCCATCTCTTCAGGTGTTTCCTATCATGGGTTTCTCTGATCAACACATGGCAGGTGGGGTGGGAGCTGTCCCAAATCCTTGTTAATCACAACAAAATGAGGAATTTTCAGCACTTCTGAGCCCAACCCTGCAGAATCACTCAAATCCCTGCAACCCTTCAGTTTAAATTGCTGGGAGTGTTTTGCAGAATGTTGAAATTGGGATTTATCCCTCTGAATCCATGGATTCTCAAATTTGGCTCTCTCTGGCCCAGGAGGATCCTTCACACATTTTATTTTCCTTCACTCATACAAAGACCATCTAACCAGGCACAAGGAGAATCTTCCTCTTTGTTTATTGGGAATACAACAATAGGATCCTATTCCACATCCCAGCATGAGGGACAAACAACAGTGCTCACAGCCAGGAGCTCATTATTGCTTTTGATGTTTAACATCATCATCATCCAAAGCTCCAAACAGATTTTATTCCAAATTTAGCATCCCTGATGCAACCCCACTGCTCAGTGGAGGCACAGCACATGTGGAATTGTCCCTCAGAGACAGGAGTGATGAAAGAGGTGAGGGTTTGATGTCCCAGGTGAAATCCTCCTAGAGCTCAGTGGGAGTGTGTCCTGCCATGCTGGGGGGGTTCAGGTTGGGATTTTGGGGTGTTTTCCCCATTTCCATGCAAAGCTCAGTCCTGTAAAAGTGAATCTTTCACAGAATAATTCAGCTCTGAGCACTGCCTGTCAGGATTGGGAACTAAGAGCTGGGGAGAATTCCTGGTTTTCTCTAGGTGTAAAGAAAATGCTGCAGGGGACAGGGTGGCAGGTCCTGGTTCCTGGCAGTGTCCCACAAAACCATGGGACAGGGGCACCCTGCAGTGACAGTGGCAGTGACAACCAGACCTTCTCCTTTCCCTGTTTCAATTTGTTCCTGCTCCTTTCCTATCTCCATTTCTACTCCTGATCATTTTCCCATCTCCATTTCTATTCCTTCTTCTTTCCCATCTTCATTTCTATTCCTTTTCCTTTCCCATCTCCATTTCCCTTCCTGCTCTTTTTCCCATCTCCATTTCTGTTCCTTCTCCTTTCCCATCTCCATTTCTGTTCCTGCTCCTTTCCTGGTGTCCATTTCTGTTTGTGTTCCTTTTTCTGTCTCCATTTCTGTTCCTGCTCCACTTCCCTGTCTCCATTTCCTTTCCTGCTCATTTCCCATCTCCATTTCTGTTCCTTCTCCTTTCCCATCTCCATTTCCCCCCTGACTGAGCCCCTGCCCTCAGCACCAATCAAGAGCTCATCCAGCTGAGGATATAGAGAAAAAATAAATTAATATCCCACCAAAGTAAAACTGCTCCCCAGGTAAACTCATCCTGACCACAAGAATCTCCTCCCAGCTCCACAGCCTGGGAGAATGCTCTAAAATATTTGGAATATTAACATCTATCAGTTTCACATGTCTCTTAAAGCAGCATATTCCCTGCCTGATTGATCCTGCCATATGGAACATTAGCCTGTACCATCACCATCTGCTGCAGCTTTAATTTTATCAAAAGCATTATGACAGGAGGGAGAATGTTTCTTTTCCCACCCTTCTTTCTCCTCCCGCCAAAACCTGGCTGATTTCTCCTCAAATGAACCCAATTTCCAGCCCTGAGTGAGAGGGCTGTCTGTATATTCTGTCTAGGAATAGCTCTTTGATTTCAAATGTTTCACTTTTGGGAAGCTGAGCTAAAAAATCCAGGAACAAGGCAACTCACAAACTTCTCTCCCAGAGAAATTTTTGGTATTCATGAGCTCAAAGCTGAAATAGAAGTGTGGCTTGGGTGTTGCACATTTCTTCCACTCTCTGCTCAGAATCCCAGAATTATTCAGGTTGGAAAAACCCTCCCAAGTTATGGAGTCCAACCTGATCCCCACCCTGTCCCCAGCCCAGAGCTCTGAGTGTCACCTCCAGGAATTCCTTGGGCACTCCAGGGATGGGGATCCAAACCCCCCTGGGCAGCTCCATCCCTGAGCTCCCTTTCCATGGGGAAATTCCTGCTGCTGCCCACCCTGAGCCTCCCCTGCCCCTCCTGAGGCTATTCCCTCTTTTCCTATTATTGGTTGTCTCAGAGAATGAAAAATATTCTATTTTAATCATCCCTTATCCTGTCACCACTGACTGTGCATCCCTTCATAAAAGAGAAAAAAGGAATTCCAAATCTTTTGCCCTATTTCTTCTCACTTCTTCATGACCACTGATATTTTTGTCATGTCCCTGCTTTGTTCCTTTTCTACAGCAAAGCACAACTTAAATCCAATCTTCAGTGCCAAGGAATCAGAGAATGTTTTAGACTGGGAGTGACCTTAAAAATCACCCAATTCCAACCCCCTGGCATGGTAGTGACACCTTCCACTGTCCCAGCTTGCTCCGAGCTCCATCCTTGGACACTGCAGGTGGAGATGTGAGCTCCCAAATGAGCCTCCAGCTATTAATAAAATATTTACCCAACACGAAACGAACACAATAATGCAGAAATGGCATCACCACAGCCCAAGTGTGGCTGTTCCCTGTGCAGAGGGTTGGGAGCCCCACCCTTGTGTGCTCCCTTTGTCCTGCTGCCACTCAGCCCCTTCATTATTTAGTGACACAGACACTGCAGCCAGGCACAGAATCCACTCCAAGGCAGCTGAAAGGGGAGAACTTGGCCACAAAGAGCAGATAAAGTTCTCAGAGCTTCCAGCCTGGCTGAGCAGGGAGAGCTGGGCTGGGTGTTCTTTGGAAATGCCATTCCAGGGCTGTGACAATGACAGCGAGGTGTGAGACTGCCTGGCTGCAAGTGCACCAGAATAATGGCAATAATTTTTTACAAATCAAGCCCAAAGTGTCATTATTGCAGTGTCTCACTGTGCAATCAGGGAGGTCACCACAGGAGGGAAGCAGTGTTTCACTTTTGTTGCTTTAGCAGCCAAAGTTCTTGGTTTTTTTTCTTTTATTTTTTTTAAATATATATTTTGATTAGCCAAACCTGCTTGATGTGACAAAGCATTAAATAATAGAATTGTGGAATGGGTTGGGTTGGAAGGGACCTTAAAAATCATTTCATTCCACCCTTGCCATGGGCAGGGACACCTTCCACTGGCCCAGGTTGCTCCAAGTCCTGTCCAGGTTGGTTCTTGCAGTGGAATGCAAAGATTCCTACCATCCCTGCTGATGCTGCACATTGAAAAGTGATTTTTAGCCTTTTCAGTGATCCCTTTTCTCCAGCAATTAAAATCAAAACTTCAGAGCTTTGCAGAAACTTTTAAAGCAAGTGAATCATGACCTTTTTTCCCTGTTAGTAACAGAGAGATAAAGAACCCCAAGGATGGAAATTCCCTCAGGAGCTCCAGCATCCCATCCTGGCATTTTGTGTGCCAGGGCTTTGGGAGTGGAATTTGTGCTCCTGGAGGACACACAAACCTCTGTCCATTCCTGGCCAGCTCAGGATGTCCTGGTGTCTCCTGGGGTTCCTCAGCCACAGGAATTCCTCTATGCATTTTCCCTTCCCTTGCTCATTCCAGGAAAACAAAACCCTGCCTGGTTTCACATCATCCTGACACAGCTTTGCTGCCTCTGGGTGGTGGAGATTACCACCAGTCCCTCTGGGAAGGGATGGATTGGATGGGATTGGAATCAGCCTAAAAATTGCTGGTGGAAAGTTTGGAATGGGAGCCAGCATTCCTAAAAAACCACATCTAAACAGAAATGCTGTGCAGGGAAACCTCCAGCCTGTGAAAATGGGGCTGCAGCCTCAGCAGCTCTCAGGAAGAGCCATGGGGAAGCAAAGCTGAAAATAGCAACTTGCTGAATCTCCTCAGACTCTCTAAGGAGGAAAATGAACAGTTGGACATTTCCTGCTCCTGATTCCTGTGGGGTCTTTGGCTGATAACCTCATCAGCCAGGTCTCCCTTTCCCATCTGTCAGGAGCAGGATGGCAGAAATTTGGGATTTACCATGTGAATACTTTGGTAGTGCTGTCCTGGGCAGCTAAAAATCAAACTGTGGGTGCCTGAGAGAGAAGTTTAGTGCTGATGCAATTTGTCAGCATCTCATCCCTGTTCCCACACAGAGCTGAATCACCAGGGAACAGGGATTGATCACTCTGGATCATCATGTGATGGCAAAACCCACCACCACTGCCTGTGAGCAAACTGCCAGAGCCCAGCTGCAGAGAAAAACTGGCCACGTGCAGAAAATATTTTATTCTATAGGGATCTATAGGAAATCACCTGAAAATCACAGAGCCATGGGTTGGAAGGGACTTTAAAGATCCTGCTGCTCACAATCCAGGAGGATTTGTGCCAAAAAATCCTCCAGCTTTAGGCACTGTAGGGTTTGTGACCCCCAAATAATCACAACCACGCAGGGCACTGGTTCTTCCATGGAAAAGTCAATCCATGACACCCTTGAATTGTGAAAAGTCACTTTTGATGTTCAATGTTTTGCATCCCGCTCACTGCAGGCAGCTAGAAAGTAATGAAGAGCAGGAATTAATTAATCCTGGCCATAGTCCCAAGAGATGAGCAGACAAACACTGATTTTCTGACAGAAACACAGCAGCCAAGGTTACTGCCTTGTCCAAGGCCACAGTGTAGGAGCAGAGCTGAGACTGAAGTGCAGAAACTCTGATTGCAAAGCTCAGGGAATCTTATTTTGAGAAGGAATAACCTTCAAAATAAATAAATCATTCAGAAAAAAATTGGGTTTTTTTCTTCAGTACTTTATTAGTACATGGCAGGCACATCCTGATCTCTGGGGTCAGGCTGTAAATATTCACTTTGAGACATCCTGGGTGTTTCTATGCACACAAACACATATATATATATTTATATACACATTATGTATGTATATTTATATATATGTGTGTGTGTGCTCCATACCCTCTATGAGACAACAATGAGGCACCCAGTGAAAGAATTCAGTCCCAAAGAAGCAGAATAACAACAAGCTCTGCTGTGTTTTTCCAAGGCTCCACGAGCTGACTGCTGCCTGGTGGGGACAGACTTTCCCACGCCAGCCCCCAGCCCTGCAGCCCCCCTGTCCTGGAGCTGTGCCACGCTGGATTTCCACCAGTTTGGGGATCTCACTGGGCAGCAGACACCCAGAGGGAGAAGCTCTCCACAATCCAGTTACATCCTCTGGTGATAAAATACTCACATCAACACCAACCTCTAGGAAAATCTGAAGCTGCCTATAAATTTCTTGCAGTTTTGAACACATAATATTTAATTTCTCCTCCCAGTCTGACTTATCTCAGGCATTGGATTGGAATGGGATGCTCAGGGAGGTTTGGATCCCCATGCCAGTGCTTTGGGCTGGGGACAAGGTGGGCATCTGGCACAGATGGCACTCCATGGTCTTGGAGCTCTTTTCCAACCTGATTTTGTGATTCTGCAATATCTTTGATTATATATGGGCATACTCAGATAAAATCCGATAAAACAACTGAGCTCTGTGTGTTTCCTTGATCTGGTTTAAATGCCTGCACAGACAAGGAATTTTTGCTTTTGTTGTAATTAGTGGGCATGTGCTCAGACTCTAATAATTGTTCTTTAGGCTTTCTTACCAGGCTTGACCTTCCCATTTGGACCCAATAAAGCAGCTGAGAGCTCTGTGCCTTTTTGTTCTCAGATGACAAAGTGCTTGGCATTTGGCACTCAGCTTATCTCACACGTTTGGGATTTTAATTATCAACACAAGGGCCTTCCCAAAGGCTGGTATGAAGATTATGTAGGGAAGTTAATGGCAGAAAATATCCATCAGTTCTTTTCACTGTGGTGACTGGAAACTCTACAAACAGCTACTCTATTTTAATTCCAAAAAAACACATTTGCAATGTCATCTTTATGGAGGAAAAATATGCTCAGCTCGAGTTTTGTTTTGTGCTGCTCTGTGTACAAGAACACGAAGCTGCTGTGCAGAGCAGAGTGTGTGGGGAACCCAGAGCACAGTCTGTTACCAGACTTGGTTTTTTTGCACTGTCTGCTCCCATTTTTCAGTGTTTTGACTTGTTGCTGGTTATTCCAAGGCTCCAGTGCATCTGATAGTGTAGGAACTGTAATTCCCTGATCCCAGGGCGGGATTGCTGCTGAAATGAGATAACCCAGCTGGGCAGTAACAGCACGAAAGTTGAACTTCTCTGAGAACTGAAGCCTGCTCAGATTGACCAAAAAGCACTGAATTTGCTTACTTTATATTTCAAACTAGCAGTCTGATAACACAGGAGTGTGTGGCTGGGCAGTGGGGCAGGGATTTATCTGAGTGTGGATTTTCTTTTTGTGTGTAGAGAAAAATCATGGAATCATGGTTTGGGTTGGGAGGGACCTTATGGATCCTCCTGTTCCACGGGACACCTTTCACTAGACTGGGATGCTCAGAGCTCCATCCCTGAACACTTTGGGGATGGGGCAGAGCTCAGCAGAGCTCAGCAGTCCCAGTGTTGGTGTCAGGGTGGTCCCAGTGCTGGGTGTTGGTGCTGGGGCAGTCCCAGTGTTGGTGTCAGGGTGGTCCCAGTGCTGGGTGTTGGTGCTGGGGCAGTCCCAGTGTCAGGGTGCTCCCAGTGCTGGGTGCTGGTGTTGGTGTCGGTGCTGGGGCAGTCCCAGTGTCGGTATTGATGTCGGTACCGGGGCAGGGCCATGGTGGTCCCGGTGTTGGTGCCTGTGTCGCTGTCGATGTCAGAGCAGTCTCAGTCCCGGACCCGGTATCGGTGCTGGTGTCAGTCAGTCCCGGTGCTGGTGCCGGTGCCAGTGCCAGGGCAGTCCCGCGGGTCGGGCAGTATCGGTGACAGTGCCGGTGCCAGTCCCGGTGCCGGAGGCGGTGCTAGTCCCGGTATCGGGGTGGTCCCACTGCCGGTCTGGTGCCGGGGCGGTTCTGCTCCCGCTCCTGGTGCCAGTCCTGAGGCCGAGGAGGTCCCGGTGTCGATTCCGGTGTCGGTCCCGCCCCGGTGTCGGTCCCGGTCCCTGTGTCGGTCCCGGTGCCGGTTCCTCTCCCGGTGCCGGGTGCAGCCCCGTCCCGGGGCGGTGCCTGTCCTGGTCCCGGTGCCGGTTCCTCTCCCGGTGCCGGTGCCGACGCAGCCCCGGCCCGGGGCAGTAGCGGTGCCGGTCCCTGTGTCGGTCCCGGTACCGGTTCCTCTCCCGTTCCCGGTCCCGTCCCCGGCGCAGCCCCAGCCCCGCCCCGGGGCGGTGTCGGTGCCGGTCCCGGTCCCGGTTCCTCTACTGTTCGCGTTCCCGGTCCCGGTCCCGTTGCCGGTACCGGTTCCTCTCCCGTTCCCGGTGCCGTTCCCGGTCCCGGCGCAGCCCCAGCCCCGCCCCGGGCGGTGTCGGTGTCGGTGCCGGTTCCTCTCCCTCTCCCTCTCCCGTTCCCGTTCCCGGTGCCGTTCCCGGTGCCGCCCCAGCCCCGCCCCGGGCGGTGTCCGTGTCGGTGTCGGTCCCGGTGCCGGTTCCTCTCCCGTTCCCGGTGCCGGTTCCTCTCCCGTTCCCGTTCCCGTTCCCGTTCCCGGTGCCGGTCCCGGCGCCGCCCCAGCCCCGCCCCGGGGCGGTGCGAGCGGGGGGCGGCCCCGCAGCCATCGCGCCTGCCCGGCCGGCGCGAAGCTCGGTGCAGGGGAGGGGGGCGGGGGGCGGCTCGGCGGCGGGTCTGCGGGCCCCATGGGCGGGTGTGTGGGCTCCCACCACGACTCCTCGGGCAGCCTCAACGAGAACTCGGACGGTACCGGAGGTGAGCGCCGGCTGCGGGCCGGGGGGAGCCGCGGGGGGACCCCGGGGCGGGCGCTGCGGGCCGGGGCCTGCGGCGGGCGGGGAGCCGCGTCCGGCTGCTGCCCGAGCCATCCCCGAGCCATCCCCGGGGTTATCCCCCGCATCATCCCCCGGCTCGTCCCGCGGGTCGTGCCCCGGTTCGCCCGAACTTTGCCGAGGCCGGCGCTGCCCCCCGGGCTCAGCCCGGCCCGGCTCCGCGGCGCCGGTACCGGGGCCGAGCGGCGCTTCTCGCCGCGCTCCGTCTCGGCGAGCGGTGCCGGCTCCGTCCCCAGGGCGCTGCCGGGGGCTCAAGGACGCGGCCCCGCTGCGGTAAAGCCAGCCTGGGGATAAAGGGCCTGCCCGAAGTTTGTTTTCCTCGGGCTGCGCTCCCGGTGCTGTGCGGGAAGCGATTCCTCATCTCGCTCCGATCCCGGCTGCGGGCCCGGGGTTGTTTTCCCCCGGGAGCGGGGCTCTGCTCCAGCCCTTCCCGGCGCCTGCGGTGCTGGAGCGGCGTGGTGTGTGTTGCACTCCCGGCTTGGGGAGCAGAGCCAGCCTGCCGCAGTGCCAGCAGCCTTTCCCCGCCGTGTTTTTCCCCAGCTCAACGCCTGAATGGTTGCTTTCTCAATGCTCTCAGGTTTGTGGACCCCTGATGTTCTCCAGCTGAGCTGTGTATGTTTTATAGTCATTTGCAGTCATTTAAAGCCAGCCTACCGACAGGACACTTGACTTGTAAGTAATGCTCACACATGCAGGGTCCACAGATTGCAGGAGGAGAGTTGCTGGTCTAGGTCTGTGTTTTCCCCCCGTGCCTTACAGAATGATATTTATCAATCTGGTTTTATTTGGGATGTCCCAGCTGATGGGTGTTCTTTCTATCAGTGGCTTTGCTGTCATTCCACGATGTAAAAATATGCAGCACTTGGAGTTGTGTCTGAACCATCCATCTGCTGATTAGTGCCAGATACAGAGTTCATGGAAATAGCAGAATTCCAGCTGCCAGGAGCTGTGTGGGGTGTCACAGCATCCCAGCATAGTTGGGGTTGGGAGTGACCTCTGGAGATCATCCCATCCAACCCCCCTGCTGAGACAGGGTCACACAGAGCAAGGTGACACAGGGACACATCCAGGTGGGTTTGGAATGTCTCCAGAGAGGGAGGCTCCACAGCCTCCTGTGGATTTAATCACATCAGTGGCGTTGAAAGGAATTTTATAGCTTTGAGTACTATGAGTCTTCCTTATTCTATCAGTAAAAAGGGAAGAAGTGGGTTACTTGAAATGCATCTGTACTAAGCAGATTTACCAACCTGTGAGAACCTGCAAGAGTGCTGAGCAGAATAGACCAGTGGAAGAAAAAGAGCAGCAGGAATCACCACATAGCCCAGAATATTGACCAAAAAATAGCATTAAAAGCTCCACTGGTGCTTGTCCTGAGATGTGCTTTACTGTTATGAGGTGAGATCATGTCACAGAAATAGGCTTGGTTTAATTTCCTTGCTCTTATCTCACCTGTGATATCGAGTGAATGAGATAGGAGAAGAACACGATCGGGTTTGGCTGATATTGTACAACAGATTCCACAGCCCAGAGCAGCGTGTGAGGTGGGCAGGGTTTGTGTGGTGCTCCCAGGGCATGGCACTGTGCTGCTCTGGGGTTAAATAACCCATTGTGCCTGCTGCATTACAACAGCAGCTGGGCTTTCAAGATGTAAGAGATGTGAAATCCGTGTCAGCTGGCTCGTGTTGATTCATGCTCTCAGGGTAATGTTCCTTAAGGTTGTCTCGCTGAAGTGAGAAGAGCTGAAATTTCCCTTGAATTATGAGCTTCTTAGGACTGTCTTAAACAATCAGCTCCAGTGTGCAATAGGCTGTTTTGTAATGCTACAGATCTGTTCCTGCCTCTCCACAAGGAGGAGAGGGGGGGTGGGTTAAGCTGGGAGAAGCTCTGAGTCTCTTCTCTCGATGTGACTCCCCAGATGTCAAAGTCCAGCCCGTGCTGGAGCTTTATGGATTCTGCCCGTGCCCTCACCAGCTCTGAAACCTGTCTTGCTCTCCCAGGGGACCTCCTGTCTGGAGGCATCAGCCAGAGGAGCAGCTGAAGCACAAGTGAACACGATTTGGAGTTTGGAGCTGTGCAGAGAGATGAGTTTTTGCTGCTCCCCAAGTGAGGCTCATTTCCTCCAGCTCTGGCATTGTGACCTAACCCACTACATTAGCTTGCAGGTTGCTGTCAGTGAGCAGGGCCAGAACATTTTGAAATCCTAGCAAGGTGTTTTGGAACGTGATGATTCCAACTTGCCAGTGGTGGGCTTATTTTGGAGAAGCTTTGTCTTTTCTCCAGAATGGAAAAGTTTCCTGGAGAATTTAGAGATTAAGCAGCACTGACCGTGTGCGATGCTGGGTGAAAGCAGGAGCCAGCTCTCAACTCTGATTCATCCCACTTTCAATTTATTCCAGGGCAGTGGGGAGTGGCAGAACCGTGCTCAATTGTGTTAGTGGAGTGGAGAGGAGGATTTGTCACATCCCTGCATTCTCCTCGGGGTTTTTGTCCGTGGCCAGCACTTCCCGTTACTCGTGTGCAGCTTGGCAGAGCTGACGGCACGTCCTGGCCACGTGTGCTTCCTTTGTCTCTCACTCTGGGCATTTTCCAAGGTCAGGATGCCTGTGTGTGTGTGTCAGGAGAGCTGCTGGGCATCCTCAGGTGTGTGTGTGCATCTGTGAGATGCAGCTAATCAAAAGCTCAGCTTATTGCCCAGCTCTGTTTGACCAGAGCAGGAGGAGGTTGTTCCTCACCCAGAATTTAACAGATGCTGCTCTGCCCATCAGGCTGGGCTTTGCAGATTGGTACCAGCTGTTTCATTAGTACTGCTCTTTTTAGCAAGTTTTTATTTCACCAGGATGTTGTTTGGCATAGACAGGAAAAGTTCCTGTCACCATGCTCGGTGTGTTGGAGCCCAGCAGAACCAAATTGTGGTGGGTGGATTTATTGGGGAGTCATTAAAGGACCTCACTAATTGACTTACAAACACAGATTTTCCCCACTTCATCCCTTTAGCTGTCTCCCCCTGATAGTCCCAGGTTTCAGGAGCTGAGCCCTACATCTCTTCCAGCTTTTCCCTGTCACAGGATGGTGAGAGCAGGGCACAAATAACTCTTCTCCAGCCACTTCCCAGGCTGGCTGAGCTCTCCACTTGTGTTTTTGGAACAGCTTTGGCCTTGGAATTAACTGCTGGAAATCTCTGCCCTTTTGCCTGTGCCTCAGGTATATTCAGTTGTGCCAGCTGTTCCTTTCTGGAGACTCCTCAATTCCTTTTTTCCTTTCTGAGGAGGAAAGGGAGGAACCTGTTCATTCTCTCCTGGCAAGCTCTCACCCCTGTCAGGAGCTGCAGATCGCTCTGCCTGACCTGGTGAAGTTCAGTGAGACAGTTGCTAGTGTGGAGTGAGGGAAGGGCAGGGAATGCAGTGCCTGGGAGCACAAGTCATCCCAGATTAAGGTTTTTGGCTGCAGCTGTCTGATTGCTGCTGAGCTCCCCTTGACACGGCGCTCGCCTGCCTGCTGCAGCTCTTATCGCCCTGCCTTGGGAGCAGAGATGCTGATTCTCTTTGAAATTTGTCTTCTTTCCTTCTGCCCCCATCACCCAGCAGTGAGAACAGGGCCAAGTGGAAATAGGGCTGCCAGGATGGGAGATTATTCCATCTATCAGTTCCTCCCGTGGAGTTTGAGGCGGTGCTGGAGCTTCATTAACTCCGAGAAAAGCAAATATTGTGCTCCACCTCTGCTCCCAGCAACTGGACAACAGTTTCTTAAATATTTTCCTGGACTGCTGAGCAGGGCTGTGTATCACATGGCTGGTTGGAAGTCACAATAACTGCTTTCATGGTGCTTCTCTGCAAGACTGACCTGGGGAATTTGCATATTAAGCAGTGAGATTTGTTGCTCACAATTGCATTAATACAGCAGGGCTCTGCTTGCCTGGCACGGGGGGGTTAAACAAGCAGCTCATGACTTAAGAGCATTTGGTGCCTCCCTTTTGTGCTGGAGCACACAAAGAGTCTCCCAGAGGGATTTTTTTCAGTGGTTTGGAGCTGTTGGGTGCAGGCTGTGATGGTTTTTCCTGCATGCAGCACCTGGCTGGGCTTCCAGTGCCATCCGAAAGGGGCACATCTGGATTTCAGGTAGTTCCAGAAATATTAATAAATCAGAGCTGGATTTTGCTGTTAGGTCCTCCTGTGGGTTTTGTGTGGTTCTTGTTTTGTTATTTGGGTTTTTTTTTTTTTTTTAATGGAATAATCCTTCCTGCTCCCTGCCTGGGTGTATTTAAAGGATGGAGTTTGGAGGTGGCAGTGCTGGGTTAACCATGATCCTGAAGGTCTTTTCCAATCTAAATGAGTCTGTGATTTCCACAAGACTTATATGTGGGTTTTATCAGAGCTTTGGGATAAAAAGTAGCCTTTAATAATTCTTATTTCCTGAGGGCTGGGCACTCACAGCCTCCTGGAGATTATTAGGATCAGGAATTGGTGCTGACAACCCCAGATAATTGAGTCCCAAGTTCTCATCCCCTGGCATGTCACTGCTGTGACACTTCTTATTTGTAAACCACAAGACTTGGTTTTGTTTTCCAGGTGATAACAAGGAGCTCTCAGAAACTGAAATAAAGTGTTATTTTTGCTGTTAATAAGGGCTGGCAAACGAAGCTGTTTGGTTTCCTTTTTGGCTGGTTCCTCCATGTAATTGTTTGTTTGGCTTCTAGATGAAGTGATTTATTTTAATTTCTCTGTTTTGGGATTGCAGTGTTGAAAACGACAACATCCTCCTTCACTGAATGTTAAATACAATAAATTGAACAATCAGTGTGCTTTGGAGATTTTTGATAAATGGAAAATATTATCAGTTGCCAGTTTGAATAAATTTTACAAAGCAGCCATCCACTCTCATTGCAGCAAGTAATATGATAGCTATTATTTTTCATGTGAATGTTGGATAATATAATTTATGAATCAGAAATTATAATACAGTTGATGCCTGAAATACAGATTTGCTTTGCAGTTAAGTTGCAAATTCCTGTGAGTCTTCTTGCAGGTACAAAGAAGGGTCAAGTTGGCCTTAATTGCTTTGGGTACCTCTAAAAAAAGAAAGAATATAAAGATTTGGGAAGTTCATGACCAAGTGACCATGATTGAGATGGGAATATTATTCCTCTTTGTAATTTAGGGTGTGGGGTAACAATCAGTTTCATCCTCTTTTTTTTTTTTTTTTTTTGGACAGACACTGTGTATAAATATCTGATACATTTTTAAACAAATTATTTTCAACTTGCCACCTTGGCTTTCAGTGCTTTAAAATTCACCCTCCTTTGCTGCAAATATATAAATATTTCAGTTGGGTTTTGTCTCTTTTTTTTTTTTTTTTTTTTAATTTGGGGTTGTTGTTTGTTGGTTTTTTTCCCAACTCATGTATGGCTACTGCAAGAAAGTGTAGGATTTTTTTTTTTGTGGGATTCACTGGAACCTCTGGAGGTTCATTATGAGATTTGCAAGATTCATTATGGGATTGCTGAAGTTCAATCACCCAAAATCAGGAGGGAAAGGCTGAATAAAAAAGCAGGAAAATTCCCTAATTCCTGACTGGAATAAAACACTTTTCTTACACTCTGAGGTTTTCATCTGCTTCTCTATTGTCTGGCAATTTTAGAGTTGACAAAACAGAAATGTTCCACTGCTTAGGAAATAAATGAACTATCAAATTTGTTAGGGATTTTTTTTTCTCTTGGCTTGTTTTTTTGTTTTTTAAGAAAACAACAAGGTTTTCCCTCACATGGGGATTGTGTTTGCAGCATAATTCAGTATTTCAGACTGAGTTACCAAGAGCAGGGGAGGTGATGGACCCCAAGCATCCCAAACTCCTGGATGTGGAAATCACCCCTGATCCTGCTCTGTCTGACCTGTGTGCAGGGAAAAATCTCTCTTGGGCTTTATTTAAGGTTCAGCTGGAACCTGAATTTTGCATTTATTGCCTCTGGCACACTGGGATTAATGCAGGTGAGAGCTGGACAAAAGCTCAGCAAACTGCAGGAGGTGTTTTTGTTCTGTTCCTCATTTCAGGAGTAAATTAAAAACTGTTTTAAATGCTGAATGAGGCTGAAGTTTTAGACTGCCTTAAATATTTAAAATGCCATCAGTCTCATCCTGAGGCTGCCCAGCCCTGGGAAGTGCAGGTAATAAATGCAGGAGCAATTATTGGATGCTATCAATTTGCAGGAGCTGCTCCACACCCAGCTGACCTCTCAGACCTGATGGAAAACATTTGGAAATTGTCCTTCCCAAAGCAGAAACGCTGCTGGGATTGTGGATTAGAGCAGTTTTAGCAGCTCCTCCCTTTTCTCAGTGTCCTTTTCCCTGCCCATCTCCCCCTCTCTCCTCACTGAACAGGATTTAAAAAGGAATATTCAAAGCCCTGCTTGAAAGCCATTTGTGGGAGGAGATGGGCTCAGCTCTGAAGCTGATTTTTCATTTCTGGAGAATCTCAGATGTGCTGGAGGATTTTATGTGTGCCTGTTTTTCTATGTGTGTGTATAAAGACATCCTTGTGCTGCAGATGAGGTGGAAGGGAGGGGATTTGAGTTTCTGCATGATCTGTCATGTGGGTTTATTTTTTATTTTTTTCCCCACATTCTCCACCATGAAAGCAGAAGCACTTCACAAATGGGAGTGAAAAAATGCTTCAGTAGTTTGCTGCAAGAACAGGTAGTGCCCAGGGGGAAAAGATTAGAGGCTAAAATGAGAAAATGTGTCACACAGAGCTGTGGATTGCATGGCAGCTCTGCACATGCTTAACAGGGAAAGTTTACTCTTAAAACACATATATCCAGTCTAGCATTACCACCACTTTTCTATAAATAAATCACTTTTCATCCCTTGAAATGATAAACACTTTATAGCTCCTAACAGCTCCCCGTTTACAATGATGCATAATAAATGCAGCAACTATAAATAATTCTCTTAGTTCAGATGATGGAGGGAGGAATTTTTCACCTTTTCCCAGGGGAACTGTGTGAAAACCCTCCCAGAAAATGGCATTGGAAGCAGAGCACAGCACTTTGGGGCTGGGAGTTTGTTCCTTTTCTATTTTTAAAATTCACTCCTGCAGCTCCATCCCTGCTGCCATGCTGTGCTGAAGGGCACTGGGGATTCTGCACCACAATCTCTCCCTGCCATTTACTTTGTTGCTTTATTTCCCTGTGATCTTTTATTCCTCCTGTGATTTAGAAATGCAGGTTCTTTGTAAAAGAGCACCTACAAAAATGTCATTTTTCTCCTCTCTGCCCATTGGGATTTTTGGCCCCAGAGCATCAGCAAGCACAGGAGAATGGAGGATTTAAGGAAAAATTGTTAATTCCCATTGCTTTGACTTCACATTTTCCCAAATAATTTATGGATTAAAGTTTCCTGGAAAAGCTGCCACCAACACTGTGCTGGGTTTGTGCCTTCAGAATGGTTTGGGTGTGTTTTTCTCCATCCCAGGTGCACACACAAGGTGGGGATATCCAAAAAATATCTTTAATGTAGAATATTGAGCTTTAAACTGCTCCTGAGCCACTGTATCCCTGTCCCTCAGAGGGGACAGTCACTCAAAAATGGTTTCAATATTTCTTTTTCATGCAGGTACAAGTCCCAGTGAAAATTCCTACTGTGAAAAAGGATGTTTACTTTCTTGGTAGATTTTTAAAAAATTTAATAAAAGGCAAATAATAAAGTAAAAGGTTATAAGGGCTTGGCATTCACCCAAGAGCACACTTGCTGTTTTGGAGACACCCTTTAAATTTATTAACCTGTTGTGTATTCATAGACCTATCACACATTCTTAAACTTTTCTATATATTTTTTATATTTATATTTTATATTTTACATGGCTACTCCTTGAGTTTGCCTTTTTTAGAGCTTGGGTGGTTTTAATTTATTTTTTTTATCAGTCCTAATTTGGGCTGTGTTCTTCAATTTTTACAGACAGCAGGTGCTGGTAATTGGTGTATTAGTAATAAGTGTTTTTACTGGGTATTATTTAACAAAGAAAACTATATATTAAAAATTGTTTTAACACCACATATATGTATAATATATAATGTTGATTATAACATTTAATATATAGTTAACATATAATATGTAACATATAACATGTAATATTTAATCTATAATATATAATGTAGTATAATGTGTATAATATATGTACATATGTATATACATATATGCATAATATATATGCATATACACATATATATATATTTATAATATATGTAAAATAACCTGATATTTGCAAAAAGCCAATACCATAATTTGTATTTCTATGCCTACCATAGCTGTGGCTGCTCCCAGCTTGTTACCACTGCCCAGGGTGGGAAGAGAGGGGAAATTTTTGGGTTTGGGGAGTTTTTGGGTTTGGGAAGTTTTTGGGTTTGGGAAGTATTTTTGGGGAGCAGAGCTTGGCACAGTTTGGAAAGCACCATGGTTATCCAAAGGTTAGATGCAGATTCCCAAGTGGAATAAATTTATTTTCTCTTATATATAAGGGATATATTTGGAGCAGAATTCCCAAATTTGCCCCATTGGCTGAGGATGAGCCAATTCTCCCTTTCCTGGGCATTTCCCAGTGCCTGAAATTACCAAATTTTCTTTTGTAACAGAGAAATCACAGCTGAGGGGGAGCACTGGGAGGGCTGGAGAAGAAAAAAACTGCCACAGAGCTGTTTAAATTTTATTTTTTTGGAGAGTTAGATTTCACTCTTGCATGTTGATGACTTGGCTTGGTGAAAGATGTAGCAGACTGATTTTTTTCTTTTTGTGATTTTTTTTTTTGCTCTGTGCCCACATAAGTTCCTTCAAAGCACATGGGTTGCTATAAATAAGAGTGCTTTTAGAACAAAAATACCTTCTGTGAAGTGCTGATCAATATTGGATATTACCCTGAGACAGGTTTAAATGCTCATTTGAGATGAGTTCTCACTCTTTTGTGTTTTTTTTTCACATCCATAGATCTCCATTGTGTGTTTATCCAGATCTAAAAGTAGTTCTGGTGCCAAAAAAAATCTCAAATTTCAACAGCAAACCACATGATTATTGCTTGACTGAAATCACACACTTCCAGTCACTCACACATTGGATGGCCCAACATGGATTTTACAGCAAAATCCCATTTTTGTGCTGCCTGTATCCAACACATCCCATTCCTCATGTGTACCCAGGGCTCTCCTTATAACACTAAAATAGCTCCAAAAATACCACAGGGCTTGGCTTTATCTGAAACTCCTGCTAAATAGAACAGGGAATTGAAGATTTGAGTCTGGCAGCTGGGAATAAAAAAAGGAGCAGCAGCATTGTCAGAACAAGCTGCTGTGGTTTGGTGTTACAAGCACCAGGATAAAAAACCTTTAGTTGTAAATAAACTTTTACTTCTTGAGCTCTGCCTCATCACAGGGACTTTCTAATAGAGTGTAGACAGAGATTATTTTCTGTAAACCTCCAAAAGCACTTTTATTTAGGATTTTTATTCTCCTAAATGACACAAACCTTAGGAAAATATCAATATCAGGTTCTTCTCTGTGGTGTGTGCTCTGTCTGCCTGGGAAGTTTTGTGCTTTTTTTAATTCTCCTAAATATTGGTGCGGTAAGAATTAGGTTTAAGTTGAGGAGGAGAAGTTGTGGCTTTTGGTTGAATTGTCACTCTGGCAGCTTGGGAATTGAAATTTGAGCTTGGAAATTGAAATAATCTGCTGGGTTTTGGAGTGTTGGTGCTCAGCAGTGGGGAAAACACAGTCACCCACTTAAAGAGGAACCCAAATTTCTCTTTTTTATCTTTAACATTAAACAGGCTCCAAACACTCCCCAATCCCAGCCTTCATCAATCCCAGGATCAGTCCCAATCACTTCTCAGGGAGCAAATTTCCTCAAGAATTTTTAAGTTCAATTTATTTATATTGATGCTTACCACAACTTCTTCACAATATTGCTTTGAGAAATCAACAGGTTCCTTTATAAAATTATTTTTAAGGTGTTTTATCTTATGGATGTTTTCTGATGATGTTTTTCCTGATGATTGCTGTGCTACAGGACTGGGGAAGGAACCACATTAGCATTTTATCTTCTTGTGCTGGGAAACTTATTACCCACAGTTAATCATTTGCATTGAGCTCACATTAGTTAGGAAAATATTGTAGATATTTAGGGAAGCATTTTGGTTGTTGCCAATGTCCTGCTTGAACATCTTTTGGCAGCTCTGTCCAGAGGGATGCTGAGCTGCTGATCTGATAATTGGGCTTGTTAAAAATCCATTTTATTAAGTAGTGACAATTCAGCTTAGAACAAAAATGGCAAAAGCTTCTGTATCTCTGCTCCAGTGCTGTGTCAAACAGAATATTCTGTCTTGGAAATTCTACCAGCTGATCTAATCTTGTCTGGAAACTCTTTCCAGGTTTGCCTGCTCAAGGATTCTGTCACTATCTGATTGCTCTGCCTGCCAAATTTCCAGGCTCAATTCGTGTGCCATTGATAAAGAGCATTTTTCTCTGCTCACTGCATTCACCCTTCCTTCCTTCACTTGTCTTGTTTCATTATTATAAATTAATCAGGGGATTTTTTTTCCAGCTGAGGGGAACTCTGGCAATTCAGGTTTAGGGATCTGCACCATTTATTTTCTTGTGTTTTGAAACTTCCCAACTTTGGCTGGTTTATATTGAGGATAATTAATTAGGAACCCTTTTTTTTCACAGAACATTTTTCTCTCAAGGTATTTCAGAGATTATTGTGTGTTAAAGGCAGTTTTGATGCTCGTGTGGGTGGGGGAGCTGTGTGGATGCTGCTCAGATGGGAATTTTTTTTTTTTAATTTTTCTCCTGCTCATCCTCAGCTTTTCCACAGGTCTGAAAGTGGCCCCAGTTCTGCTGCTCTGGGCTTTGAGATGCCTTTGTTCAGAGCTGTGGAATCAGCATTTCCTGGGCATGGTTTGCTCATTAGAGCACAGTAATTAGTGAATTTGTCATGGACTTGCATCCAGCCATTCTTATGAATCCTTTCCACTGCTGCAGTTAAATCAGCAGGTTTGGATGTTGGGGTTTGATTTCCCCAATGCTTTCAGGAGTTCCTTTACCTGAACCAAATAATCACACCTGCCCTGAAAAACCAACCATGGCAGAGGTGGGCTCTTGTTTTCAGGTGGCTGAAATAAGAATCTCTATTTAATAATGCATTCTCATTACCAGTCAATTTGAAAAATCCTTTGATTTTAATCTATTTTCCCTTGCAGAAAGGGGAGCAGAACTCATGGAGAGTTCTGCTTCAACTTTTCTTGCAGACTTTAAAACCCAGCATCTTCACACACTTATTGAATCTGTTATTACATCAATTATGCCTTAAATAATTGGGAAAAGTAGGAAAAGTCCATCTGCCCTGACCAAGAGCTCTGACCTGCTTTGCAGTGGGTCAGAGGAGAAATTTTAAGGAGAAATAAACTCCTTGAGCATTATGGTGAGGAACTTTGGAGCAAAGACCAGCACAGCCCATAGCTGAGTATTTCACAACTGAGAGCATTGCCAACATTTTTTTTTTTAAATTTTTGTTTGTTTGTTTGTTTGCCCTGTGCTGCCACTTCTGAGCCTGCCCTGAGTTGTGGAGGATGAAATGCATTTTCAATCAAATTCTGTGATCTTTGCAAGGGAGTCACTTGAGGGCTGCTGTGCCCATTGGAAACACTGAGCAAGCATCACTCAGGCCATTAATAGAGCTAAAGCCTCCTGTGCTCAGGGACTCCTGGAAGAGATCAGATTAATTTGCTAAAGGTGGAAAGGCTCTGGCTGCTTTAATCTTGCTTCATTTCAGCAATTTAAATGAAGAGGGCACTTTGCTGTGCCTCCCCCCAAGCTCCTTCCAGCCCAGAGCTGGCATTGCTGGGAGCAGCAAGCCCTGATTCAATCCCTAATTTGGGGTTTTTTAAATCCTTAGGGGTGCCCAGAGAAGCTGTGGCTGTCCCTGGATCCTTGGCAGTGCCCAGGAAGGGCTGGGACAGTGGCAGTGTCCTTGCCCAGGGCAGGGGGTGGCACTGGATGTCCCCCAAGGTCCCTTCCAACCCAAACCATTCTCTGATTACATCAATAATCCTCGAGGCTGGAACAGGGCTGTTTTTTCCCTGGGGGATAAAAAGGCCTTGAAAGGATGGAGTTTTAAGGCTGTTTTGTTCACGTGCTCCCATTTACAGGATTTGTTTTTTTGGTTTTGTTTTTTTTTCTCCTGGATGTTCAAGACGTCCAGGTATTTATACAAGTTGCAACAAAGGCTTGCACGTTTTTCATTTTGGCTTGGATTGCTTTTTAATTACCTGAGCAATCCACTGATGTCCTTATCTGTTATTACTTGTCTCTAACTCAGGGATAAATGTGGATTTCTTAACCAAATGTGTACTTGGAGGGTAGGAATTCCTTATGGCCAAGAGGTTGGTCATGTGTTCTACACCCAATTCCAGCTGTGGGGCTTTATCCAATGTGGGTACTGGAGTTTCCTGGGGCAAACAGAGAGGAGCTGAGTCTCAAAATTGATTGTGAAATATTAACTTTGCTGTGAAAAGCCACCCTGTAATATAGGGCTGAATAAAGCAGCAGGTATTGTTCTGAGAAATCCAATTTCTTAGATGAGATCTGTAAATGTTTGTGTGACTTTTGCTTTCACTTTTCTTTAAACCAAGGAATTGCCTTTCAGTTTTCCTCAGGCACATGAGGAAAGTAATATGGAAGTGTGAAATTAAATCATTAAGATAATGTATGTTTGGGATGTGTGTCAGGTAAGATTCCTATTTTCAGCTTACACTGAGCTCTTAATTAACTGATGAGCTTAAGCAGCTGAGATACAGTAATAGTGCATTTAGTTAATTGGCTCATGTGAAACTTTATCCCTGCCAATAACTGTGACACTGGAATAAATTCAAGACATGGTGTTAGATCCTTTAATGAAGCTAATTTAATCATTGGTCATTGTAAAAACAGCCACCAATTTAGAGGTGGTTATTTTTTGTTGTTGTTCCTTCCTGGAATTTGTGGCTGCTGTGCTGGCAGCAGTGACATGGCAAGTGTGGCATGTTCAGCCAAAAAAAAAAAAAAAAATCCTTGGGAACATGGAGTTGGCCATCTGTGCTGAGCATTATACCTTGAATTACCCAGATTTTAGGGTTTAATGCAGGAAAACCAAATGGATGCTGTGCTGAGGTGGGGTCTGAACACTCTGCTGGTCCTGAGGGAAAAACCTGGGAAGGATGGAGAGGGAATTTCACCAGAGCCTGGAGTGGTAGGATGAGGAAAATGGGTTCACACTGACAGAGAGGAGGTTTAGGTGGGATTTTGGGAAGGAATTCTCCCCTGTGAGGATGGGGGGCCCTGAAATGGATTTCCCAGAGAAGCTGTGGCTGCTCCATCCCTGGAAATGTCCAAGCTTGGGGCTTGGAGCACCTGGGGTGGTGGAAACTGTCCTTGCCCATGGCAAAGGCAGAATTTCAATATCCTTTCCAACCCAAACCATTCAGTGACTTTATGAATTCTGGATTTACTGGTAATAAAATCAATTCCCTGGTGGCATCACCCAGAAGGTTTAAGCACCCTCAGTGTGAGGTCCTGCTGGCTTTCACCAGGCCTTGAGGACAATCAGCAGCCAAGGATTTTTTGTGAAAATGGCAGGGTGAAAGATAAGGCTGCCTTTGATTATTTAGGGTTTTTTTTTTTCCCTGAAAATGTTCCCAGTGTTGGAAGCACTGGTGGTGGTTCTGTGTCACTTGCCCAGTTCAGAGTTCATGGTGGCCACAGCAGCACATGGCTCAGGCCAGCAGAAAAGCCAGGCTTTGTTTTAAACCCTGCTTAGACCTTGCTCAAATCACTCAGAACTCAGCTGTCAGTGTGTGAGGAAACTCTTGAGGCTGGGAGATTTTTGATGCTGCTCCTTTTTCCATTTATTTTTCCTTTTTCCTTTCCAGTGAAGTTCTGGATGTGGCACTCAGTGCTGATCATTGGGCACAAGTTGGGGATCTTGGGGGGCTTTTCCTTTTTGTTTTTTTTTTTTTAGCAGTTCATGCAGCTGCTTGTTGTGCAGAGGTCAGAGGGAGAACATTCTCAAGGAGGAAGGGAATTTGTCAGCCTGAGCTGCTGGTTTGCAGCTGGAGTTGGATGTTTGCAGAATCCACACGAGCCTGGAGCAGCTTGGCCAGTCAGGAATTCACCCTTTGCACTTTTATCTGATGTGTCTAAAGTTTCCCTGTGAACTGAGAGAGGACAGCAAGGCACAAAAGGCTTTTAGTGCTTTAAAAGTGAAGTTGCTGAGTTGCATTCTTCCTCATGCTGAGATACAAAAAAAAAACTCTGGGGTGGTTTTTTTTTTGTTTTGTTTTTTTTTCCTTGCAGATAAGCTCTGTGCAGCTTCCCACTGCATTCTGTGCTGCTCTTGTTCTGCCTTTTGGTGCTGAATTGGAGCTGAAACCACAACAAAGGTGTGCTCTGTGCAGCCCATCTCAAACAGAACATTTCTCATGCTGCTGACAGCCTCCCTAATGGCTCTTGTCATTTTTTAAAAAAAAAAGCAGCACTGGGGCTGGTGCAGATTGGAGGTCCTGGTGCACACTGAGAGCTGGGGATGGGTAAATCTTTATCCTGTGATAAAGCATTCATCTGGCAGAGATAGAGCAGCTGCAGTGCCAGGGTAAAGATGCTGACAGGTAATTGTGTTGGTAATGTCTGGCCCTGGGAGGCTGAGCTGGGTTTTACAGCTCCTGCTGCCTGGCCAAGCTGAGTTTGGAGAAATAACAGAGAAAAATGGGGATTCCTGGGCTGTGCAGCATCCCTGCCTCACCCCTGGCCGAGGCACTGGGGATGTGCTCACCCCACAAAGGGGTTTTTCCCTCCCTGAGACAATTTTCTGTGTCCACAGGAGCTGTTTTATCACGAGTTTAATCAAGATTAATTGAGAATCCTCTGCTTCAGGTGGGCAGGCAGGACTCAGGAGAACCCACAGAGTTTTGGGAATAATAATCATAGAAACAAAGAATGGGTTGGGTTGGAAGGAACCTTAAAAATCATTTTGTTCAGGGTAGGGACACCTTCCACTGGCTGCTCCAGCCTGGCTTTGGGCATTGCCAGGGACCCACCCAGGGGCTGCCACAGCTGCTCTGGGCACCTGTGCCAGGGCTGCCCACCCTCCCAGGCCAGCATTTATTCCTAATATCCCTAATATCTCATATTTATTCCTAATATATTAATTCTTAATATTCACAATATCTAATAGTTATTCCTCATATAGTCATTCCTAATATCTGATATTTATTCCTAATATATTCATTCCTAATTTTCCCAGTATCTCATATTTATTCCTCATATAGTCATTCCTAATATTCCCAATATCCAATATTTATTCCTGATATATTAATTCCTAATATTCCTAATACCTAATATTTATTCCTCATATAGTCATTCCTGATATTCCTAATATTTATTCCTAATATATTAATTCCTAATATTCCTAGTATCTGATATTTATTTCTGATATATTAATTCCTAATATTCCTAATGCCTAATATTTATTCCTCATATATTCATTCCTAATATTCCTAATATCCAATATTTATTCCTCATATAGTCATTCCTAATATTCCTAATATCTGATATTTATTCCTAATATATTCATTCTTAATATTCCCAATATCTCATATTTATTCCTCATATATTCATTCCTAATATCTAATATTTATTCCTAATATAATAATTCCTAACATCTAATATTTACCACATCCATCCTTCAGCCCCAGCCTGGCTTTAGGTGCTGCTGCTCATTGATTTATTTTATTTTTTCTTTTTTTAATTTTTTTTTTGTTTATTTTCTTCCATTCTTCACCTCCTTTCAGCTGGGACAAAAGGGAAATTGCTCATGGTTTTGTTTTGGTTTTTTTTTTTCTTGTGTGCAAATGTGTCTCTGCTGAGTTTGCTGCTCTGAAAAGCTTCAGATTTTTTTGTTATTTGCCTCAAAATTAATACCTTTGCCTACATTTTTATAATATTGCTTTGAGTCTGCAGCCTGGTGTTTTAGTACACAGCTATTTCAAGATATAACTTGAATTTCTACCTGGGAAATAATGTTCATTTTACCCTCATAAAAAACCATAAAACTTGCCTTAGTTTCTAGCATTATGTCTATCTATCTGTATTTATTTGGAAAGCTCACACAGGCTCCCTAAAAATGTTAATTCATTTCCTTGTTAGGAAAGTCTTAACTCTCCTAATATTTCACTTTTCTCCTAATATTTCACTTTTTAAGTCTTTGCCACTGCCCAGTGCCACTTCTGTTCCAAAAATCCTCTTCTTGCCTTGGAAAAATGTAACCACCTTAAAAAGAAAATTGCTGAAAATTAGCAATAAACAGATAAAATTCTGCCATTTCCCTGCTGTTGTGCTATTTAATGTAATTTAAATTGTGCAAGCCTGTGTTGCTTAATGTAATTTAAATTGTCTGCTGTTTAAATACAATGAATTTTCCTTTTTTCCCTCCCTGTTCTCCCTGGATTTTTGCATTTTTCCTTTGTCCTGGCTCTTCCAGGCACAGTTATAATTCAGAATTACATTGGAGAACGACACAAAGGAAATGTTTAGAGTGAATTGTGTGACATTGGTACCAAATTACAAGGTAACTTATGAGGAAATTGGAGCAAAATTTGTTTAAAATGGGACTCATTTGAGGAAACTTGGTGATTGTGGGGAGGAGAACCCTTGGCACTATTACTAAAAGAAACTTTCTGGGTAGTAAACTGTTATTTGCATTTCATTTGTGACAGAAAAAAAAAATATGACTTTATTAGCAGCTGAGCCTCACAGGGAAGCAATCTGATACAGAAAATATTTTTGATCATTGGCTCAATTTGTAAAACATTTACAAATCAGCTTCTCCAGGCTGACTTGGAGTCATTGCTGAATTTTCTGCAGCTGTTTCTTGGCTGAGCATCCTTCTGCTGCTGGAGCTGGGGGTGTTTGCAGGACCTGGCAGCTCTGGCTCTCTCTGGGCTTCCCTTCTCAGTTCTTCATTTCTGTCCTTTTCCTATACCCAGACCCCAAATCTCATTTTTTTTCCACCAACAGCAGCTCCTGGACATCATTTCTATTCAGAGAGATTTGTGGGGATTTTTTTTTTTACCCTTCTCTTGGGATTCCTGCTCCTATTTCAGCTCACTCCAAACCTTCTTCATCTCTTGGATATTCTCTTAATCCAGACAAAATTTAAAAAAAAAAAGGAAATATTATCAGATCTTGCCAGATTCTCCAATTTCACCCTTTTGGGCTATTTCTTGTATCTGCTCCTCCCTGGTGCTTTTTGATCTGTTCCATCAATCCCACAAATTGCAGGGATTGGGAAGCACAGCCAGCCCCTGCAAATTTGGAATTCCAGGATGCAGCTGCTGATAAATCCCTAGAAATTGAGAGTCTGAGTAGAGTTTATCCATTCCCTGGGTTTTCCATGCCCTGGGTGGGTTTTGTTTGCCTGGAAACTTTTCCACCACAGCCTGGACCAGTTTTCTCTGCATTTTACAAAAACTGTAAAAGACTAATGCTGCAGGCAGCAACATATTCTTGTGTTTGGGAAAGGAAGAAATTCACTGTGGAGCACTTGCAGGGATGGAACAGCCAAATTTGAGTCTTAATTTTAGTTTTAGAAATAGGTGAAAGGGGTTTGAAGGATGGGATGGGAGGGAAAACTCACATAGAGGTGATGACAGCAGAAGTGTTTCTAAACATAATTAAGAAATATTGAAATAATTTGAGCTCAGCTGCCTCAGGGCTGTTTCAGGTGTGGGGTTTGATCCAGGGTTACCTGGCAGGTCATTTAGAAGGTTCTAAATAGAAATTCTGCTCTTCTCCAGAGCTCTGAGCTGTCCCCTGGCTCAGCTTTGCCATTTTGGTTTGACACAAAACCCTCTGAGGTTGAAATATTCCCAATTTGATGCCTGAGTGCTGTAATTCAGGAGGGTATAAATTATTTCTGGATTATATATTATAAATCAGTTCTGGATTGTGTAGCTGGATATTGGATTTGAATATGAGAATTTTGTGGCAGCAGCTGCTCCTGCTCATCTGGTGCCCCTCAGAAGAGGCACCAGTGATACCCACAGTGATACCCACATAACAACCACACCAGCTGCTGCAAAGAACTTCCACTGAGACATTTCTTGATGTTCTGTTGAGAATCTGATTTAAATATCTGGGTTTATCTGCATGAGCTCACTCAGAAGGAGCAGAGATAACCTCACAGATTCACTGCTTTGATGGGAAGCTGCAGGCAAGGGAAATAAATTTACAATTCAGGTTATAAAACAGCCTGCAAGGATTGGAGGAACACATTTTTATCCTTTTAAAAATGAGATTTTTGCAGTCTGCCAGGAGTTCAGTGGGGCAGACAGGAGCAGGATGGGAAGGGAAAACAGGTCAAGCTGTTAAATCCTGCAGGAGCAGCTCGTGTGCCACTGGTTTGGGGCACAAGCAAAAAATCAGAATCAAAAAGAACTCCAGGAGTTTGTGCCCAGTCTCTGATCCATCACCAGCCACTGGAACTGCCCAGGCAAATTTGTGTCCCCACCCCTGGGGGTGCCCAAGGAATTGCTGGAGGTGACACTCTGGGGACAAGGAGGGGATGGGGCTCAGCTGGGGCTGGGTGGGCATTTCCACCCCAAATCCTAAATCTTTGGGATGCACAGCACCACCTGAACTGTTGGAACAGCACCAGCCTGATTTATTTTGCAGTGTCACTGCCCAATATTTCACTTTTTGCAATGCAGAATGATTTCTCTATTCCCTTCTAAATAAATCCCTCTCCAAAAATATCCCCCACTGGCCTGTGCTGAGTGGTGACTTGGGGAATTGCTGCCTAGAGAACGTGCCTATTTGGCATTTAGAAAACAATTCCTGCTCTCCAGCAGGGTATTAATAATTTCTTACTCTTGTTGAAGTGATGTAAGATGAAAAATTAATGTGGATGTTGCCTCCTCTTCTGCATCCTGCAAGCTGCTGCTGCCTCTGATGTGCAGGGCCTTAAATGAAGTCAAGGTTTCCTTTTGAGCTCTAATTTCCTTCCAAAGTGAGGAGTAGAAAAGTGACACTGTAAATACTTTTAAGTGGTTCAGACTGTTGATGTTTGTTTCTTTATCAGCTTTGTTAACAGAAAAGGGAAAGTCCTTTGATGTGGTCCAAGAGTTTGGTCGTAGAAATTCACATGTTTTGCTTTAGTGACTAAAACATGGGCTGGGAAGGGAAATATTTAGACTTTTTTACACTTTTTTTTTTTTTTTTTACATGGCATAAGTTTCTCTCATCCTTTCTGCCCCTTCTATCCACTGAGCTAAATAATGAATGTTTCTTCAGGGAAGGCTTTTTGGGGATCCTTGAATCACTACTAATAAATGATAAACAGGCCAAAGATCTTTTTAAATACTGGTTTGTGCTGAAGCCAGGTTGTGTTTAAAGGCTCAGTATGGATGGATGGTTTGTTAGAGTGGATTTGGCTTTTGAGCCACTTTCTTCCACCACCCTTCCTTCCAGCTGGGGAAAAAAAAAAGAGAATTTATCACCAGGTTTATCATCCCTGCTGTCTGTGTAGGAAGGATGGGATCTCCAGGGAGGAGTTATGGGAGGCTCTGAGGATCTGAGCTGTGCTGGAGTGAGGATAAATCAATTTTCAATAAATCTGGGTGCTGTGTGGGGCAGAGTGGGAAGCAGGGACAGGAATGGGCTGCTGGGTTTGCCTTTAACCTGCTTCCATAATTCATGTCTGGGGACAGGGAGGGGGAAATCAGCATCCACTGAGTGGATGTGCAAACAGATGGGAGCTAAAGTGGAAAAAAAAAAAACCAAAAAAAACCCACTGACCCAAATTTCTTGCAGTTCTGTCTGGCTGAAAATGTCATGGCTGCTAAGCTTGACTAAGGAAACAATTCCTTGTTGGAGTGGTTTCCCACTTATGTTTTGAGAATTGCAGAATGTGCAGGGTTGGATGCAAAACCCCATTGCTGGAGGCCTTGGGCTGGGAAAGGCTGGGCTCTGCCAGGAAATTTGGTGTTTGGTGAACACTTGGGGCTTGCTGCCTGCTGAATGGTCAGCACAGCAAATGGCAGCAACCCCCAGGAAACAAAAAGCAATAAATGTTCTGTGGTCTCTTGAAAGAATTCAGAATTTGTTATGGTTGGGTTCTGTGCTGGGCTTGGGGGATGGGGCCATTCAATTGTCATTTGTTCCTTTTAATTAGGAGCTGACTTTGTTTCTGCAGAGGGATGGAGGGATGGAGCAGCTCTGCTGGGAGAGCTGGGATTGCCCTCAGGACAGGAGAAGCTTTGGGGTGACACAGTTGTGGCCTCAGTGCCTGGAGGAGCTGCAGATGGAGGGAGAGGATTTCCAAGGGATGGAGAGGAATGGGCTCAGGGTGACAGGGAATAGGCTCAGATGGGATATTGGCAAGAATTGCTTGGTTTTGTGGCCCCATTCCTGGCCAGGCTGGATGGGGTTGGGACAGAACAGGATGATCTTTAAGGTTTTTTCCAGCCCAACCCATTCTCCCATGGTTTTTAGCCCATGGGAAGCTCATTTCTCTGCATGGCTGGCAGTGTCACCTCACTAGCAGAAATCCTTCTCAAACTCCTTTTTTCCACTTCAGCTTCACAAAGGTGCTACCCTGAGTTATCCAAGCTGATCATTCTGTGCTTTTTGGGGTCAGATTGAATGAAGGGTGTGTGGCTCAACCCCCTGTGGGGTTTTGGTCTCCATAAAACCTCTGTGAATTTGGGATTTCTTCTGCAGCACCAGGCACTGATGGGGAAGTGAGCAGAGAGTTTTAATCTGTCAACTTTTATACCCTCAGAGTGGCTATTACACAAAAATCACTGTATTAAAGGGAAACTAATGGTTTTGTGTTTATTGAGAAGGAGGAAGATGCTCTTTAAACCTTGATGGGTTCCTGGATTTCCAGGGGAAATCAGCAAGGATGCATTTGCACAGAAAAAAAGTCCTAATTAAAAGCAGCAAATAACAATTGCTGGCCCACATCCATTTCACCTCCCTTCTCCTGAGCTCACTGATAGTTGGGAAAATTGAGGAGACCCACAAAATTCATAATTCCCTCAATAAATGAAAATCAACCACGAGCGTCGTGCGAACAAAAAAAAAAAAAAATACAAACATTACAAATCCTAAAGACAAAAACCCAATGTTTTTGTGGCTGTCACTTTGATGAATTCCCTTTTCCCTTTGTCCCTCACAGTGGCTCTGGGTCGGAACCAACCCCTGAAGAAAGAGAAACCCAAATGGAAGAGCGATTACCCCATGACGGACGGGCAGCTCCGCAGTAAGAGGGATGAATTTTGGGACACAGCCCCAGCTTTTGAGGGCAGGAAGGAAATTTGGGATGCCCTCAAAGCTGCTGCTCATGCCTTTGAGAGCAATGACCATGAACTGGCACAAGCAATCATCGATGGTGCAAACATCACACTGCCCCATGGTAGGTGCAGCTCGTCCTCACCAAAGGGTGACAGCTTCAAATTTGGCTTTTTTTTTTTTACCTTCAAAAAATCTCTTTCTAATAGCTGGATTTCAATGTGGGTGTGCTGCTGTTCAGAGTTTCCAAGAAAAAATGGTGTTAATATAGAAGGGCTAAGAAAATTTGCTTTTTTTCAATAGTTTTTGCAGCTGGAATGGGTGAGCTGGTCCAGTTTGAGTCTGATCTTTACAGGCAGCACTTGGGATTTTTTGTAATCTCCTGGAACACCTGGATGCTCCAAGGCACAATTTTCATCCATTTTTTTTCCCCAGTTTGTCTTTGTAAAGAAGTAGATTATTTTTCCCTCCTGATTTTATGGGTTTCTTTGGCACTTGAACTGTTGGGATTTTTTTTTTTTTTTTAAACTTTCTCTTCTGAAGAGTCTGAGAAAATTTCCCAGAAATTTGGAGCTGGCAATGTGCTGTTAGATCCTGTGTGAGATAAACTGCAAGCTCTTATTTTGGGTACTTTCCCCTTTGTTTTCTTATTCTGAATCCTGCTGGGTGGGATTTTTTTTTTTTTCCCAAGTTATATTTCCCTCACTCCACAACTCTGAAATTAATAATTTCCTTATATTCCTAATAGAAATAAAATTAGGAGAAATTGCTGATCATTTTAAGTCACCATTCAGATAAATGGAAATAATTAATAACTCAGAAACTGCATTTTTGCTGACCTAAGGGAGTTGATGCATTGTTTTTAATTGTTAAAATATCTGCTCTGAGCTCTGCCTCCTGCTGGCAGGTCACAATCTGCTTTTTTTTAAGGCCCACATGCAGAATATTCAGAAATAATTCAGAAATCAAAGCTGTTCAGAGGCTCTGCTGTCCTGCCTTGAGGCTGAATTCCAAACAGAGGGAATATTTAGATTTTTTATCCAGGGTGTTCAGTTTACAGGGGGGTTTTTTCTACCCACAAAACTTCATTATTTGTTTTTATTCCTCTTTCTGCTGGTGACACTTTTGGGAATCAGCTGTTGGCAAAGTTCTGTGTGCAGTGTGACCTTCTCACTCCAGAATTGCCTCTTGTAGAAATCCAAATATTCCTGAGTCATCAGGCATTGAAGAGATTCTGGATTAAATCCTTTTATCCAGGGGATGCAAACTGAGTTTTTCTCCAGGCAGGAAGAACAAATAAACTCTCCTTGCTCTGAGTGACACCAACAACCTCTGGGGTTTTGTTTTGGGGCAAAAAAATTTGGAAAAAAAAGGGAGAAAACTGTGAAAAAATTCAGTTTTGGTGATGTTGTGGATATTCCCTGAGATTGGGGCT
The DNA here is from genome assembly GCF_903797595.1 of Erithacus rubecula. Classification (NCBI taxonomy): domain Eukaryota; kingdom Metazoa; phylum Chordata; class Aves; order Passeriformes; family Muscicapidae; genus Erithacus; species Erithacus rubecula. Next base: position 16,033,087 of record NC_136668.1, on the reverse strand, counting down.
CTGCATGGCACCACTGGCACTTCTGAAATTCATCTTTGATCCTTTTTTTTTATTTATTTCTTTTTCATATGGTGATTTTTACCTGAGCAGGCTGTGTCTTCTGTAGAAAAATTTGGATGAAAATTGAATCTCAGGGTGAACAGCAGCAGGAATTTCCCCCTGGAAAGGGAGTTCAGGAATTTGGGACTGCCCAGGGAGGTTTGGATCCCAATTCCTGGATGTGACATCAGTGCTTTGTATTCATGGTGGAAATTTAAATATTTTCCCCAAAAAAACCCCAACATTTGTTAGATAAATTCCTTTAAATCTATGGAAAAAGAAAGATTTTTCACTGATTTTTTTTTTCCCTTTGCAGAATGATGCAATACCATGAGCTGGGATTTTACTTTTTATTTATTTGCTGTGTGTACAAGAGGCTTTAAAAAAAAACAAAACAAAACAACCCAAATCCTACATCCACATTTGCCTGTCCCTGTGTTCCAGCCATGGATTCCTGAGGAAATAAAACCTTGCAGGAGTGAGAAAAAGGAGCTGAGGAATGAGGAAAAACTGACAGAGAAAAATTTTGCACATAGAAACTCAGCCTTAGCTGATGCTGCAAAAATAAAATTGCTTTTTTTAATCCAGAATCTTATAGGAAAAATTAAAAAAAAATCTCTTTATGAGGCTGCTTTGTCAGATTTGTCATTTCTCTGGTGTGAGGAAGACTCTCAGCAGTGTAATTTTTTTAATGGATGCCTTTTTTGCTGCCTTCTGCTGTTAAAAATAGCATGTAAGGAGTATTAAATAAATAAATAAGCTTGTGGGATGGGCTTAGCACTTCTCATCTATCTTGGGTGACTCTGTGGGATGGGTTTAAAAATAGAAATAACGTTATCACCAATTTATAATTTATTTTTTTTTTCTTTCCCCCCCTCCTCCTGTCTTAAAGTAGCACATCCTCCATATTTTATTAATGAGCCCATTTAAATTTGATGAAGAAGAGTTTTCCACACTTCTCAGCTATCAAACAGGAAATCTTGGAGTGGGGAGAATTTTACAATAATGTTAATGTTGAGCTGAACTTGGCCTGCAAGTCATTAATATTAATTGCAATCTGGTTGGGGTTAAGTGGAGTTTTTTCAATTCCACTTCATGTGCTGCAGCAGAATTCCCAGGATATTGGGGTTTAATATCTCCAAAATTGCATATTTGCAGCCCTTGTTGCTAAAATATCAACTGGAGATGGCAGAAAAAACTCAATTTATGCAGGGGGAAGTTGGAATAAAATGCAGGTTACCTTTAATAGGTAATAAAATTCAGATTCCTTTTAAAGCCACAACCCAACTTTGGGTTTTGCATGTTTTTAACCCTTATCAGTTGGAGGCAATAAATTCCAGAGTTCTCAGGATATTTGGGTTTAACTCCTTTCATGCTGTTTGAGTGATAAAAGGGGTTTTTTTTCTGTTGAGTTTTCAGCTTTTCTGGGCCTTCCAACACAGCTCCAACTTCTCCAGGAGCAGCTCTGACTCTTTATTTGCTGTGTGAGATCCCCAAAAATAGGGATGGGAATATTTCCCTGGAATTCTGGAGAGAAGCAAAGGACACCACTGAAATATTCCCACTCTGAATAGAGCATTTCCTTCTCCTCTGGGTCAAATATGAATTAGAAAAAGCATCAAAAAATCTTAAATAACAACAAGCAAACCCCTCATAGCCAGGAGCAGCAGTGTGGGGAAGGAATGGCACATTTCCCATCAATTCCTGACTCCAGCAAAACTCTGCTAATTCAACCACACACAATCCCAGAATTATTTAGGTTGGAAAAGATTTCCAGGGTGGAATCCAGCTTGTGACCAGTCCCAGCAGAGCACTGAGTGAATTCTCCATCACAGATTTATCAATATCACGGGTAAGTCCAATATTTGCCTTCACACAAAAAGCAGAATTACAGAATTCCAACTCTGGAGCTTCCTGATTTCCAGGAAAAAACACAAAACTCTGGGATCTGGACACTCCCTTGGATTGTGGGTGTTTTTAACACTTAGAACTTGTAGTCAGCATAAAAAAAATTACCCTTTGCTGTGTTGAAAACTCCCTTTTTTATTTATGTTGATGAAAATCTCCATTTATCGAGTCCTTCAAAATCTCCATTTATTGAGTCCATGAAAATCTCCATTTATTGAATCCATGTGTTTGATTTGATGTTGATGGAAAACTGAGCTGTCAGTGAAATTTGCACATTAATTCAGAAATATCTGCCACAAAATGTTGGAAAATGTAGCAGGTTTGTAACACTGACCATTCCCATGGGCTCTGTCCTTTTGCAGTGCTTTTTGTGTGGTGGCAATATTGGAATTACATTTTATTATTGATGAATTTGTCATGGAGTGCATCTGCACAGTGAATTTTGCTGTGGAACCTTTAGCATTTAAATTGAATTTTCTGTGAACTGCTGCCCTTAAAGCCACCATGTCCTTGTGGTTTTTCTTCCTCTTGTCCCTGAAAATTGCTGGGAATTAAAGCTGCAGGAATTGCTTGCTTGGCTGAAGAGGCTTTTTAATTATCATCAAAAATCCCCTTTTTGATGGATTGCATTCTCTGCAAACATGTGAGGATCCCAAACACTCACTTGGGTTTCTCTAATGCCCCTTTAAAAAGGGAGTAAATGATATTTTGGTGACTGTGGCTGTCTAATTTTAGATTCCAGCAGAGTTATGAAAGCTTTGGGAGGTCTGGCTATCAAAGCCTGGCTGTCAATATGATCAGCAGTGGCACTGAGAGGAAAATGCAGCCTGTGAAAGTTCAAGAAACTCTCAAATCTCTAGTGAACAGCAGAAAATTTACAGCTGAGCCTCCTGGTTTTGTTGCTTTGGGGTTTTTTTTTCTTTTTTTTTTTTTTTAACTAAACTCTGCTCAGCAGACAGCAGTTATTAGTTCAAGGGAAGGTTTTTCTGGTTTGTTTTTATTTCAGTTTAAAAAATAAAAAGCCCAAAAGGCAGGGATTAAAACCCAAAATTGCTTCTGTCTTGTGAGGAAGCAGCCAAGCTGCTGCTGGCACTGTGTGTGCATTAGGAAAGTGCTTTTATTTTGCTTTTTCTTCTACACATCCATGGCTATTTTTAAGGGTTCTTGACGTCAGAGTCCCCTCTGTATTTTGAGTATTTCATAAAATTCTGTTTGAATCCCTCCCAGGGATGCTCTGGGAGAGGGTGGGAGCTGCTGCCCAAATTCTGCTGCTGGCAGAGCCCAGGCACAGCACAGGGCAAGAAATGACAGCTCACCCCAAAATCCTCATCCCAGAGGGGGGGAGCTCACCCCAAAATCCACATTCCAGAGTGGGGCAGCTCACCCCAAAATCCACATTCCAGAGTGGGGGAGCTCACCCTAAAATCCTCATTCCAGAGTGGGGCAGCTCACCCCAAAATCCTCATCCCAGATTGAGGGAGCTCATCCCAAAATCCTCATCCCAGAATGGGGGAGCTCACCCCAAAATCCATTTCCCAGAATTGGGCAGCACAACTCACCCCAAAATCCACATTCCAGAGTGGGGGAGCCCCAAAATCCATTTCCCAGAGCAGAGGAGCCCAGCTCACCCCAAAATCAATTTCTGAGACTGGAGGAGCCCAGCTCACCCCAAAATCAATTTCCTGAGGTTGGGAGCCCAGCTGATCCCAAATCCATTTCCAGACTGGGTGAGCCCAGCTGATCCCAAAATCCTTTTCCTGAGAGTGGGACAGCTCAACTCATCCTAAAATCCCTTTTTCAGATTTGCTTTGCTGTTGTGTCTCCAAATTCCTGCTAACCTTGGAAAATCTTCTTTCCTCACCAGCCCCCTCCAATGCAGACACTGCTCTCCATCACTTCTGCTGGCATTAATATTTTTAAAAGAGAATTCCCAAAGTTTTCTTCAAGTGGAAGGAAAATGAATCAAATCCTCAGGATGTAAAACAATTGTGGCTGGCTGGAATATTTATATATCTAAATGCAGGTTAGGAACCCTTCAAATAAAAACTCCACTTATGGCTCCATCCTACAGTTGTTCTCCTTAAATATCTTTAATTTCTGCTCTTGTGTTTTCAAAGGTATTTTGAGGAGCTTTGTCAACAGAATTGCTTGGTCTCTCCTCAAGTCTCTTCCCCTGTAGTTCTGGCCTGTGTTTCCTGTATTTGGTTTCAGTTTGTCTTTTCTATGCAACACTTTTCAGAAATGCTGTTTCAGGGGTTTTTTTTTTTAACCATCAATGTGTGACCAGAAAATTGCAGCTAATTCCTTTAAAGGAAAAAAAAAAAAACCCAAAAAAAAAACAAACCCCAGAGCAAGAAACCCAACCTGGCCACAAGATGCTCAAAATAAACCCAGATTTGTGACAAAAGAAATCTCAATTTCCTCATGCAGGAAGCTGCTTGTTGATCTGGGTGTTCCAGATGTTCCAGACAGGTTTGTGTCTGCTTTAGGTGAATGATGGTGCTGTGGGATCTGATAGTGGTCAGGACATGATGTTTGCTTTATTAAATATTCCCCAGGAGTGGACATTGACTCCATTATTACAGTGCAGGGGCTGAGTATCAGCTTCATCTGCCTTGCTGTCTGCTTGGGAAATGAGAAAAAGAAATATGAAGTGTTTAAAAATGTGAGGAAATTGAAGTTTAAAATGAAGATTTTAAACTCCCCCCCCCCCTGAAGATTCCAGTGAGGGATCTCAGGGGTGGACAGGAGGAGATGGAACTGCCCAGGGAGGTTTGATCCCCATCCCTGGAGTGCTCAAGGAATTCCTGCACTTTGTATTCCAGGGACAAAATCTGTCTCTGCCTGTGGTTGGCAAGAAAAAGGAAATCTCCATCAGGTGTGTGATGGGAACTTGCCTCTTGATTTCCCTTTGAACCATGTGAGTTATGGGATGCTGAGTGCCAGGTGTTCACTCTGCATTTACAGGAACAGCAGGCTGAAAAAATCAATGGTAACCAAGGCAGGGCCAACTCTGTAAATCTGAGTTCAGCCTCCCCCTGAACAGGTGACCTGGACACTTGAAACTCTGCCAGGGTGGCTGTGCTTGAGGGAACAGGTGATGCTGATATTCTGCTTTCCTTTTGCCCCTTGAAGGAGCCAGAAAATGCAGAACAGCAAATGTAAATGAAAAGGCTACAGAGAGAAACTCTTTTACCAACCATTTTATTTTTAAATTTTTTATCTAACAAGCCTGTCTAGACAGGCATCTATTTTCATGACATGCAAAGCAGAGTAGTAGATGAATACTTCATTAGTAAAATGACTTGTCATCTTTGAACCCTGGTGGAATATCTCTTGGAAGCTGTTCCTTCTGTGCAATGTTAGATCCAAGTTTCACAGGGAAGTGGAAGTGGCAGCACATATGGTGTTGTTAACATGACAACTACCAAGCATTAATGCATAATTACTTTATTTATCAAAGCCAGTGATGGGAAGGCAATGAATTGCAAAGACTGGAGGAATTTGAGCTCTGCTAAAGCTGTTTTAGGGAAGGATTTGGTGGTTTGTGGATGTTGCTGTGAAATTTGGAGTTTTCCTTGTCTCCCCTTTCTCCAGCAGGTGAGTGAGGTGAGGTGACAGATCCCAGCTCCTCTGGAATCCTCCAGCTTGTGGGTTTTTAAGAGGAATTTTGAGGGATTTGGTTCAAGGTCCCATTTCCAAAATGTCCCATCCCTGTTCCCCCTGCACCCCCAGGAGCTGGGGCTAAAACCTGAGCACAAGTGGCTCATTTAGCAAATGCAAGAATTCCTCAATTCCTGTTCATTCTCCCTCACCTTCAGCCTAGTTAATTAGTGCTAATGAATGAAGTGATGCTGGTGCTCTGCTGTGATGAGGGGAGGAGATCAGCCAGCCCAGCACCTGGCACAGGTGCTGCAGGCTTTTCCCAAAATTTGGGTTGGGAGGGACTCCAAGCTCATCATGGGCAGGGACACCTTCCACTGTCCCAGCTTTTCCTGGCCCTGGACATTTCCAGGGATGGATCATTCCCAGCTGTTCTAGGGTGAGCTGTGCTTAGTTTGAGGCAGGATACACCTCAGGGATCTTTGCTTGGATTCTCCAGCTGGGATTTCTTCTTTAAAAGCATTATTTTGGTTTTGCAGCACGAGGAAAAAAGTTCTTTCTGTGCAGGAGTGGCAGAGGTGCCCAGGGAATTGTGGAATCCCCTCTCTGCAGACATCCCAAAGCCACCTGGATGTGTCCCTGTGTCCCCTGCCTGGGTGATCTCCAGATCTCCAGCCAGGCTGTGATTGCTGGATGGGATCCTGGAGGTTGGGGAGGATGTCAGAATCCCTTTATTTCTTATTTTCACTTTCAATTCCAGTTGTTACAACTGGGAATGAGCTGGTCTTGAAGTTCTGAATCTTCTGCTGCCTCTGGGATTTGTTCCCCAGCATGGAAAAGAGCCAGACCAATAATGTTCCCATAATGGAAGAGCTGTTTTTTTTTTTCCATGGATTCCAAATGAGAATTATTAAATGCTCCAATGCTCATTATCTGCAAGGAGCTGACAAAGGGAGGGTGGGGATGAGAGCAGAGCACTTGTCCCTTGGGATCCAAACTCCATTTTTGTCCAGGAGCTTTCAAATCTGCAAAACCTTCATGTGGAAGAAGCACAGGAGGGGATTTATATCAGTAAAGTGAGTAAAATATATCAAGTGCTTCCCCCACACTATTAATTTTGTAGCTGTAAATAATATTTATTGTTCTCTGTACTGATTTGCACCAGCATTCCCAAACATTTCCCTCTGAAAAAAAGGAGAAGCAGCAACCCCTGGACACTCCCAAGGATGAAGTCAGGAAAAAAAAATATATTTTTTTCCTTATAAAATCCTGTATTTCCCAGGAATCAGCAGCTAATAAAGATGAAGAGATAATTCAGCTTTTCTGCCTCATTGTTGCTCTCTGCTGTAAGACTCCTTTGTTTTCTCACTGGATTTTATTAGTGATTTATATATTGAGTCCAAATCAATACTCCACAGGTGAAAGCTCTAAATTCCCAATTTATTCAGCAATCCAACCTCAGCTTGGCTTTGGAAATGGAGATTTTTTTCAGTCAGAAAAACAACTGAGCCAGCAGTTCTTGGGCAAATGTGTTACACACAGTCAGTCTCCTTAAATCAGAATCTCACTGCACTGCTACATTTTGGGTTGTGGTGTCTTAATTTCCTTTCCTGCAGAAAAAGAAAAAAAAAAGAAAAAAAAAGATGGAAATCTGCTCAGTGCTTAAATTTTGATTGTTTCTCAGCAATGCTCCTTAAAATTGCACTAAAATTTAAAGTACAAGGCAGTTTATGAATAGAAAATGAGAATTTTCCTGCTTAAGGAAATGCTAAAATGCCATTTTAAAATGCATTAAAAATTCTGTGTTTCCAGGTGAGTGTGGCCATATTTGCTTGACTTAATAACTCCTGCAAAAGTTGATTTTCCTGTCATTGAGAGCTCTGAAATTGTTGGTCCTGCAGGAGGAAAAGTAATTCTGAACAGATATGGGATGGAAGCACTATTTTAACCAGTTCTTTTTTTAATTTTTTCCCTTCCAAACCCAATGAAATATCCTCATAATCTTCAGAAAACAAAGTTTTTGTGGTTGGCAAAGCAATTAATTTCAAAATGTTCCTGTTCCTTATGCTTGATGATCACATCTGCTTATTTTTCCCTCTGAAATTCTCAAGCTGTTTCCTACCTGGATCACAACCAAAAAGAAACTTTGCCTTGTAGCTCCTTCCAGAAATCCTCATTCTCCAAAAAAATGTTAGTTCTGAAATATTAAAATAATCCCATCTGGTGTTTTTTTTCTTTTTTTTTTTTTATTGTATTTTCTTATTTGCCCCCCTTTTCCTTCCTGCTGCTTTTCTCCCAAAATCTGCCCCTTCCAGGGTTTGTTTTTTTGGTTTTTTGTGTTTTTTTTTCTTTATGATCCAGCAGGGAAAATTCAAATTTTCATTTTGACATCTGGTTTGGGGATAGAAAAGGGGAGCAGGGAAAGGAAATCAGGCTCAGTTGGGACATGGGATGCTGGAATTGCCTAAAGAACAGAAAAACCTAAAAAATAAATAATTTTTTTTCTCTCTTATTTTCTACTTTCTCATAAAATTTTGATAATCTTTTAATGCCCCTTGCAGCTAAAAGTGGTGCAAGCTGCTGAGTCCTGGGGGAAGGAGCAGAAATGTGATTTTCAGTTAGAACAGCAAAGTTGGGAAGAGTTTTTTTAATTGGCATATTTGATTTCCTGAGGTTTTTAGTCAAAACATCAATGTTAGAAATTCCTGAGTTTTTTTAATTAGGATGTTTGATTCCCTGTGATTTGCTGTTAGGACAGAAAAGTTAGGAAGTTTTTTAATTGGGATATTTAATTTCCTCTGATTTTCAGCTGGAACATCAATATTAGGAATTCTTGAGTTTTTTAATTGGGATATTTGGTTTCCTGTGATTTTCTGTTAGAACAGCAAAGTTGGGAAGTTTTCTCTGTTTGGGATATTTGGGAATTTGGGGCAGGGTCATTTTCACCTGGATGAATGGAATTGCTGGTGAGCTTTGCAATAACCTATTATTCCATGAAGTTTGTTATAAACCATTTTTCAGTCTGTGGGATGTGGATTTTTATTGGCAAGAGCTTTCCTCTGCTGGGTTATTTTTATTTTTATTTTATATTTTTATTTTTATTACTTTAGCTGCTGTTGGAGGGGATTTGTTTTAATATTGTTCATCTGATGATGATTAAGGAATCCAGTGTTTATAGCATCAGCTGTGACCTTGTTAGTTCAGCTGGGCAACCAAATAAATGATGAAGAAATTCCTCAGCAAGCTCCCCTCATGTTATTTAAAATTAACTCTTTGAGGTGTTCTTCTAAAGCTGATGCATTTTTTTTTAAGCTAAATGGCTTTTGGAGGAATTTTAGCTGCATTAAAAGGCTGTTGAGGTTTGGATTTTGGCTTTTTTTTTAGCAGCAAACTTGTTTCAATGTCTGGAATTTAATCCTCTGACATTTAGCAAATAGATGAGGAGTGAAATTAATGTTGTAAAACAAAACTGAAGTGTGGGAATTTCAGTCTGTAAATGACAAAGAATCATAAAAGGGTTTGGGTCCAACACAGCTTTGAATAAAATTGGTTTGCTCTGAATTTATTAATGATCACAGTAATGAGTTGATGTAATTATATCATTTTATTTCATTTTTTTGTTCTGTTCTCTCATAAATCTCAAGGCACAGATGCCTTGGTGCTACCTGTACAAACAGAAATCCTAAACCATTGATCTTTTGATTGATTTCCTCTTTGTGCTTTCACAAACACAAATTATCCTTAAAAAAAAAAAAGAGGATTTCTATCCAAAAGATTTCCAGCAGAAGCTGCTGCTGTTACACTGGGTGACACTACATATCCCTGAATTATTATTTTATATTTTGGAGACTTTGCTGATCAAACAGCAAAGTTTAAGACAACTCAGTGTCAGCATAAAAAAAAACCAAAAAACAAACAAACAATTTCTAACAAGGAGAACTTGGCTGTTGTGTGCAGAACAGAATAAAAGGTTTTTAATATTCTGTAGCTCAAGGATTTGGCTCCTCTTCAAACATTCCCAGCTCCACAAGGATGGGGAATTTGGAAGTGGCTGTGCCCCTCTAGGGGCAGAAATGTGGGAATTGGTTCTGCAGGTAAATTCAGGCAGGGGAGAGGCAATTTAACTCCCCACAGTGAAGGGATTCCTGGGATTTGGGATGCAGCTTCCTCAGTTTCCCAGCTCTGCTTTCAGCCTTCTCTTAAACTGAATTTTTAAAACAACACAGAAAAAAAAAATGCTGCTGCTTTTCTAATGTATCACTTGAAATCTATTTAATGACGTTAAACTCTTATTTTAGAAAGTCACACTGTGAAAAACTCAACCTGTGTTTGATACTTCAGCTAGAATTCCTGAGCTTTATCCAGATTATCCCAAAGGAATTTAGGGAAATAAAAATCCCTCCTGACACTGCAGGGCTTTGAATGCTGTGGAAACCCCAAATCCCTGCTGGGTGTTGGAGCTGCAGACCTGGGTGGTCGTGTTTGTTTGTCCTGGCAGTGCTCACTGACACACCAGGGCTGTAAAAAACCATCTCAGCAATCTGAGAAAATGACAAAATCCTCCTTTCACAGAGCTCTCCTGCATTTTCACAGCTCAGGTCAGCCTGGTGGGATTGCTCCAAGTGGTATTTTTATATTTATATACAAGTGTTTATATATTTATTTATAAATATATTTTATATTTTTACATATTTTGGGAGTTTATCCTGGTTAAGTTTCTCTATGCAAAGAGGGACATTAATGTTTTTTGTCTGGTCCTTTAAAGCCTGAATTTTGACATCACCTCTTGGGTGGTTGAACAGCAGGGTAAAACTTCCCAGAGTGAAATGTGCCAGGAATTCCTATTCATTGTGAATTGTTCCAGGAATTCCCACTGATTTTCTCCCAATTTTTAGAGTGATCATTGTGAAATGTGCCAGGAATTTCCACTCATTTTCCCCCAATTCTCATCATTCCCACTCTAGAGTGAAATGTGAATTATTTCAGGAATTCCCACTGATATCCCCCTATTTCTCAGTATTCCCACTGCAGTATGAAATGTGGATTATTTCAGGAATCCCCACTGATTTCCCCCCATTTCTCAGTATTACCACTGCAGTATGAAATGGAATTATTTCAGGAATTCTCACTGATTTCCCCCCATTTCTCAGTATTCCCACTGCAGTGTGAAATGTGGATTATTTCAGGAATCCCCACTGATTTCCCCCCATTTCTCAGGATTCCCACTGCAGTATGAAATGGAATTATTTCAGGAATTCTCACTGATTTCCCCCCATTTCTCAGGATTCCCACTGCAGTATGAAATGTGGATTATTTCAGGAATCCCCACTGATTTCCCCCCATTTCTCAGGATTCCCACTGCAGTATGAAATGTGGATTATTTCAGGAATCCCCACTGATTTCCCCCCATTTCTCAGTATTACCACTGCAGTATGAAATGGAATTATTTCAGGAATTCTCACTGAATTCCCCCCATTTCTCAGTATTCCACTGCAGTGTGAAATGTGAATTGTGCCAGGAATCCCCACTGATTTCCCCCCATTTCTCAGGATTCCCACTGCAGTATGAAATGTGAATTATTTCAGGAATCCCCACTGATTTCCCCCCATTTCTCAGGATTCCCACTGCAGTATGAAGTGTGAATTGTGCCAGAAATCCCCACTGTTTTCCCCCCATTTCCCAGTATTCCCACTACAGTGTGAAATGTGAATTATCCCCTCTCTCCCCTCTCCCCAAGGCGCTCTCACCGAATGCTACGACGAACTCGGCAACCGCTACCAACTTCCCGTGTACTGCCTGTCCCCTCCCATCAACATGATCGAGGAGAAGGGTGACCTGGAGAGCCTGGACATCCCCGAGCCCCCTGCCAGCTCCGGGCACGAGTGCCAGCTGCGGCTGCGCCTGTCCACGGGCCGGGACCTGCGGCTGCCCGTGCGCAGCCTGGACTCCGTGTACCACATGAAGCGCCGGCTGCACGCTGCCGAGGGAGTGGAGCCTGCCAGCCAGCGCTGGTTCTTCTCTGGCAGGCCCCTGGCTGATAAAATGAAACTGGAGGAGTTGAAAATCCCCAAGGATTATGTGGTGCAAGTGATCGTCAGCCAGCCTTTGGTGAATCCGACGCCGGTGGAGAATTGATCGGTCGGGCGGTTTCGGGGTCTCGTCCGGGTTTTTGTTGGTGGGGTTTTGGGTTTTGTTGGATGCTTTTCTCTCTCTTTGGGGGTTGTGCTGGTCTTGTGGATGGGGTTGCACGTCACATTTCTGTGATGGAGAGCTGCACAATTGTCAGAGTGTGACCTGGGGTTTGGCTGAGCACAGCAGTGAGAGGAACGGGGCAAAGGAAGGGGAGGGAAGAGATTGTTCACTTAACACAGATATGGAATGATCCTGAATTATCAGTGGTGAGGCTGGAGCAGCAGAGAGCACTTTTATTTAACAAACCAACTTGAAGGGGAATGGAATCTCCAGCTCCAGACCAGCAGCACACCCAGTTCCTGCAGGCCAGGGGGCTCTGCTGGGGCTCAGGCAGCCCTGGGCTCAGAGCTGGGCTGGGCTTTGCTCTCTGGCAGCTCCTGGTGCTGCTCAGACCCAGCAGTTGAACATTCCAAGGTGGCAATAACTCAGCCCTGCCTGCATTGTCCTGCTCCAGCCCTGCAGCCTCAGCTCCTGCCTCACCTGGGGCTGTGCTGCTCCATCCCTGCCCCCCACAGCACCCCCAGGCTGTGCTCAGGTGAGCCAAGGTGAGCTGGGAGGGCAGCCCCTGCATCCCACAGCATCCCTGGGAGCTGGCTCTGAAATCCTGAGTTCAGGTGACGGAAATCCTGAGTTCAGGTGACTGAAATCCTGAGTTCAGCTGACTCTGAATTCCTGAGCTCAGCTGACTGAAATCCTGAGTTCAGGTAACCCTGAATTCCTGAGTTCAGGTAACCCTGAATTCCTGAGTTCAGCTGACTGAAATCCTGAGTTCAGGTAACCCTGAATTCCTGAGTTCAGCTGACTGAAATCCTGAGTTCAGGTAACCCTGAATTCCTGAGTTCAGGTAACCCTGCAGCTCTGAAGGATTGCAGCTCCCCTCCAGGGCACAGCTGCTGAGGATGCAGCTGCACACAGCTGGAGCAGCTTTTGGGGTGTCCCTGGAACCAGTGTGGCTGTGCTGACTCTGGGGGTGACCCCCAGAATGGAACAGGGATCTTTCAGCACCAGACAAATCCTGTGTCTCAAAGACCCTGTTGGATTGGGGGATCCTGTGTGTCCCCCCTGCTGGGGCTGCTCTGTGTCACTGCCCTGGGGGGAATCAAGGCCCTGCTCTTTTCATCATCATTTCTTTTTGCTTGGGGTTTAAGCCATCACTGAAATTGCTTCTTCCAAAGTCAAATGTGCTCTTAATGTGGGAATTGCAGGTTTTGTTTTTCTTTCTTTTCCTGCTTTATGTCATCCCTCTGTGACTTAAGTGAAACTGTGGGATTCCCTTGACAATTTTAAATTTCTGCTCCTTCAGTAATTCCATAAAAATCAAATTTCTGGCACTCAGAAACTCCAGGGGAGCTCTTGCACCAGAGTCATCAGGGACATCCCAGCAGAATTTCATTGAGGGTTGGGAAACAGAGCCACCTTTTGTTTGCATTTCCCACCCCAATACAGCTTTTTTTTTGGTTCTCATTTTGTATCAAACCTGTGATTTCTGGCAGCTCCACTGGCCCCACTTGGTGCAGGATGCCTGAAATGCAGTGGCAGAGCTGTAGAAAGGAAAAGGAGCTCCCTGTTCTCATCATCACCAAAGTGACTTGCTTTGCTTTTCTGTTTTCTTCTTTATTCCTTTATTTTTAAAGGTGAAAGTGAGCTGATCAATACTAACCTAGAACAAGTTTTCTATTGTGGACTTCTTTTTCAAACAAATTGGATTTACTGTACTTGAGGTGTTTTGCAGCCAAATCTTTTGCATTCCAGGGGCAGGAGGGGGGAAATATTTGCTACATAAACAAGTCAAAAAATCTCTCTTGGGTTTTCTCTGGGCAAAGGATGGGTTCATGCCAGGAAGACACTGCTTGTCTTAAAAGGCATAATTTATATATCTGGATAAATGTTCTTTATGGTGTCATTTCCCTGCAGTCCCTCCTAAAAAGGGGGGAAATTCTGATGGATTAAGAAGGAGCAAACCTGGAGCTGTGAACACTAAAACACTGCTTTTTTTTTTTTGTTATTTTTGTAGGATCCTTTTTTTTTTTTTTTTCTTAATTATTTTTCTATTTTCATTCAGGCAATTTGTCACCAGGTGCTGGTTTGGAGATGTAGGAGCTGGGATTGCTCCTCCTTTCCCTCTCCCCTCTCTGAGCTGGAAAATGCTCAGTTTTCTGACACTGTCCCAGATCATGCTTTATTTTAATTGCATTTATGGCAGGGAGAAAAGGTGATGCTCTGAAGGCCGTGTTGTGAGTGGGTTCTGAGTAGAACAGAGACTTTGTTCATGAAAATTCTCTTTATCTGCCTCCCCCTCCTTAATCACATATCAAAACCTGAAAGAATTCAATGGTGAAATGCTTTTAGAGGTGACAGTGAAGACTTTGACCCTGTGACAGCAGCACTGAGCACACACTCTGCACAAACACAATTTTACAAGATTTCTATTAGGAAAGAATTTAAAATTTCAAAATGCCTGTTAAAAATGTCAGTGACAAGCTGTAAAGGCACAAGGCTGACAGGGCCATGCATAGAACTGGAAATTGTGATTAACAGGGAACATTTGTGTCTCAAATGATTGAATTTACCCCAAAAGTTGGGGTTTGGTGCAGATTCCAGTGCAGGGGGGAAGGCTGGGAAAGTGGGATGAGTTTTGGGGGTGAGGGAGGGAAATTTATCTGAGGGCAGGGAGTGGAACTAAATCAGGGGCTCTCCCTTGGGGGCTGTGTCTGCTTGGGAGGGGATGGGGAACCCCAGGAGGGGATGGGGAACACCAGGAGGGGATGGAGAACACCAGGAGGGGATGGAGAACACCAGGAGGGGATGGAGAACACCAGGAGGGGATGGGGAACCAGGAGGGGATGGGGAACCAGGAGAGGATGGGGAACCAGGAGGGGATGGGGAACACCAGGAGGGGATGGAGAACCCCAGGAGGGGATGGGAAACACCAGGAGGGGATGGAGAACACCAGGAGAGGATGGGGAACACCAGGAGGGGATGGGGAACACCAGGAGAGGATGGAGAACACCAGGAGGGGATGGAGAACACCAGGAGAGGATGGGGAACACCAGGAGGGGATGGAGAACACCAGGAGGGGATGGGGAACACCAGGAGGGGATGGAGAACACCAGGAGGGGATGGAGAACCCCTGGAAGGGGATGGAGAACACCAGAAGGGGATGGAGAACACCAGGAGGGGATGGAGAACCCCTGGAGGGGATGGGGAACCCCAGGAGAGGATGGAGAACCCCAGGAGGGGATGGAGAACCCCAGGAGGGGATGGAGAACTCCAAGAGAGGATGGGGAACCCCTGAAGAGGATGAGGAAGCCCAGGAGTGGTTGGAGAATCTCAGGAGGGGATGGAGAACCCCAAGAGAGGATGAGAAGCCTCAGGAAAGGAGGGAGAACCCCTGAAAAGGATGAAGAACACCAGGAGGGAATGGGGAACCCCAGGACAGGATAAGGAACCCCTGAAAAGGATGGAGAACCCCTGAAAAGGATGGGGAACCCCAGGATTGCAGCAGGAGGGTGCTGGCAGTGTGTCCTGGCTGGGTTTTGACCCTTGGGCTGCTGTCCCCACCCTCAGACCTGGGGTAAAAATGGGATTTATAAATGTATACCCCTGAGGTATAAATGAGATTTATAAATGTATACCCCTGAGGTATAAATGAGATTTATACATTTATAATTTTATACCCCTGGGCTATAAAAGATGTGACAGAATTTCAACGCACACAACACAAATGAGGAGGAACTTTTGGGCTTTTTAAATTTTAAATTCTCCCCCTCCTCATCCCTCTGTGCCATCCCTGCTCAGCCCTGGCTGGCAACTGATACCAGGAGAGCCTTTTTTACCCTGCTCTATTTGACACAGATTTTTTACTCTTTCTTCTGCCCAAGCCAGAAGTAAAGAGCTGATGAAAATCACCCTCCTGACCAGCTTGAAGGGCAGAGAGGCACAAAGCCCTGAGCCCAAAACAATCCCCAAATGTATTTGGGGCACTGCAGAAGGATGCTCAGGGTCCTTTCCCCCACCCCAGTGCCAGCTGCTCCCCCCAAATGTCCCTGCCTGCCTTGATGCTTGGCAGTTTTTGGGGTCCTCTCCACCAAACACAGCTTGGGATCTGTTTTCTGAAATCCTTTGCTTCTCTGGAGCTGGGGAATATTTTGGAAGATGAGTTGGTGGTGGTGTGAGTTTGGTTTTTAACAGACACCTTGAATTTGGGGGTGTGACAACACCAAAAAAAAAAAAAAAAAAAAAACAAACCTCAGCCCAGCAGCAAGCAAAGCAACCCCAGCTTTTCTTTGCCTTCCAAAATTTGGGGAGGAGAGGAAAGAGGGAATCTTTGGAGCAACTGTGCATAATGTTTGGTGAAGGTCAATGATAACTTGATAAAATATTGCTGTAGTGTGATGTGCTTCTGCATATATATCCATTGCTAGTAAATAATGTAAAATCTTCTTTTTTTTTTTTTTTTTTTTTTTTTTTGGGTAAGTATTAAAAATCCAAAAATATTCTTTGTTACAATGGTGAGATGCTTTTAGCCATGGAGTTCTGGAAGCATTTTTGCTGTGTAGGTGTTGACAAAGTGAATGCTGAATGTTTCTCCATATCTGTGATGCTTCAGAAGTGGAAGGGGCAGCTGCATTTTTGGCTCTGGAGTTCTCTTTTCCAAACTTTTCCATATTCCTGTATAGATATCTGAGACCCTGCACCTTATGCAGAGAATGTTTACATTTAAAAAAAAAAAAAAAAAAGGAATTTTTTTCTTTTTTTTTTTTTTTGCTTTTTCCCTGTGCTGCTCAGATCCTGTTACTTTGAAATGAAAACAGTCTCTGTTAGAAAAAGGGGCTTTTTTTGGTTTGGTTGTTTTTGGTTTTTTTTGCCCTTCCCTGTAATCAAATCCCTCCTGGATTGTGGCTGGAAGCTCTGGGACATCTTGGACTCTTCTTGGGATTAGAGATGCTTGAGAAAAGTGTTTAAAAAAAAAAAACAAAAACAAAAACAACAAAATTGGAAACCAGCAAATCCTGCTCCAAGCCTGGATGTGGAGGCTGCTCCAGATTCCTCAGAGCTGGAATTCCCAGAGTTTCCTCCCCAGATGTTGAATGTCCTGCTGGTCCCTCTGCAGCCACAAACACTTGTGGTGGTTTGGATACCCAAATCTGCTCCAAGATTTCCCTTCCCAGGAATATTTTGGGATTGCTGTGTCCTGCAGGTGCCTCTCCTCTCCCAAATTCCACCCACCTGGGTGGGGATGGAGTTGGGGCTTCACTGAGCCTACAGCTGGAAAAGGAGATATTTGAACCAAAAGGCTTCTCCAAGTGGATTTTGTGACTTTGAACCAACCTGTCTGCTGGATTTTCCATGGAAAATTATCCAGAGCAACTCTGGATTTGTTCATTTTCCACAGGAAGACCACTTCAGAGCCAAGGGGCAAAGAGAATTTCACACCCTGACTCCTGCCTTAAAACCTTCATTCACCTGCAGCTCCAGAAAATCCTGCACATCCCCAGATTTGGGTTTTGTTCTTTTTTTTCCCCATTAGGAAATCAGAACCTGCTCCAAAGGCTGGAGACAATTTTAAGGCAACAGAAAACAAAACAAATTGGAGCTGGTGGCTTTGTGAAAACAACAAACTGCTCTTGGCTTCAAGCCCCTTTTTGTGCCTCTCAAGTCCAGGGAATGTTTCAGCAGAGGTGGATTTGAGCAATGCTGGCCAGGATGGTGCTGGGGACACCTGGGGACACCTGGGGACACCTTGGTGGCACTTTGCTGCCTGTGCTCTGAGCAGGGGACTCGCCCTGGCTCCTCTCTGCCTCGTGGGAATGGGTTCAAAGATGGCTGGTACCATCAAATTTGTACTTCTTGAATAAAAACCTTCATTTTTATGGTACAAGATGCTGCCTGTGCTCCTGTGTGCTGGGGGATGGGCATTGCTGCTCTTGGGATTGGGATGGACATTGGTTGATTTGGGATTGATATTGTTTGATTTGGGATTTGGGATTGACATTGTTTTATTTGGGATGGACATTGTTATATTTGGAATTTGGGATGGACATTGGTTGATTTGGGATTTGGGATGGACATTGTTTGATTTGGGATTTGGGATTGACATTGTTTTATTTGGGATTGACATTGTTTTCTTTGGGATTTGGGATTGACATTGTTTTCTTTGGGATTTGGGATTGATATTGTTTTATTTGGGATTTGGGATTGACATTGTTTTATTTGGGATTGACATTGTTTTATTTGGGATTTGGGATTGACATTGTTTTATTTGGGATTGACTTTGATTTGGGATTTGGGATTGACATTGCTGCTTTTGGGATTGGGGACTGACATTGTTTTATTTGGGATTTGGGATTGACATTGTTTTCTCTGGGATTTGGGATTGATATTGTTTTATTTGGGATAGATTTGGGATTGACATTGTTTGATTTGGGATTTGGGATGGACATTGTTTGATTTGGGATTTGGGATTGATATTGTTTTATTTGGGATTTGGGATGGACATTGTTTTATTTGGGATTTGGGATTGACATTGTTTTATTTGGGATTGACATTGTTTTCTTTGGGATTTGGGATTGATATTGTTTTATTTGGGATTGACATTGTTTTCTTTGGGATTTGGGATTGATATTGTTTTATTTGGGATTGACATTGTTTTCTTTGGGATTTGGGATTGACATTGTTTTCTTTGGGATTTGGGATTGACATTGTTTTCTTTGGGATTTGGGATTGACATTGTTTTATTTGGGATTTGGGATGGACATTGTTTGATTTGGGATTTGGGATGGACATTGTTTTATTTGGGATTGACATTGTTTTATTTGGGATTGACATTGTTTTATTTGGGATTTGGGATTGATATTGTTTTATTTGGGATTTGGGATGGACATTGTTTTATTTGGGATTTGGGATGGACATTGTTTGATTTGGGATTTGGGATGGACATTGTTTTATTTGGGATTGACATTGTTTTATTTGGGATTTGGGATTGACATTGTTTTATTTGGGATAGATTTGGGATTGACATTCTTGTTGTTTGGGATTTGGGATTGACATTCCTGTTTCTTGGGATAGATTTGGGATTGAGTTTCCTGTTCTTTGGGATAGATTTGGGATTTTCCATGGGGGATTCCAGGGATGGGGCTGTTTCATTCCCCTCTAACTTTTAGGAGCAATTTTAAAATAAAATATTTATGTCAAACAGACTTTTTAATATTTCCCCCCTCCCTGGTCAAGGAAGAATTCCAGAATTCCAATTTTTTCCTGCTTTGGAACACCAGGTAACTTCCAAACTGCTTTATGGGTTTTTATATTAACACCTCACAGGTTTCTCCAGGCTGATAAATTATTTTTTATCCTAGGGAAGATCTTTTACTGCTGAGAGCAAACCACCCTGAATTTCCAGTGGAAACACTCTGCAAATTTCCTATATTTATAACAAAACAACAACAAAAAAAATTTGAACTTTTTTTCCCCCCCTGCATTTAAAAAATAAAAATAAAAATAATCCTGGCCATGCCACACTTTAAGAAATACACTCAATTTTTATTTTTTTTTTCCTTTTAAAATTTCTTCTGGCTGGAATTCTCCAATTTCTCTATTACCTCTGCTACCCCTAAGGGCCACATTTTGATGGGGATTTGGGGGTGTGACAATTTCTTTATTTTTGCAGCCAAGGTGTGAAATCTGTGTGGAGAATGCAGAGCCTGGAGATGTGCCTGGCTCTGGGGAATCAGCTGAACAAAAATAATGGATCTGGGTAATTGTCCTGTAATTACATTCCCTGACACTTTGTCTTAATTCAGGTCAGCACTTTTATAGTCTTGATTAACCAGCAGAGGTATCACAGGAAGAGGAATAATTCTTTGTAGGCCACAGCTAAATATTTCCAATTTTTTTAAAAATAAAATTCAGGCAATTGGGGTAATTTCACTGCAGAGTTTGGGATGTGAGTTACAAACAAACAAGGGTGTGATTTTCCTGGAAATTTTCCCTTTACAGATGTCAAAATATATAATTTTTATTCTTTTTATATGGGAGTGTGGACATGAAGTGTCTTTAATCCCCTTTTTAAATAGATATTCATAAATTTTAAAATTTTGGGGCTCTGTGGTGTCCTGGGTTGGGTGAGAGGGGGAATAAATCAAGGAGGTGAATAAATCCAGGGGATTAATAAATCCAGGGGGTGAATAAATCCAGGGGGGAATAAATCCATGGGCTGGAATCCAAACACAAAATACCATTTCTCATCTATTTAATCCCAACTCTAATTAAAAATAAAAACACCAACAAAAACTACCTTTTTTTTTTTTTTTTTTTTTATTCCCTGCAGTTAATCTGTTAATTTTGGAGAGGAGGTGGATCCCACCTCACAGGGCAGCAATTCCAGCAGGAGTTATTGCAGAGAATGACCCCAAGGCTCTCACCCCTTTCTCCAGAAGAGTTTCCTGAGAAATCAATTCCAGCTGATTGCCTGGAGCTCCCTCCCTGCCCTTCCAGCTGTGCTGCAGATGTTGGAGTGACTCACAACATCTGGATTGTGCAGGGGCAGGGAGGAGCCTTCCCTGGCTCCTTTGAACCAGGCAGCACTGACAATTTGGGGCTGAAAAGTCTCATTTTAGGAAATTCTGTGAAGGATTTAGAGCTGTGCAGAGGATTTGGGGTTGGGAGCTCCAAACCACACAGGGCTGAGCTGCAACCACCCCCAACAAATAACTGCAGAGGACACTGGTGGGGCAAAGAGGAGAATTCTCAATAAAAACAGGAATTTTGGAGCAGAAAGGAGGGGATGTCCTCCAGTTCCTGGTGGCTCTGGAGCAGGTGGAGATGCTCAGGTTCAGGAACATGAATTAAACCATTTTTTCATCAGACCATAATTTCCTGCTTGGGAAAGCACAGGGAGCACCAGGCAGTGTCACAGCCAGACAGAGAAGGGGACACCCCACTTGTCCCAGCTGCAGGAAATGCCAAAATGCTGCAGCTCCCTGCCCTGCTGGGGTGGGAGAGCCCCTGACACCAGCCAGGTCCAAATTGCTGCCACACAGGCACAGAATGGTTGGGGCTGGAAGGATTTAAAGCTCATCTCACTCATCTCCTGCCATGGCAGGGACACCTCCTGCTGTCCCAGGTGCTCCAAGCCCATCCAGCCTGGCCTTGGACATTTCCAGGGATGGAGCAGCCACAGCTGCTCTGGGCACCTGTGCCAGGGTCTGCCACCCTCCCAGGGAAGGATTTCCTCCCAATATCTAATATAAATCTCCTTTCTGTCAGTTGAAACCATTCCTTGTATCCTGTCACTCCATTCCTGGTAAAATTCTCTATTTTTCCTGCAGCTCCTCCAGGCTCTGAGGTCACAGTTGTGTCACCCCAAAGTTTCTCCTGTGCAGGTGAACAATCCCAGCTCTCCCAGCAGAGCTGCTCCATCCCTCTGCCCATCCTGGGCTCTCCCCTGCAGCTCCAGCTCCTCCTTTCACAGCTCCTTTCCCATCCTCCCATGTCCATGGTTGGTTTTTCCCCTTCCCCCCCAAACCCCAGTGCTGATCCTGGGCCAGGCTCCTGCTCCAGAGCAGAGCTGCAGGTCATGCCCAACATCAAAGCTGAGCTTTAGGGATAATCCTGGCTTTACCACCCCTCTCCCTCCCCACAGCATTCCAGCCCAGTGGGTGGAAGAGCAGCAGGATCTGATCCTAATTCAGGTTGGTCCCATCCTGGAAAAACCAATCAAACTTCCCCTGAGGAGAGCAGGGAGCTCTCAGGCACTGCCTGCACCAAGCTGAGAGCAATAATTAGCAGGATTTATTTCATTTGAAATGCCCACTGCTCCCAGGCAGGCTGCACAGGCAATTAAGAGCCCAGAACAGACACGAGATGTTGCTCAGAATTCATGGGCAGGATTAATAAAATGATTTATGAGAGAGCCACGTGTGATTTCTGTCCAGAGGAAATGTGAAGGTGCTCATTGCTCTCTCCCCCTTCTCTGGAGGAATAAAAATCCTTCTCCAGCAAACCAGAAACACTGGAAAAAACCCACATTTTTAACTCCCAGGTGATGCAGAGTCCTGTGTGTCCCTTCCCAGAACATCACACAGATGCTGTGATTTTAGAGCATTAGTGCCAATCTTGTTTTTAGGAGCATTTTCTGTTCAGGTGAGTCTTTTAATCAACACCTGGGAGGTGGAAATGCTCTGCCAGTACTTTTTTCATCAGCAAGGACAGGGGAAAATGACAATCAGCTCAATGTTTTAGGGAATTATGTGTCAGGGAATTCTTAAGATGTTGCATGTTTGGAAAATAAAGGCCTTATAAAATCAAGCCTTTCTATTCTGGCTAAGATGGCCTATTATCTATAAAAACAAAAAAAATCTATCCCATAAAAATATATATAAACATACCTAAAAAAATAAAATATAAACAACCCTTACCAAACAATAAGTTTCAATAAATTACTAACCAATTAAATTCAAACACAACACCTTCAATACCATATAAAGTACCCACAATAAAAAATCAACTATTCTACTCAAAAGAAAAATACAAAAATCTTATTTTATCTATAACAAATGCTGCACAACAGGAAGACATCACGAAGATGAGATGTTCTCAAAGAGGAGCCAGTGCTGAGTTTTGCTGGAATTATGAGGGAGCAAAATCCCCTCCCTGGGACACGGATTTTGGGGTAATTTTGCGGGTTTGGGGGTAATTTGGTGGGTTTAGGGGTGATTTCGTGGATTTTGGGGTAATTTGGCGCGTATTGGGGGTGATTTCGTGGATTTTGGGGTAATTTGGCGCGTTTTGGGGGTGATTTCGTGGATTTTGGGGTAATTTGGCGGGTTTGGGGGTGATTTCGTGGATTTTGGGGTAATTTGGCGCGTTTTGCGCTGCCCCTGCAGCGCCGGGGTGTCCCCTAGATGTCCCCATTCCACACGGGATGGCGAGTCCCGGCTCCGGAGCGCTGGGATGTCACCGTGGGGAGGATCGGGCACAGCCGAGCCTGGCTGGTTCCGCACCGGGCCGAACCGAGCCGGGCTGAACCGAGCCCTACCCGGGCTGAACCGTGCCAAGACGGCGGGGCAGGACGAACCTGGGCTGAACCGTGCCGGACCGGGACCCGGCTGGGCAGAGCTGGGCTGTACCCAAACCGAACCGTGCTGTGCCAGGGCAGAGCCGTGCCCGGGATAAACCGTGCCCGGGATGAGCCGTGCCCGGGATGAGCCGTGCTCGGGATGAGCCGTGCTCGGGATGAGCCGTGCCCAGATTGAACCGTGCCCGGGATGAGCCGTGCCCAGGCTGAACTGTGCCCGGGATGAGCCATGCCCGGGATGAGCCGTGCCCAGATTGAGCCGTGCCCAGGCTGAACTGTGCCCGGGATGAGCCGTGCCCAGATTGAACCGTGCCCGGGATGAGCCGTGCCCGGGATGAGCCGTGCCCAGGCTGAACTGTGCCCGGGATGAGCCGTGCCCGGGCTGAACCGTGCTCGGGATGAGTCGTGACAGTCTGGGCGGGCTGTGCTCTGTCTGTGCCATATCCGGACCGAGCCAAACTGAGCCATGCGGGGCAGTGCCATGCTCGAATCATGTCTTGTCTGTGCCGTGCCCAGAAGGGACCGAGCCGTGCCCTGTCTGTGCCATGCCTGGACTGGATCGAGCCCTGCCGGGCCGAGCCGTGCCTGGACTG
Organism: Erithacus rubecula; assembly: GCF_903797595.1. Classification (NCBI taxonomy): domain Eukaryota; kingdom Metazoa; phylum Chordata; class Aves; order Passeriformes; family Muscicapidae; genus Erithacus; species Erithacus rubecula. The sequence goes on along the minus strand of NC_136668.1, from coordinate 16,009,678 downwards.
TGCCCTGTCTGTGCCATACCCAGATCGAGCCGAACCGCGCCTGGACCTTGCCCTGTCTGTGCCATGCTCGAACCGTGCCCTGTCTGTGCCATACCCAGACCGAGCCGAGCCGTGCTGGGCGGTGCCGTGCCCTGTCTGTACCGTGCCATCCCCGGACCGTGCCCTGTCTGTACCGTGCCATCCCCGGACCGAGCCGACCCGGGCGGGCAGAAGCAGGGCAGCCAACGTCTCTATCCCGGCCCAGCCCGGCCCAGCCCAGCAGGTGGAGCGGCTCGGTTCCATGTGCGCTCTGGGGGCGGCCCCGGTGCCGGTCCCGCCTCGCCGCTCCCGGGCGCGCCGGGCTCCGCGCTGGGGCCGCAGCGGGCGGCGGCTCCGCGATGGCTTTCGCCAATTTCCGCCGCATCCTGCGCCTCTCCGCCTTCGAGAAGCGCCGCTCCAAGGAATACGAGCATGTCCGCCGAGACCTGGACCCCGGCGAGGTGTGGGAGGTGGTGGGCGAGCTGGGAGATGGAGCTTTCGGCAAAGTCTACAAGGTGGGTGCTCGGCCGGAGCCGCTCCGCATCCCGTTAGCCGGGAGAGCCGGGCCGGGAAAGGAGGGACAAAACCCTCCTTATTTTTTTTAATTTCTTGCCTATTTTTTTTTCTTTTTTTCTTTTTTTTTTGTCGCCCTGAATCGCCTTTTTTTAAAGCGATGCTTTTGTGGGCAGACCCCGGCGCTCCCTGCCAAGCCCGCCGGTGCAATGAATGGAGAGCGAGGTTTCTTGGAAATCAGCACTTCCAGCGCTGTCTCCAAGTTTGGTGTTTTTTTTGGTTTTTTTGAGTCTCCGGGGGTGACACGGGATTTGTATCCCCGCAGTTGGGAGGGCCGAGAGGAGCCGGGTCCAGCGCTGTGAATGTTTAACCTCGGAGTTTAGGGACGGGGATTTCAAGGACCAGAGATTCCCAGGACTTTGCGCTCCTGAAAAGTTCTGTGCGGGCTGAGCCGGGAGTTTTGGGCTGCAGGAGGCTCCCGGGCACACCTTGGAATAGGGGTGGGAATCGCCTCTTTGGGCAGCTGGGCTTTGATCATTTAAAAGGGATTGCCTTTAAAAAAAAAATAGAGATAAATAAGCCAGGAAGGGAGGCAGGTGGCTGGACAGGGGGATTTGTTGTTTATTTCTCATCTCTATCACGTTATTTGACAGCAGCTCTAAAAAACTGACTGCTAAATCTTGAGAAAAACTTTTTACTGAAGGATCTTCTAATTAAGCACAATTCCTAAAAATCCTATGTAAATCCCTTCTCTATTTATCCTTCTGAAAGCAGCGTCAGTAGAAATTCTGTTGCCATTCTGCTCTGTGAGGTGCATTGGAAACACTTTGTGTGTAGCAACACTCACTCCTGAAGGATTCTTTGCTTTTATTTGCTCAGGTTTCTCAAGCGGTGACAGGAACTGGGTAAACACCGTAAAATGACTTCATTGGCCTCTGAGAGAAAGGAAAACTTAAATAATTATTCAAATACTTTCTATTTTAAATATGTGTAATGTACCCAAAGTAAGTGAATTAGGGAATAAAGCTGCTTTAGAGGTGGTTGGTTTGGTTTTTAGTCTGTTGTAGCCTCAGTTATTAACCCCAGCCTCACACCAAGAAAACCATTGTCAGAATAACTTTATTATTGTAGGTGAAGCCTGCCAGGCAATAACATCTCATTTTCAGCTCCTTTCATCCCCATTTTCACCCAAATGAGAATAAAAATCTCCCAGTGGACACCAGGTATTTACAACCAGAAGTTCACTCCTCCTGGAACTTGAATATTCAGGCAAATTTTTGCTTTTGTGGAGTTTTAGCCCTGCTAGGCAGGGTGAGGTTTAACATCATGCCAGAAATCAAAAGGTTATTTTATTGCATTTAGCAACATTTCACTTCTCCATTGCTTTGATCTCTTCTCCACCTGTTCTCCATCTGGCAAAGGGGTCATGGATGGATTTTGAATTCTCATCCAAGAATTTGTTTCTTCATTTAAGAATTCCAAATTATTTGGGGGTCCTGTTCTATAAATCTTTATTTTAGTTAATAACCAGAGACACGTTTTCCCTTCACCTAAGCTTTTTTCTTTTTTTTTTTTTTTTTTTTTGTCTTCCTTTGTTGTTTTTTTATATCTGGGGTGGGGATGAACATAAGGTAGGATGTGAAAGAAGGGGTTTGCCTTGTGCTGCTCAGCTGCCAAAAAAATCAGAATGAGCCACCAAAAATTGCAGAATAACCCACCAAAAAATTCAGAATAACCCACCCAGAAAATCAACTGAATAACCCACCTGTGCTCCAGGAGAACCCAAAATTCAGTGAAAAATTTGAATCATTCTCTTGACCTCCAAATCAATTTGATTTTCCTCACTAAAAGCACTGCTTGGGGCAGGGCTGAGTGTTTGCAGGGCCCTGAGGATTTCAGGATGTGGGAGTGAATTCCTGAATTCCTGCCTCTCTTCCGCCCCTTTTCCACACCCGGAAGCTCAGGGAGGTGACAGGATCCTGAACCTGCATCCTGCCCCGTGTGCCAGCTGCTGGGTCCCCTTGGAAAGGTCTGAGCAGTCAGACCTGGGACAAACCGAGCTGTGCGATGATGGAAAAATAATCTGGGTTTAGTAGGATTTGGGTTTATGAGCTTGGGTGTGAGCAGGAGGAAGGAGGGCTCGGGTATTTTGGGTTATTCCTGTGGAATCTCATCTGGAGCTGAGCAAAGCTTCACAAAATCCTTCCAGAACTAGGACAGGCTTCATTTGAATACATATTAATTAAAAAGAATTAAATTTATAGTGGAGTCTGGATCGTTTTAGCAAACCTAAAAAACCTGCGGCCAGCAGAAACGGCAACTGGGATTTCCCTGTTTTTATAGAAAGTCTTTTTTCAGCAAAAGAGGATCTGCCTGCGTGAGGAACCAGTCGAGCAGAGGGTAATGAAGCTGAAAAGTAGGAGGGGGTGGGGAGGAAATGTTTCTTTCTCTGAATGCTGCGGTTTTGGCGAGGCCGGAGGTCCAAGCAGAGGTGACATTGTCACCACCCCATCATGCTCATGATCTTCAATCCAGCACTGGGCAGGCTCCAGCCTAAAATTCCTCACTCACACCTTTCCAGAGAAGAAAAGCAGAGTTGTTTTCCTAGAAAAAAAAACCACAGAGCACTCCTAAACCCGGAGGGATCTGTGTTGGCATCACTTGGCAGGGACAAGTGGCAGAGCTGTCGGGGTGGAAGCAGCATCCCTGCATCCTCTGAGCGCTGCCCCACGGACAATTCCCGGCTCCTGCTGCTGGCAGGGAGGGATCCCGAGCCCTGGAGCTGCCCCTCGGCGAGGACAGCAAAGTCCCCGCTGCGGGATTGTCGCGCTGCTCTATCTGCCCTGCCCAGCCCTGCTGATGGGGACACTGCCCCCGATAAGGCAGGGTGGGGACGCAGCCCCCGCAGGCTGGGAAAGGGGTTTTTTCACTTTATTCGCTTCGAATGTCCTTCAAACAGCTCCGAGCCGCCGAGCCCCGGGGCACTGCGAGTCACCAGCGCAGCCTTTTGTGCAGTTTGTTCTCCTTTCTTCTCCGAGAGGCTTTTAAAAAGGAGAATTTGGGTTATCTGATGGGTTGTGCTGCTGTCGGTGCTGTGCCCCCGGGGTAATGAAAGGCTGATTGTGGGATTGTTGGTGATTATTTGGGCTGTTCCTGGGCACCAGAGTGGTCCTGGCACTCACATCTCTGCTCATCACCCCAACCTGCCCTGGTTCGGGTGATTCAGACTCAGCTCTTGGTTTGATTCGTGAAGGGAGAAGCTTTAAATGGGATTTTGGGAAGGAATTGTTCCCTGGGAGGGTGGGGAGCCCTGGCACAGGGGGCACAGAGGAGCTGTGGCTGCCCCTGGGATCCAAAACCAGCTTGGAGCCACCTGGGCTAGTGGAAGGTGTCCCTGCCCTCGGCAACAAAATGAGCATTGAGGTCTCTTCCAGCCCAAATCCTTCTGTGATTCTGCAATTTAACCTTTAATTCCTGGAAAGGGTGTCACAGAGGGATGTTAATCTGCTGAGTTAACTTCGAGAAAGAAAAGGGAAGGAAAACAGAAGCAGGGCAAGCTTGAACTGATTAGCCATCAAAAATGTAGGATCAAATGTGCTCTTGTCCTTTAGAACAGCTGAAAGGTTTCATTGAAATCTTTTCACTTGGGAAAGAGGAAGGGGAATGTTTAACAATGTTAAACCTGGCTGAGCTTTAAACTTGATTTTCACTTGCAGTGGATGGGAGCGTGGGATGCTCCATCCCCTGCCCTGTGGCTGTCTCAGTGTCACAGGGGACAGGGACAGCTCTCTGTGGCCTAAATATTTTGGCAATGACTTCAGTGGCACAGCCCAGATCCTGGCAGTGGGAGCTGTGGGCAGCTCAGAGCCTCTCCCCCTCCAGCACGTGGTGGTTGTTGCTGCTCAGAAAAACTCCTCCCTGCACATCTCAGGATTTTTAAAATGCTTTATCTCCTGAGAATCGTTTCCTTGGAGGAAAGGCTCTTTTCCTCGCCCATGGGGTGCTGCTGCCTGTAGCTGTGGGGTTCTCTTGGTGACTGTCAGGTCCAGCCCCTGTGGCTGGGTGTCCCCAGGGCTGTGGGGGTGGCTGTGCTGTGTCCCCACCCTGTGGCTCTGCCAGGGCTGGGCTGGAGGGGCAGCGTGTCCCTGGCACAGAGCCGAGCTCTGTGTCCTTGGAACTGCTCCTCAGCCACCAGTGGCACCTTCCTGGCATTTCCCTGAGCTCCTGTGCCTGTCTTGATTTGCTCAGCCACAATCTGGGGGGTGTTTGGGAGGTGGGAGAGGCACAGCAGCTGCTCTTGGTTCTGCTCAGAGCTTGGATCTGCTGCTGTCCCTTTTTCCCTCTGCACTGGGAAGTGCCAGCAGTGCTGGGCCACCCTGGGCTCTGCAGACAGGGGAGGGCTGAGTGTTTTATCCCCCTGCCAGGGCCTTGCTGAGCTGGTGCTTTTCAGCCCAGGGAGGGAGAGCTGCCAGCCAGCCAGACCTGCCCCTGCCAGCCTGAGCCCCTTCCTTGGCTCTTGGGTGTCACAGCCACTCCAGGTCCCTCTGGGCACCAAATCTCTTGCAGGGAGTTGCTAGGAAACTCAGAGCTGCCTGGATGCTTTTTCCCCTCTATTTTTTTTATTTTTTCACTGTTGTGGCATTATCTGAATGAAGACCAGACCAGGAATGCTGACTTGGAGCACCCTGCTCTTCCAGGGAGTGCTGATTTGAAGCATCTTAGGCTGAAAATTTTGGGTCAACATGGAGCTTGCCTCTCCTCATCCTTGCCTGTTTGTCTGCACGTGTCTCACTCAGCCCCTGAGCTCTGCCTGTTCTCTGTGGGTGGTTCCAGCACAGAACCAGAGCCCCAAACCCTCTGCTGTGCCTCTGCCTCTGTTTGGGTGCAAGGTCTGAAGCATCACGTGGAGCTCTGTGGGTTTTTCATCTCTGCCCCCCCCTTTGCTGAGCTTTTAGGGCAGGAGGGGTGTTTGTTCTTGGTGTTTGTGCTGTGCTTTGCTCACACTTTTGTTTGGCAGCTCTGTGGCTGGAGCTCAGCTCTCTGGTGGGGCTGCTCTCCCTCTGCTTGTAAAACCAAAGGAAGGTGTTTCTGCTTTTTAATTTTTTTTTTAACGGTTTTTGGGGTGTTTCAGAAGCCACTTCCCCTTCCTTCTTGCTGAAATGTCTCCACAGCTGGCAGAGCAGCAGTGCTGGGGCAGGGTGGGGGCTGGGGACAGGGCTGGGGACAGGGCAGTGCCACCAGCTGCTCTGTGTGCTGGCACCAGGGCTGAGCCCAGCCTTTCAAACAAACCCCAGCAGATTCTGTGGTGGCAAACTGCAGTGGCTCTGCTGGAGCCATGGGATGGTTTGGGATGGAAGGACCTTAAAGCTCAGCTCCTTGCAGCCCTGCCATGGGCAGGGACACCTTCCCCAGCCCAGGGTGTTCCTTGGGCACTGCCAGGGATCCAGGGGCAGCCACAGCTGCTCTGGGCACCTGTGCAGGGCACCAGCACCTTCACAGGGAGCAATTCCCTCCCAAAATCCATCTAGCCCCGCTCTGTCAGTGTGGAGCCATTCCCTGTGTCCTCTCATTCCTAATCCTCTGAGTTTTTTTAGCCCTCCAGGCACTGGAAGCCACAATGAGTTCACCCCAAAGCTTCACTTCTCCAGGCTGAGCAGCCCCAACTTTCTCAGCCTATCTCCATTGCAGCTCCCATCGATTATTTGATTAATATTGATATTTACTGACTCCAACCTGGCTATTCTGTGTTTGTTTATTGATGCAGAGAGCTCAGGCCAGGTTCATCAGGAGGCAATTAATCATTATTTAATCCCTGGGAGATGTGTGAGGGAGCAGTGTCCCACAGAGCAGGAGTGGGGTGGGGCAGCCCCAGCTATCACCCCCCAAAATGCAGCATCCCTGCCACCCCCAGGCTCTTTCTGGGGCTCCCAATTGGTGATATCAGCTCTGCTGGCATGGGGACAGGGCTGGCAAGGAGGGCAAGAGGGGCTGACACCAAAATATGGTGGCACGATAGGCTGTGAGGGTGGCTCTGTGCCCTGGGGAGATACTGGGGGTGAACGAGCTGCTGCTGGGGAGCTCTCAGTTCTTTTTGTGACAGGAAGAGTTCAGGCAGGGCTTTCCTCTGCCTCACCTAGAAACTGGCTGTCCTGAACCATCCAGCCTTCCTGCAGTGTGTTCTTAAAATAGCTGCAGTGTTTGTCACAGGATTTCACAATAGCTGCGGGTGAGTCACAGGCAGGGGCCAAAGAGCCTCTGCTGCCACCTGAGCAGGCACCTCCCCATCCCCCAGACCCCAAACCCAGCCCTGCTCCCCTTCCCTGCCCCCAGAGCAATCCTGCTCATCCCCAATCCCCAGCAATTCCCAATATTGGCAGAGCAGGGCCAGCACCCACTTTGCCCCAGAGCTCTCCAGGGAAATCCTTTGTGCTGTTTCCTGCTTGGCCCCTGCCTTGGCTCTCTGTCAGTGGTTTACTGAGTAACTTTTATCTGACATTTGTAGAATGCACATTCCAGCCCTGTTCCTGCATGGACCTGTCACCAGTGACTTGCTCAGGTGTTGCTGGTGGCCACGAGGGGTTTTTGGGGTTTAAATGACTCCAGTGAACCCCCCTGGAGTTCAGCAGCACCTCCTGGGCACTGTGCTGACAGCTGGCTGCTCAATTTTTTTTTTTTTTGTGATAATTAGCACCCCAAGGATAAATTATCAGTGGGATTGAAATGCCCAGGAGTGGAGGGGCTAAAATAGGCATCCAACAGATTTTTTGGGGGATCTTACAGTTTGGGATTGCTGCAGCCTGGTGTCAGAGCTGGGGCAGAAAATCCAGAATTTCAGAGTTTCCACGATGCCCAGTGTGACTTGCTGGGCTCAGTTCAGGATTTCCTGTGCATCTGCCTCTGGTGTGGGAACTGGGGCTCAGAGGGGCCATGGACACAGGGATGAGCTGTCCTGCCTGTACCAGAGCTGCTGTGGGGGGTGATTTCCCAAAATCTCCTGCTCACCCCATGATCTCAGGTCTCCTCCCTGCTTCAGCTGCTTCTGCCATCCCAGGGTCAGTTTGGTCCCTCTGGGCTGCAGTGACATTGTCACAGGGCCATCCCCTGCCCATCAGCAGCTGGTTTTTCCTTGGAGATGCTGCTCTCATTTCCTCTGGGGTGAGGATTCTCCCAGCTGGGGGATGTGGGATATGGGAGATGCTCCCCTTGGAGCTCATGGGGTCCCTTGGGAGCTGAGGGGCAAGGATAGGAGCAGGGATGGGTGACACTGCTCATGGAGCAGTGAATGTGCTGGGCTCACCCCCAGCCCCATCTGCAGCCTGCTCTGACCCCCAGCCCAGCTCCCTGCCCTCTCCTGGCTTTTTCCAGCATCCTGCAGGGCCCCTGCTGGTGGGAAGCACAGCCCAGGGGAAGCCCCACCTCTTCTCACAATATTTACTTCCCCAGCTCTGTGAGTGCAGAGCAAACACACTGGGGCACTTTTTGCTCCTGTTTGGAAGGGCTGAGCTTCTCCCTGTGCTCCTTCTACATCTCCTCCCTGTGTCAGAGCGTCTGCTGCTGCCTTGGTGAGAACCCACCCAGGCTGGGCTAAAAAAACCCCTAAATTCTCCTGACAGCAGCAGGAGCTGCTGTCCTGCCTGTGTCCCTGCCCATGGCAACACAATGAGCATTAAGGTCTCTTCCAGCCCAAATCCTTCTGTGATTCTGCAATTTAACCTTTAATTCCTGGAAAAGGTGTCACAGAGGTATGTTAATCTGCTGAGTTAACTTTGAGAAAGAAAAGGGAAATGGGTTTGTCCCCTGTGCAAGGACAATTCTGTCCCTGCCAATCCTGGAATGCACCAGCACTTCCAAAACCAGCAGAATTCCTCATTTCCCTCCCTCTGCAGCAGGATTTTCCTGCTATTCCTCCCTCCTGGCCCTGGGTACGTGGTCCTGGTGTCCCCCAAGCTGTGTGAAGCTGTTCAGGGGGGTTTGTGGTGTTTACAGCAGGAATTAATCCTCCTGCAATCTCCCCCACAGCTTCTCCAAACACAACTGCAGAGTGGGAAGGTCACAAGCAGAGCTTGGCCAGCTCCTCCAGGGATTCCATCCACAGTGGGAATTTCAAAATTTCAATTTCAACACCGTTGTGTTAAAATCATTCTGTATCAAATTTTGCACCAAAATCATTCTGTAATACAGAATTCATATTTTTCATACAGTGGTTTTGAAATTAAATACAGAAACTAAATTTGGACCTTAAAAATCAGGCTGATAGAGAAATACTGGTTTATATATATATATATATATATATATAAAGGAAATTTTGGCTTGAATTCAGTTTTACAATTCAAATGATGGGGGAGATGGAAGGAAGGAAGGGAAGGAGCTGGAATTGTGTCAGTGGGGAGCAGTGGGTGAGCTGGAGAGAATTCTGTGACTCAGTGAACTCCTGGGGATGTCTGGATGCTCCTGAGTCAGCAGCTCCTGTCTCACCCTCTCCCACATGTGACACATCTGCTGCAGCTGGACTGGGAATTTCACAAAGTCACAGAACCCCTGAGGTTGGAAAGGACCTCAGCATCATCAGCTCTGATCTGTCCTGATCCCACCTTGTCCCCAGAGCCCTGAGTGCCACCTCCAACCCTCCCTGGGCACTTCCAACCCCTGAGCTCCCTTTCCATGGGGAAATTCCTGCTGATTCCACCCTGAGGCCATTCCCTCTCCTCCTGTCCCTGTTCCCTGGGCAGAGCCCCATCCCCACCTGGCTGCACTCTTGGATCATCTGCACACTCAGGATTTCTAATAATTCACTGTGATATCACCAGACACCTTCTATACTTTGAGGTTTCCTTGGTTTCTTTTTTTCCCCCCATGCTATAACAACAGGATACATCTCCTTTCCTAAAAGTGTCCCTCTCCCTGTGGTGGGAAGTGGTTTGGGCTTTGGGGCCTGGAGGGAGGAAGGAGGATCCAGGCACTCTGAAGCTGTGGGCAGCTTGAGGATTCAGAAATACCTCTGCAGATTTCCCTCCTGGTGGGATGCTGGGACCAGCCAAGCTGAGAGAAGGAGTGGGAGCAGCAGGAATGGGAGCACCAGGAATTCTGTGCTCCACACTTTCTCTGAACTCACCCTGTTTTTCCCTTCCAGGCCAAGAACAAGGAAACTGGAGCTCTGGCAGCTGCCAAGGTGATTGAGACCAAGAGTGAGGATGAGCTGGAGGATTACATGGTGGAGATTGAGATCCTGGCCACCTGTGACCATCCCCACATTGTCAAACTGCTGGGAGCCTTCTACTGGGATGGCAAACTCTGGGTAAGGGTGGCACATCCTCACTGCTCAGGGGAACAGCCTGGTCACAGTGAAACAAAACCTCTGGAGCTGCCTGAGCATCAGAAATGAGTCATGAGCCCTGCTCACACTGTGCTCTGGATTTTCCCTGCTGGCTTTACCAACTCTCTTCTAACTAAAGCTGCCTGTAAAAACCCCAAGGGATCTTCACAGGGAAGTGGGAGTTGTGGTTTTTTTCTCTTTCCACCATTATGGGTTTGAAAAAGTAGAAAAAGCATCACCTAAAATTTCCCCTCTCTCTTAAAGCCCCTCTTTTAAAACACCATCTGCAAAGGGGTGAAGAAAATCTGGAAGCTGATTAGGACAAAAGAAGCTGGAAGAAAATCTTCCAACTGATTTTCTGGATTTGGGGCTCAGCAGTTGTGATGCAGAGCTGACAGCAAGAGCTGCATTTCCCATGGCTGTGGAGCTGCAGGGACATAAAATGCAATGGAGTGGGTTGGTGCAAGGGCTGGAACAGCAGGTTCCTGCAGCTCTCTGCCCCAGCCCAGCAGGTTTCTGTATTATTTTTTATTTCCCCTGCCTGCTGCTCTCTCAGCAGAGGAAGCTGAGCATGAGAAGCACCTTCCTGTGCTCTGTGCTGAGGGGATGAGCCCTTGGGTGCTCAGATATCTCTGTGCCTGTCAGGATTGTGGGAATGGGGTGAGCAGGAGGATTTCCAACCCCATCTCAGCCAGTTCAGCTGCTCCTCCTTTAACTGCAGGAAATCAGAGTGGCAAAGGGTGGGTTCAGCAGCTCTGGTGCCTTTTCCTTCCTGTTTTTAATGAGTCAGATATCTTTGTGGTCTCCCTGAGTCAATTTAATAGAGTTAAAGAGGAGATCTCAGCTTTTGGGACTTGCACTTGTGTGAGCTGAGCTGCTGGAGCTGCCAGTCCCTGCCTGTGACAATCCCAGGCTGGTTCATTGCTGGGCTGAGCAATGCAGGAGAGGGATGTTCTGTTGGGCTGGTTCAGCACCTTTTGCAATGTCAGGATGTCTTCCTATTCAAAAATCCATGGATAAAGCCCCTGAGCTGTCTGGAACACCCATGGAGAGCTGGAGTGTTCCTGCTCTGCCTCCTGCTCTGGAGGGAGCTGAGCTGCACTTGGTATTTTGGATGGATGGTAAAGAGCAAAGTAAATGTGTGCTCTGCTGGGGAGGGGAAGGACAAACATCCCTCCTAGGAGGGGATGTGGATGGATTGCAAGTGCAGCAGGATTAATCTGGGCTAAAGAAAAAAGGCAAACATGCCCTGAGCCAGGCTGGGAGCTGAGGCTGCTTCACTGCCCTTCCTTTCGTTCCTTTCCTTTCTTCGCTTCCCTTCTTTCCTTCCTTCCTTTCCTTTCCTTTCTTTCCTTCCTTTCCTTCCTTTCCTTCCTTTCCTTCCTTTCCTTCCTTTCCTTCCTGCCTCCCTCTCTTCCCTTCCCTCCTTTCTGGAAAATGGATTGCAGAATTCCTCAGCTCTGCCTTTGTCCAGGCTTTGTGATGTCAAGTGTCTATCAACCTCCTAAAATTAAATTCCTGAAATGATCCATCCTCTCTGCAGCAGGAACCTCCTGTCCCACAATTGTGTCAAATCCCTGCTCCAGCTCCATTGTTCTGTGAGCAGGATCCTTCTCTTTATTCCATTGTTTGCATGTCATTGCTCAGGCTGCTTTTATTAATGCTCCACTGTTTTCCTGGCTTTTTACTTCTGCAAGGCTTTTAGTCCCTAAAAGTCAAAATCTTCCTCTTCTTGGTGACCAGTGCTGGGGAAAATTTGCATCCAAATACAAACAGCAGCTTTTATTGTTCTGCCCACATCCCACCCTCCCTTCTGTCAGTGCAGTTGTTTGAAGCAGCATTTTCCTGGATCATTTGCATGGTGGGTGCCTGGATTCTCACAGTGGCTCTGGGGGTGCCTGTCTGTGGTTTCCTTGCTGGTTTCCAGCATGGAAAGAGAATATTCCAGAGGAGATGTGCCCAAGCTCCTGGATGGCAGCAGCTCTTTGGCTCTTGAATAATTCACAGCTCAGTGCCATGAGCAGCCTGAGAGGGGCTTTCCCTAAATCAGCCTGGCTGCTTTTTCCCTTGAATTAACAAGGAAAATGTGTGAGGAGCCCTCCTGGTCCCCCTGAGCTGTGCCAGGTCCTCTGCCAGGCTCTGGCTTTGTGCTCCAGCAGCCAAGGGGGGACATGAAATATTGATGGAGCAGAAAACCTTTCTGTGCAAGGGGAAGTGGCTCATCCTCCAGCAGCTGCTGGAAATCCACAGCACTGAAAGCAAAGCACAAACCAGAGAATCCCTCTGGGTTTCATACCTGATTGGCATCAAGTAGAAAAGGAGGAAAACCTCAGTTCTTGTGTGGGATGGAGCAAAGCCCACTGTGAGCAAAGGTTTGGAGAAGCCCAGTGAGTTCCCAGGAATAAAAGTGGTGGGATAACAGCATCCAGCATGAACTTTCTTGGCATTTGAATCCTCTGCAGAGAGGCTGAGCCCTGCCAGCAGCTCCTATCTCGTTCCATCCCCCTCCATCTCCTTTTCTTTGCTCGTGGCAGAGGCCAAGAAGTCTTGTGCTGCTTGAAAACAGCCCAGGGAAGCTGCAAAACTGCCCTGGTGGGAGCTTTCAGGATGTTATTTTATTTTTATTACAAGCCCCGTGGCATTTCATGTTCTTTTGCATAATCCTGGCTGCTGGAAATGGGGGCAACCAAATGAAAGCTGAGATTCTCATACTATTTAAAAAACAAAAAATAGTTTGGTTTGAGTCCTTGTGGCTGGGACACATTTTAAAGTCTCTTTTCCTGCAGTGTGATGCAGGACTTGGAAACACAGAAGCAAATCCCCTTCAACCAATATAACACAGCTTTAAAATGGACTTTTTAAAATTATTTGTGGCTTAGGAATGAGGTTTGCCTGCTTTGAACAGAATTTTTCACTGATAATTATTACAACATGGGAAAAGGAAAACAAGAGCTCTTATGTTCTGTGTCCCTCTCAAGGGCTGAGTGTTTGGGAGATTTTTTCCCCCTTCCAAAACAACAACAACAACAAAAGAAAAAAAAAAAAAAAGAGAGCTCAGAGGAAGGGAGGAACTTTTGATCTGCTGTTTCTGAGTGTCTCCTCCCCCAGCCAGAGCAGTGATAAGAGGAGAGGGGAGGAGAGTTTTGTTTGCTGTGAAGATCCTGACCTTCCCTGCAGGAACCTCTGCTCCCTGGGGATACCCAAAACCCAGCAGGGAGGAAAACAGGAGCCTGAGATGCTGCTGCAGGAACCTCCAGGAATTCATTCAGATTCCATCTGGGCCAGGTGCTGAAGCACTGTGCTGCTGGTGGGACAGCTTTTCCAGAGAAACCCTGGGCAATTGTGTCCCCCTCCCTCCCTCTCCCTGCTCCACAGTTGCCATGGAATCCAAATCCAAAAGGGATTTGGAATAAAGAGTTATTTCCTGGAGATCAAAGCAGGTCCAGTGCAGGTAACCCTGCCTGCCTGGCCATGGGGGAATGTTCATTTAGCCAGCTCAGGGTTTCTCCTGTGTGGGTACAAACTCCTGGCACAGACTCAGCTCTGTGCTGCTCACCTTAAAAAAACTCTTTGCATTTTCTGTGGGCAGGCCCTGACCTGTTCAGCCAGGGACTTTTGGGATTGCTCCCCCTTTGATATGTTGACTGGAGATTGGGAATTCTTGAAAATCCTGTAGGCATAAAGAAATGTTCATTATCCCATGCACTGGCTATGTAAAGCATGTGCAGTGTTTCATTCCCTGAGCCTGGCAATACCTTTCCTTTAAAACAAACAGAGCAGGGAGCTGGCAGCAGGATCAGGTTCCCCACAGTTTTCCTTAGCAGAGGGAGGTTATCACAACTTGCAGGGATGTCTTGCAGGGTGAGCAGCCTGAGCTTGGCTGGCTGCCTGCAGGGATGTGTTTGTGTGAATGCTGGACCAGAGCAGCTCCCCAGGCTCAGTCCCTGAGGAATCCCATGGCTCTTTGTGTCCCTCTAAAATTCCACTTGGCAGCAGAGCTGCAGCCCTTCCTACTTGGCCTCCTGCTCCTGGAGCTTTGTACCAAACTTCCCCCAGAAGTTCTTGAACTTTGTTTGCAGCTCGAGGGAAAACCCAGGAAAACAAAATGATCCCAAACTTTGCTAAGGGCTGGCCAGCATCCTAAAGGAGCAACAATCCTTTCCCTTCCTCCTGTTCTGCAGGAACAGAAATCCCAATCCCTCCCACCCTGGGAGCTGCTGCAGGATCAGCCCCGCTGGGAAAACCAGTGTGGGGGTGGGGTTTGCTGGACTGGTTTCCAAATTCCTACCAGTCCAGAATTCGGGAAGAAACTGCAAAACACCCCCAGGAACTTCAGCAGGGTGGGTGGGAGAGGAGCAGGTGTGGGCAGAGATCAGCAGGACAGGGCAGTGCCTGGCCCTGGGGCTGGGAATGCAGCAAGGACATCACAGGGTCCTCAGGGGCAGCTCCTCGTCTTGGCCACAGCTGCCAAGTGGGAAAAGTGATGCAGCCCAGGGCTTTTGGCACTTTGCTGCATTTCCAGGGTCAGCAGTTTGCTGTTCAGAGTAGCAGGATTGAAGGTGGTCACTTCTGCTCCAGCTTTGGGACAGTGTCCCTGACAGCTGGGATGCTGTGGATCAGATGTCTGGGGTGACATTCTCCATCCCTTCTCCCTGCCTGGGTGACATCCTCCATCCCTCCTCCCTGCCTGGGTGACATCCTCTGTCCCTTCTCCCTGCCTGGGTGACATCCTCCATCCCTCCTCCCTGCCTGGGTCACATCCTCCATCCCTCCTCCCTGCCTGGCCATTCCCAAAGACTGGAGCTTTCAATCCTCTCCTGCTGGAAATGTGGGCAGCAGGTTGCACGAGCCCTCTCTGTGCTTTGAGCTTTGGCATTCAACCTCTTGGCAAGTCACTCTAAAATCCTATTTTGGCTAAAATTGGGGGTTTCCCTTAAAGCAGAGGGAAACAGAATGATTTTTTTTTTTAGCAACCCTCAAAATGATTTATGTATCAGGCAAATTGCCACAGCCCAGCTGAGTTCAGGAGTGCTCCTACAGGTACCAACATGACAGCCCAAAGGGGAACAAAAACCTTTGTCTGCCACCCTTTGCACAGGATAACGTTGCATGAAGAGGTTATTGAAGCTGTAATAATTCCCTGTGATTGCACAGCCTTGTCACCTGCACACCCTGGAATGCTTTATAAAAGACCTGGTGTCATTTTCCTGGCTCTGAGAGGGAAGGCACAGACAGGGATTTGCCTAAATTTCCCCAGGGGGTAAAATGGCACTTGGGAATTGGGTGCTGAGATCCCAGTCCAGGGTTAGAACATGAGGCCAGAGTTTCATGAAAAGAAAAGCAGAGCAGACAAGAAGCCTCATAGGCAAATCAGTTTTCAAAGCACTTGAAAACTTTGTTTAGGACTGAATTGCAATAAGCCACGTTCCCACTTGGGGCTGGATCTCCAAGGAATGCTAAGGAGCAGTGTTTGCATAGAAAGGAATATTTATAAACTCCCCATGAGAGGAGCCAGCACCTTGAAACCCAACTGCAGCCTAAACCCTAAACCTAGCTTGCAGTTTAAACTTCTCTCTGCTTCAGATTACCTGAAAGGTGTCATTTGGAGGAGAGGGAGGGACATCCCTGCAGCAGTGCTCATGGCCTGAGTGATCACTGCCTTCCAAGCCCTCCCTGAGCACTCAGCAGCACCACTGGGGCTGTGGGATGCGTCTGGGGGTGATGGGGGTGGCTGGTTCTTTCTAGGGAGGTGAAGGCAGGAGTGGAAATCCTCTCAAGCCCTTTGCCACCCCTTCACTGCACTGTCCTGGTGGCCTGGAGAGGCTTTGGGGCTGTGCTGGAACTGCTGACTCCAGAAAAGCCAGCAGGAAACTGGTGCTGGGTCAAACTAGCCAGCTCTCCCCAGTGAGCTTGCCCTTCTGAGATGCATCATCTCTTCTGGGTGCTGACACACACTCCAGGGCATTCCAGCTGGGTGATCTTCCCACTCAAGCTGCAACTTCTCCCTTTTTGCTATTTATATTTGAAATGATTCTTGGAGTTTTGCTTCCCATCCTGTAACAGAGTGAACTCAGTGACCTCCCAGTGCTGATAACTTGGTGAGAAAGGGATCCCACCCACAGCAAAGAAGCTTTTGCAACATCAAAACCGTTTGGTTGAACTCAAAGGAGTTTTAGTTTCTGCCAAAAGTTGCAGAAGGGATGGGAATATTTCTACCAGCTCTGGGGGGCAGTCCAAGGAAATTTTGTCATCTTGCATGATTAAATGTGAAGAGCTTGTCCCCAGTTTCCTTCAGATCAGCAGGGAGCTCTGCACTCTGCCAGGAGTATTGACTTGGTTCTCCATAAAGTTTTCCTTGCTCTGAAACTCCCTAAACTTTGTGCTCCTTGTTTCCTGCCCTGCATCTTCCTCCCCCCCCACTTATGGCCACAGCCTTTTTTTCATTTCTGACTTCAAATATTTTTCTCTGTAGGTTATTTTGTCCAGAAAATGAGACAGAAAAGGTTTATTATATTTAAAGTCTCTGAATGGTGTCCTTGTTCATGAGGGAAATTTGGCAAGCTGGGAACCTTCTCTTACAGAGAGTGAATTATTTCACTCCCACCTACAGCATACTTACCATGTCAGGCCAGCTTTTTGACATTTGTGCTGCTCTGGGAGGCTTTTTGGTGGCTTCTGGGTTGTTTTGTGCCCTCTCTGGTGGCTGCTGAGTGGCTTTTGCAGCTCCTTGGCTGTCCCCTTTTGTCCTGGTGGGGCTCTGGCAATGAGGCTGGGGAGGATTTTGTGCCTTTTCCTGTGTTCATCACCCCAGCACAGAGCAGAGCAGCAGCTCTGGGGAGCCCAGGGGTGTTTTCTGAGCAATGCTGGCACAGAGTGCTCCCTGTTTTCCTTCTGCCATGTGTGGGGTGAAGGTGCCAGGCTGGGTAGGAATGTGAGCCTCCCTCTGCTCCCAAATGTAAACTTGGGCTTGGGTGGGAGCAGGGCAGGCTGGGGAGATAAAGGGGAGGCTCAGGGAGAGCTGTGGGGGGAGAGGAGTCTGACCACATGGCTTCAAAAGACAAGGTGCGGCTCCCCAAATCCACCCCCAGTGGCCCTGGATTGCGTCCACCAGGCTCTCTGAGGGAGAGGGGAGCAGCTCCCAAAAGGTCTGATCCAGTTCGGATCTGATCCTGGAGGTTCTGATCTCATTCTGATCTGATTCTGAAGGTTCTGATTCAGCTCTGATCTGATCCTGGAGGTTCTGATTCCACTCTGATCTGTTCCTAGGAAATTCTGATCCAGTTCTAATCTGCTCCTTGAGGTTCTGATCTGATCCTGGAGGGTTCTGATCCCATTCAGATCTGCTCCTGGAGGTTCTGATCTGATCCTGAGGTTCTGATCCCATTCAGATCTACTCCTGGAGGTTCTGATCCCAATCTGATCTGCTCCTGAGGTTTCTGATCCAGCTCTGATCTGCTCCTGGTGGTATCTGATCCAGCTCTGATCTGCTCCTGGAGGTTCTAATCTGCTCCTGGAGGTTCTGAATCCAGCTCTGATTTGTTCCTTATCCTGCCTCCTCTTGCAGCCACCAGGACCTGGGTTCAGCTGTCACTCAGATAAAGGATGTGCCTCCTGACCCTCCCTAAATGTGGCTGCTGTGCCTCAATACCCCCCTGTATTGCCACCAGAGGGAATGGCTGTGTCTGTGTCCTGCAGGGGGGTGCTGCAGTAGCGCCAGGACGCCTGGGGCACATCTGGCTCCTTCCTCCTGCCCTCCCCAGCTCAGCCCAGGGGCTCTGTGCTGCAGCTGCAGCTGGAGCTGGCTGAGCCCTCTGCTGCTCTGGCAAACTGGGAAACACCCAGATGGAAATTTCTGACCCCCAGGAACTTTGTGCCAGTTGGATAGAGAAGAGGTGACCAGGTCTGGTGGCAAAGGGGTGAACCTTGGCAGCATTCTACCCCAGCTCTCTCTGCAAGTGCAGAGTTTCCTTGACCACATTTGGTTTTCTTCTCTCTGCAGCCCCTCTGTGGCTGTGCTGGGGGGGTTCTTTCCACTGTGGGTGACAAGGACAGCTCAGAGCAGCCCCAGGACGTGGCAGCAGATGCTGTGGTTCCAGCAGCTGCTCACACAAACTCTGAGCTGTCTGGCCAGGTCTGCTGCAGTTTCTGGCTCGCAGGGTGGATCTGAGGGCCGGAGGGGTGCTGGGGGCACGGGCAGGGTGCTGTGCCTGCTGGGGGATGCTGTTCTTGTCACAGAATCACAGAATATCCCATCAAACTCCAGCTCCTGATCCTGCACTGCAGCCCCCCAAGTTAAAATTAAGTTATCAACACAGTTAAAACCCAAAATCTGAGATGTCCCCAGAGGCAGCCTGGGCAATCCCAGCTCCTGCAATCTCCCACTGTTGCCATGTGCTCCAACCCTCCCCAGCTCCCCCCTCCTGCCCACAATGATGGACAGAGGGGTCTAAACCTTTTCCTGACCTGGAATCTTAATGAGATTCCCTAATTGCTGTCCTCCAGCACAGATTTCACTATAACACACCTGTGCCTACAGAGTATTCAGGAGCTCAACAGGACATAAACCCCAGCAGGAATATCCCTGGCAGCTCTGGGACCCCACAAGCAGCCAAGTCCCAGGAGAAGCTGCAGGCAGCCCTCACCCCAAGGGACCTGGTGGCCTCTGGTCCCCCACCCCTGCCAGGAGCTTCTCCAGCTCTCCCAGCTGCTGCCTCTTGTTTTCTCATCCCTTTCTGCCTGCCAGAGGCTTTTCTGTGGGCACTGCCCTCTGAGTGCCAGCCAGGTGAGTAAGAGCCAAATCCTGCTCAGGGCCATCAGCTGGTAACACCCTTGGGACTGGGCAGTGTTTGGTGAAATTATCTTTGGAGATAAGCTTTTTGTGGGTGGTTTTTTGTGTTGGCTGATACAGAAAGTTCCAGGCATTCAGGCACACCCAGGAGGCAGGAGGAGCCAGCTGGGTCTCACTGCCAGCCTGGGGCCACCTTGGTACCTGGGCAGGAGAGGCTGGTCCTGGTTTGTCAGACCCCAAATGTCTCCAGATTCTGCTGTGGTTAACCCAGGATTAAGATGAGCCATGGGGAAAATCGAGGTGACCAGCAAAGCCCCTTAACTTGAGTGGATTTTGAATTTAAATGTTGCCCTGCTGCAAAGGTTGTTTTTAAAAAAAGATTTTGTGATGTCTGCATGCAGACCTCTGCACTTTTGTTTAGTGAAACATGTAGGAGAAAAAGGCTCTTTTTATTTAAACTATCACAAGGGCTTTCAGAGTTCCTTTCTCTTTGAACCCAGCTGCCCAAATCTGCTCAGTGTGTGCAGCCAGAGCATCCCTTGGAGCTGGGATGGTTGTGGGACCCCTGGCTGGGCTGTGATTTGGGGCTGGGGGCTCTGGCTGTGGCTCTCACTCTGTTTTATTGCTCAAAGAACCCAGAAATGGAGCTAGCAGTGAGTTTTGGGGTGGCTGTAATGCATTGAAATGTCAATAGTGGATTTGTAGAAGCTCTGATGTGGCACAGGAACCCTGTGTCCCCACAGCTGCCTCAGGTGAGGAAATTCTGGTGGTTTTTTTTGTGCAGAGGAAATCATTAAACAGGATGTTTGAACCCCCAGGGCTCCCCAAGCAGCACAGAGGAGCTGTGGGTGCTCCCAGCTCACACACAGATGTTGATGTCTCCAGATGTTGATGCCTCCATGGCAAACTCTCCAGGCTGGCCCTGCTCCTGGGAGGAAGTGTGCTTGGAGCATGATCTGGGACTTTGCCAGCTGTGTTTGTTTAAATTGGATTTTTTTTTTTTTTTTTTTTTGGGCTGAAACGAGCTCATTATTTTTTGAGCTGCTCAGACCATCTGGCCACACCCAGAATTGTTCTCTGGCATCTCTGTGCTTGTTGAAAATGCACATTTGGAAGTTTTCTGTGTTTCCCCAAGTGCCCAGCTGCAGCCTGCTGTGCCTGGATGAACACACAGGGTGCTCCAGAGGGACTGGCTCTCCTCATCCTCTCGTTGCCAGACTGCAAACCTGGCTGGAATTTTGGGGGGTTTGCCCTGAGGAGCCCAGGAAGGGCTGGTGGCCACTGCTGATTTTAGTTTGCTCTGATGGATGTGATGAGGAACACAAAAATAAAGGGTTGGAATGACTCCTGCAGCTGTTTGGGGTGACAGTGGTGATTTCCCAAAATCAGAGTGTTGGTCTGATACTGATACTCAACTGTGATGGACAAAAGACTCTGAAACAATTTAAAGTTACAAAGTGTGTGTTTATTATGAGGTAATCCTCTAATAAACCCTGCAAAATCACAGGTGATCACAAAATCTATTTATTGACAAAGGATTCAAACAAATACATATTCATAATAACAGCCCCTCCCATCCTTCCTATGGTCATTAGCTGGAATGGCTATTAAACATTGATTGTCTTCTTAAATTAAGTCTGGGGTCATTTTTGTGGGGAGGGGCCTTAAAAGGAGGAAATAAGGTGAGTCTTCCTCACCCTGAACTCTTGATCTTGTCTATCAATGACAATACAAATGATTTCTGGGACACTCCAGTTTTCCACAGAATGGGTTCTGGTTGCATTGTCCATGTTTCACTAGTTTCATCTTTTCCCATTGTAAGCACAGCTGAGCAAACATAAAATGACAGACAATGAATTATTTAAGTTTCAGATAACTACTCCCTTCTAACTTCTAACCTTTAATTATTTTCAGCAAGGTAACTAAAATCCTAATTTTCTAAGATTAGTGTTTCAGTGGGGTTTCTCTGGCAGGAGACAATTCCTGCCTTTCCATTTCCTGATGCTGTGATTCAAGGTATTCAAAAAGAAAAAAAAAAAAGTTTTGATGTGTCCCCTTGATGCTCTGCTGGCCCCATCCCTTGGACATTGGTTCTCCTGGTTTGGGAATGGTTCCATTGTCTTCCCAACTGCTTCTCTTCTTCCTGTTTCAAATTCCCCCCCTGGTTCTTCTCCTCTGATGGTGCCTCTGTCACACCTGTGTGGGTTTGTCACCTGTTTGTCCCCTCTCTGACCCCTTGGGCTGATCCCCACAGAGCAATTCCAGCTTTGCTGCATCCCTGCTGCCCTTTCCCAGAACAAAGCAGTTATCCCCACCAGGTGATAGCTGCATTTCCCTGCCCCTGCAGAGCACCTGGAGGGTGGGATGTGCCTTTCCTGGAGCTGCAGGATCGAGCAGGGAGCTTGAACCTTCTCCCCTCAGCTCCTGGGCCAGTGCTTGGAGCTGCTTTGGGTGACGTGACCCTCTCTGGTTTGGAGAGCTGAGCTGGTAAACACTGCTTAGGGCTGTCCTCAGAGTCACCTCTGGCATTTCACCACTCTGGAATGCTGCCCTGGGTCACCTCCACAAGGAGAACAGCTTGTTGGAGAGGTGAAGCATCTCTTGTGCCTTGTAATCCCTGGCTGCTTGAAATTGTAATCAGTTTATGTGAGTTTATGTGAGCAGCCCCAGAGGGGAGGCGGGAATTGAGGGCAGCTGAGTCTGTGAGAGGTGAAGGGGGGGGATCTGCACCCCTGAGGTGCTGGGAGGGGTGGCAGGGACAGGGCAGGCAGATGTGTGGGGCTGGCAGGGCTCTGCACACCCCTGCAGAGGGATGGCAACATCTGGGGAATTGCCACAGCCTCCCTTCAAACTGAGAGAGCAACGAACTGCTGAGCGATGTGAGGAAATAAAAATTATTCAAAAAACCCTCCCCTAAAGACACCAGAGCCCTCCCCAGGGCTCATCAGGCTCTCGCAGCCACGTCAGCTCTCAGCTATGACAATCCTCCATCCTGCTGGCAGCGCTGCCCCCGAGGGCAGGGCAGGGATGGAAACTGGGGAGCCCCAAACCCCGGAGCTGCTGCTGGGGTGGGCACCGGGCACGGGGCAGTTCGGGGTGTCACAGCCCCGGCAGCTGGGCACAGTGTGGGATCTGAGCCCGGGCTGGGCACAGGGGCAGCTCTGCCATGCAGGGAATCAAACCCAGCTTTTCTCCCCCTTTCCTTCCCAGTGACACACAGCCTGCTTTAATTCTCTCTTTGTTCCCCAGATCATGATCGAGTTCTGCCCTGGTGGGGCCGTGGATGCCACGATGCTGGGTGAGTGCAGCTCTGCCCTGTGCCCGGGGTGATGCTCACAGGGCATTCCCAGCCTCCCCAAAGGGCATTCCCAGCCTCCCACAGGGCATTCCCAGCCTCAAAGGGCATTTCCAGCCTCCCCAAAGGGCATTTCCAGCCTCCCCAAAGGGCATTCCCAGCCTCCCCACAGGGCATTCCCAGCCTCCCCAAAGGACATTCCCAGCTCCTGGCACAACCCCGGGGTGCTGGTGAGTGCAGCTCTGCCCTGTGCCCGGGGTGATGCTCACAGGGCATTCCCAGCCTCCCCACAGGGCATTCCCAGCCTCCCCAAAGGGCATTCCAGCCTCCCCAAAGGGCATTCCCAGCTCCTGGCACAACCCCAGGGTGCTGATGAGTGCAGC